>NW_026054778.1:1200000-1500946 GCF_022836535.1 Colletotrichum spaethianum | reverse complement strand
TTGGTGGGCACCTTTGGCGGCGGCGGCGGGCGACTGGTAGCTGTTCCAGAACTCTCTTCTTACGATTGGCAGGATCAGGGAAGTCAGCCGGACTCTTTCGAACATGCTCGACGATAGCAGAGAAGTATTCTCGTCGGTTGGACTGGTCCTCGTCAACAAAGCTGCTCGTCAATGGTTGTTATGGGGTACTTACATGCTTCGGCCGCTCAATCTGCAGCCGGTTTTTGCGAGAAAAGGCGAACAATTCTCGCACAAGCTCCGGGGCAAGATCCTCCCCTGCCTCATACTCTGCCGTTGCAAGCACCAAAATGGGGTCCGTAGGCGGAATGGACTTGAGCATGGCCTTGAAGGTGATGAAAGGCAGTGTGTCCTTCATGGCGGCATACCAAGAATCGATGCTGGGGATATAGATGACGCTAGGCTTGTGCCTCTTGACTTCAGTGAAGAGGCTGACAATAACCTGTTCCATAGGCTGCAAAAGGTTAGCTGAAGCAGTGGCAGTTGGTTGAGTCCCGACTTACCCGTCCATCGCCAAGCAAGTTAGGGAGACCAAAGTTCTGAACCTGCACACCTTCAAAATAATGCAGCAGAGCAGACGACAAGTAACTTTGGCCCATGCCCGAGAAGCCATGGATCAAAAAGCGCGGACGGAAGATGCGAGAACGCTCAAACTCTTGGTGCAGAGCCTCGCGTCCGAAACCCTGGTCCTCGTCGTCGAATTGCTCGTACATGGCTTCTTCCAGCGCAGTCAGCTTCTTCTTGCGAGGAAGCACCTCGTCCAAGGCCTTCTTGATCGACCCGAACTGGTCCCGCAGCAGCGGCTCAATGCCTTTAGGCAAGGGAGCTGCGCCAGTGCCTGCAGACCTCTCTGACGAGGGAACCATTTTCTTAATGGACAGCATAAAGTCTGTCGCATGGATGCTGATGTTGTCCGCATTGACAATTAGCTTGTCTTTTGATGAGTAAACCTGCGGGTATGTCCTCTGGATAGCGTTGAGAGCAGCTTCTGTGCAAAGGGCTCGAAGATCAGCACCGCCGTAGCCCTTGGTATTCTCGGCAAGTTGCTGCTTGAACGGCTCTGAGAGCCCCAGTCCTTCGTGTGGATCTCGAGGATTGACTTTCGACCGGCCACATCAGGAAGTGGGAAGTAAAACTCGCGGTCAAATCTGCCAGGTCTCCTTAGGGCCGGATCAATGTTGTCTGGACGATTGGTGGCACCAATAACAATGACCTGCCCGCGACCGTCCATACCGTCCATCAAGGCCAGGAGTGTTGACACAATGGAGGCATGAATCTGCTCCTGCTTGCTGGAGCGTACAGGCGCCAGTCCGTCGATTTCATCAAAGAAAATGATGCTCGGCTGTGTCCTTCTGGCCTCTTCGAAAAGCAGACGCAGCTGCTTCTCGGCTTCACCAACCCATTTGCTCAGAGCATCAGCGCCCTTCCTCATGTAGAACGTGATTTTGCGACCGCCAATGCCGACAGAGTTAGCGAGGGCTCGAGCAAGAAGAGTTTTACCGGTACCGGGTGGGCCGTGGAAAAGAACACCTCGAGGCGGCGTGACATGGAACTTCTGGAAGAGCTCCGGATAAAGAAGGGGAAGCTGTACCATCTCCTTCAACTGGTCAATGTGACCTTGGAGACCGCCAACGTGGTTGAAGTCAACAGTCAAATCGACGCCAAGGGGGTCAGCATCTGCCAGAGCCTTCTGGTTTTTGATCTTGCCAACGTTCGGAGTAGCACCAACGCCCGTGTCCCCGCCCAAAGGCTGTGCGAGACCCGGAAGAAGCCCAGCTGGAGCGGCAGCTGAAGTGGGTGTCATGCCGACGTTGCCAGCTGCGCCCGAGCGCTGGCCCATCTCGTCGTCACTGCTGTCAGAATCAACGCCTCCTGCAGCACCTGTACCCCAAGGTCCAGTGAGAAGCGACCCGGCACCGCCGCCTCCTCCAAAGGGACCAAAAGTTGTGTTCAAAGCACGATCCCATGCTTGAGTTGCGCCCCCGCGACCTCCGCGACGACGTGCAGGAGTCGGGGCGGGATCTTCGCCGTCGTCCTCTTCAATGTTAACGGCAGAAAGAGGCGGCATGAAATAGTTCATCGGCTTTGCGGCAGCTCTGCGTCGCTTCGAAACAGTTTCCTGATAGATGATCGCGGGTGAAGGTCGTCGAGTACGACGCGAGCGCGAGTCTTGCCGAAGTTCGTGGAGCTCCTCGGCCAGTTCGTCCTGATCTAGCTCGACTTCCTCGCCTGACTCGGCGCCTCGGCGCGAGCTCCGGGTGGATCGACCCTTGGGCTTGGCGGCCCTACCGCGCGGAGCCGGGCTGTCGAAATCACCGTCATCACCGTCGCCGGAATCCTTTTTGGGCGAATCCGACATATGAGCCTCCTCTTCTGCCGATTCTTCGCCGGGCTCGAAATCACTACTCGGCTCTTGAATGGATTTTGACTTTCGAAGCCCGTTTCGGCGAGTGAGGCGTCGTTTAGGACCATCGTCTTCGCCATCGCCTTCGGCCTCGGCCTCGGCGTCCGGCTCAGCGGCCCCAGCTGCAGAATCACTTCCTCTTTTGGCTCGAGTTCGCCGTGTGATTGGACCCTCATCTTCGTCATCGTCATCGTCCGCATCCATGTCGCCTTTCACTTGCTCGGTCGATTCTTTGACATCCTCCATTTCGATATCCTTGGCCTCAGCAACAGCTTCGTCAACGTCGCCAGCGAGCTCATCAACGTCAGCGTCGTCTTCACGGGGGCCGCTGCTTTCCTGAGTCGCCTCTTCGATCGTCTCAGGGCCCTTCTTGAGTCCCTTAATCGAGCGGGAAGACCGAATCCTGGCCAAGGCCTCGGGGCTCTTAGATCGCGAGGCAGGGCGCGCATGTTTGCCGGAGTTAGACAACTCGACATGCTCTTCACCGAGTTCTTCGGTGCGAGCACGAGTTGATCGCCTGGTGACCGTTGCAGCAGGAGCAGGTGTCGAGGCAGTCTTGGGCACCTTGAGCTTGATCATTAAGCTGTCCTTCTTCTTGGGCTTTGGTAAATCCTCAGAGAGCACATCGTCTGATTCTTCGACAATGTCAGATTCGTCGTCATCGCTCTCCTTGTAGCTGTTGTGCTTCGTCGCGGCCTTTCTTGCACGGCGACCGGCTGCATTGACAGGCGCATCCTCGTCTTCTTCCTCTTCTTCCGACACGAACGAGCCCTCGTCTTGGCTATCGGAAACATCATCATCATCATCGTCCTCGATGTCTGATCCACGATATCGGTTGTTGCGTCGCCGGCCTCCAGCGCTCCTTTGACTTTTGGGCCCGCGCGATCGCTTCTTGCTGCGAACGACGGGTGCATCGGCGCCAGGCTCAAAGTTCTCGTCATCAGAATCCGATTTGTTAGGATCGAAATCCTCAATATTGCGCTTGCGTTTCGAGGGCATCGTGCGTTTTACGGAGGTAGTATCGAGGGGTAGGCGCGGTCGGGTTAATCGCTATCGTGTCTTTTGATTGTTGTGCACGCCTGACGAGCTTCTGCTGCTTGGGTATCGCGAGCTAAGTCTGAACTCGTGATGTCAGCATCAACATGCAACAAGAACTCTATCAGAAGGTGATCAGAAGGACATCAAAACAGGGAAAATATCTCAATATTGTTCTGTATTGCAGCTACTGAAAAGTTGGGAGGAAGGCCGTACCTGTGTCTTAGCGCTCAGGGAGAATGGTGTGCAAGAACAATGGAAGCGTCAGGTATTGGTAGTGGCAAGGATACCCGCCATTGAAGTTTGAGCAATCCGGACGCAAAAAAAATATGGTCGACCTCGATGTCCGGGACGTTGGTCGCTGGCAATCTTGCACGACGAGATATGATTATGCCGCCGGCTGGTGAGAAGTTCGGTTTCGCTGAAAAATCACCATTGCGCGTTGCTGCGCGCCATTCACTTGGGTGAGGAAGGACGAGAGTCAGTCGAGTGGGTCTCACGTGCAGCGGCCACCAGCCACATATGGCCCGAGCGCCCTGCATCCTTAGGCTACGAGACTGCCAATTTGGGCCTGTCAGACCCATCTTTCCTCGATTCAATGGATCACATCGGGGGCCTCATTCGCATTGGATTTTTGCATCTTCGAACCGACATTTCTTGAGATGCGGCGTCGCAATGGGGGTTCAATCCTACACCGCTCCAGCACGGTCAGCGGTTATGTCACCCGATATTCGTCTCGACGTACCGAAAGTCTGAAGCATGTCAATCATCCTGCAAGGATTGACGGTGCTCCTCGGCGCACGAGGTTAAAAAAGTCGGGCCCCGGGTAAGTGGGCGACGAGTGTCCACCACAACTTGTCGCATCATCGCGACCACAGTACCGCTCGAAGAAGGGAGACTGGTGTTGCTCAGACGAAGTGCGACAACGGACCATCTTGTCTTATCTTGCCATAGCGAACACAAGCCAGACAGTCGAGACCGGCACATCGACCTTTCAGGGATGCAAATAATTGCGGCGCATAGACAAGCCAAACGTCGACCGATCAACGGCAATGATGTCATCTCTCGATTCCCATCATTTTCGGGCCTCAAAATGCTTTCTTTCAGCGACGGTTGTCGTTGAAGGCTCACAACGGGATTTGGTGGTCTCCAGGTTTTGACAAGTAGGTCGGCTGGAATTCCCAACCACTGCACCGGGATTTCGGTTGCGGCAGACCGGAAAATTGCCATCATCTTTTAAGATATTATCTTTACATTTCCCCAAGTTCAAACTTCACCAAACTGACCCTTTCCATCAGCCCTACGGCTCCGAATCTGGGGTAACCTGCAAGCTTAAGGTTCCGGGACGCCAAGGCCAGGAACGTGGCAGGGGAACGTGGCTGGTGCCCCTGGCTTAGTACCTATGGCGGTTCACTGTCAGCAAATTGATGCCTTGCGGCCTGAGTATCCTTGGTGTGCCCGACTCACCAGGCAGCAAGATAACGAAGCATCACGTGCAACGGCGCCGAGAGTCCGCAAACGACGCTAAACCTTCGGCGTCGTCCGAACATGCGGGACGGAAGCGACTAAACGAACGCTGCTGACGACGCTGCCTTGCCGAGTTCCCGTCTCATTCGCCGACACTGAGAGTCGCCCATGGTCACGAGATTAAATCATGCGGTTCATGCATACAAGCTCGGTGTTTCGCGTTCGTCATTGCACCGTCGAACGAATGAGGCTCTTAGACACAGGAGACCTGTGATTTCCTAATTCGGCGATTATTGACTGGCCTCAAACCCATCCCTTGCACCAGCTTTTGAGGCCGTCACGAAACGATCGGCTTAGTATGCAGATCCCCGCGTAAAATCAGCCATTGGGGCAGCACGAATGCGGAACAAGCAAAAGAAGCACACAAAAGGAGCGGCCTGCTCTAGCAGCTGCCTTACGGTGCCAACTCCACTTGCAACTTGCGTTCGCATGTGTGGTCACCGTGTCCAGCAGACCGGCCACATGTGGGTCCACCATTGACCGGCAATCCGGCCAAGTCGGCAAGCGGCCAGTCGGGGCACAGCTTTTCTAGACCACCGAGCCCCATAGCGTCGCCAACCCATGCCGACCAAGCGATTTTCAACGTGAGCCAAGAATAAGCAGCCGTGCAGCCGCATCTAGCTCTGATGAGCCCTTCAAGCATTTAAGGACGGATCCCCCCACGATCGGGATAAGTCTATCTCGCTGTTCAAGCCACCGATCATCTATAATCACTCTTGTGTCAACTTCACACACATACACACCCATCAGCTCGAATATAACAGCTCGAAACAAGCCAACAATTCCACTCAGTTCAGACGATGTCTTCTCACACTACCAACTTCGACACCCCCCGCCCTAAGAGCAGCCGCGCCTGCTCCGACGCAAGCTCCATCTCCTCAGGTTCCTTCACTACCAGAAGGGCTGTCTCGACGGACTCCCCGCGCCCTTCTAAGCGCAAGTCCTCCCACTCCCAGACGGTTAACGTCTACACCCACTGTGGCCGTCACAGCTCCCAATTTCTGTTCGGCGGTCGCTCATTCAGCGACATGGCCCGCCATATCTTTAAGCGGGACTAGGTTGTTTGCGTGTAAGTGATCTCCCAGGGAAGCAAACGTCACACGTGAAGAATGTTTCCCAGGTGGAGAACACCGTCGCCAAACATAATCGGCAATCAGGTGCCGTCCCGTTCGCCGTCACCGCAGGCGACCGGTCCGCACGCCCCGCCAAGGATCGCAGCGATTCGGGGACCCCGGTGGCCCCACAAGGCTTAAAGAAAACGGCAAGCGGCTTCCGGCGCCAAGCGGGCAGCCGCGAAACCCGTCCTTCCGTCGTCCCATTCCCATTCGCTCTGTGCAAGAACAAAACCCTGCAGAGTGAAGTGCAATGAGATGCGGAGAAGTTATGCGCGAGTCCTTCCGGCGCCAAGACACGGTACCGTTGAGGCGACGTTTGCATTTCGTTTCCAGCCTCCGTCACATCACGCAAGGCAAGACTCGGACCACAGGCCGCAACGGATATCCACTCGACGCTCCACAAGTCGTGTACAATCCACACCCAATCTTCCTACCCCTCGCGTACTGACGCCTTGGCAAGTTCACAGCAACGAGTAGATGAATGAGCTTGAATTGTGCCAAGTGAAAAAAAAAAAACCGTTGAAGATGGGGCACGACGGGGGCCACCAATCAGACGATCGCGTCGTCAACCTCTTTTCTCCCGTTCCAACTGGACCAGGGGAGCCTCTCAACCCAGCAACTACTCTTGCTCCAATTGAATCCTTCCATTGACATTCTGGGTTCGCACCGCCCGCAATGCGGAGAAGGGAATGGAACTGTACGGTCCCATGAGGGTAACATCGCTCCGGTCAACATCCGTGTTGTTTCTTTCTTTTCCTCGTAGGCAACTACTCATGAGCGTTGCTTGACGGAGAAGACGAATAACGTGATGGCGGGAACCCCGGTTCTTCGCGAAGATAACTCGGAAAGGGGCTACTCTGGGATACAGTGTTTTCTTGGCATGATGGGAAGCAATCTTGCGGTACCATGGGCCTCAGCTGTCAATAATGACAGCCAAGCCCCTGATAGTAGCAGCTTATTCAGAATAATACCAGTTACATTACAGTATCGCGCTTGTTTACCTTAAAATTTATGACTGGTTGCCTACGCTAAGTTTCTTAACTGAGCCCAGTACCCGATACGCTGTGATACGATGTAGGTGTTGTAATTCTGACTCCATATGTCTCCATCCTCTCTGTATCGGATATGACCACATATGTGCAGATCATGTACCGTCGCTCACCAACCTCTCAACTCGTCTCCCCATGTCTATGTATGCCGCCCCTCACCAACGCCAAATAAAAATAAAACGCTTCTATCTCTACAAGATCCACAAGCCAGACTACGAAAGTCCACACCCCCCGCGTGTACCCCAAGTTTCCGGCTTCTCCTCAACTGATCCTTTCGCATTCCCTACCCTTGCTGCGCCCAAGTTATCGGCTCATCTCGAGTCAGGGTACCCTATGCGGAAATTGCGTTGAGCATGACCCTTGAGTGGTCCAACAGGTTCACCCGCCCAGGGACGTTTTGTGTGTAGCGCGCGTTGAACTTCATGACCTTCTTCGCAGCGCGGTACGTGACGTCGTCGATTCGCAGCGGCTCCGCGACGACGTTCCACGCGATGCCCTCAGTGCAAGGCGGCGTCGTCAGCGAGCCGTCGTACTGGTACACGTCCGAGTGCTCCAGCACGGTCCGGAGCTCGCAGAAGCTCAGGCCTTCCGTCTCAGAGTGCGAGCCGGGTTCCTCGACCTCGTCGAGGTGCGCGAAGACGCTCTTGAGGAAGGACGAGGGAGCACTGTTGTCGACCTCAATGAGGAACCCGAGGACGGAATTGCTGGGACCCGTGGAGTCTGTGGGGAAAGAAAGCGGCGGTGTTAGCTTGCGTTTGGTCCATAACCTTGCTTTACGAATAGACAAGGTGAGAGAGTAGGCAACAGGAACAGGGCTTACTCTTCAACTGCTCCGCATCGGCCTCGAACACAAAGTGCACCTCCATGGGAAAATACTCGCTCTCGACACGATGCTCGCTCGGCGTGTGGAAGTGGAACTGTTTCAGGTGGAACTTCCTCCCGTGCCTCATCAGCGTGCCGTTCTGCGCGACCACTTCGAGCGTGCTGCCTAGGTTCTCGAACTCTGCGCCATGAGGCAGGTCCGGCACGTCGAAGCCCAGGCTTGTGCCGGGGACGAGTGTCGCCGAGGTGTCATTGAGGTTGATTGGACTCTGTTGGGTGCCCGTGGCGCACTTTGAGCTCTGGTTGCTGTGGCTGTGCCAGTTGAGGGGACCCGTGAGGTCGTTGTAACCAAAGGTTGCGACCTCGACGCCGCCTTCGTCGCGGATCGTCAGGCCGTGGCTCCGGGCATAGAGGGATGTGCGGTGGTGGCAGATGGCCGAGGCCAAGGTGGCGAAGGGGAGGAGGAGGGAGGACTTCATGGTTGGTTTTGGTGTAAGTGAGATGAAGCAGACGAGGCCTCTAATTACAAATGGTGGGGGGTTTTGTCAAACAAAGTAGAGCTCAAGCAAACAACAAAATCTCACGAAGACCTGGAGACGGGGGGAAGGTGCCTCTTTATCCTCGTCCCTTAATCTCTGTGGAAGATCTTGTCAGATCGCGTGCCGGCACTCGCCATCGCCCGGGACAAAAACGCCCAGCGTCCAAGAGAGAAAAAGGTGGTACATCAGCGGGCGTCATCTTGCGAGGTTGGGTGTCACGACGAAAGAGGGAGATGGGGTAGATGGAGCTACCCTCCATATCTCCACAAGGTACTTTGCCGGCACGGCTTGGTTGCCTGGGGGTATGAGTTCCAGTTTTCCCTCCGCAACTCCACGAAAAAGAGGCAGGGAAATACACAAAGGAACAGAGGTCCTACGCCCCCAGGCCAAGCTGACCAGGGGTGTTTGATGACAGAGAGCCATGGGACCTGTCAGATGAAGATCCTCAAATACCCACCGGAACCAGGTATCTTTAAAGGCGCCAAGAAAGCATGATAACAACGAGGACAAGAAGACGCAGGAAGGGGGTATATCGAAGACCGGGTGCCCGTAGTTTTGTTTGTCTTGTTTGGAGGACACACCGGAGTCGCAGATTGATGACAGAAGCGAGTAAAGAAGAGGAAGAGACAATAGGAATAGGAGCGGGACACCACGCACGTAAAACCACGCAATAACCGATAAAATGGGAAGTTCTGGATCGGAGGCTTGCATGGCGGAGCAGACGCGGCGGCTGCGAAATCAAAGGCATCCCATACAGACTAGGGCTACGTCGAATAAATGGGACAGTAAGCAACCGGGCTTGGCTATCTGCCTCCCTCGCTTCGTGCTATTATTGTGCCCTTTTCAAGCGAACGCTGGGATTGTCTGACAAAGGTGCCCTCGGCGTACGATAGCTGACCCTCCATTGTACCCGTGAGAAATTGGTCCATATATGTAAGCGACTTGCAAAATACCCGTGACTCGTAAGTCTCAATTTTCGGCGAGCTGACCGTGGCGAAGGGAGCCTAGAAGACGGCGTGGATGAAAAGGATGAGCACAGCCAGCTGTAGCCAGCACAAACAAATACATAGTGCTTATCGGCCAAACGATCAACCGCGGTTCGAAGCCTCAGTAACTAGATAGTGATCACCGCGACTGTGACCGTGGATTATGTTTGCGGTCCATAGCTTTAATCGTCCCGAATCCTCGGGGGAGCCCACAATTCATTATTGGACGAACTCATATCAGGCGATGCTACGTCACTGCGACGGGCTGCCTACAGCTGGCATGTAGGTTTATAAGCCAGGAAACTTGAGACTGCTTTATATGTCTAAGCAAATCCGCACTATTTACCGGACCTGGCGACAAGATCCAACAAGTTATCGGCTTTGCTGCGGTCGGTCACCTCTCTGGTGTCTTTCTGTGGGCAACAAATGAATGTAGTAACAATATGCAAGCCATGGGCCGTGTGCCAACATGTCAGCCGCCTTGCTGCTGACCTTGCTGGAGGGGTCGCTTGTGCTCGTGCAACAGCCGATTCGAGTGCAGCGTCATACAAGACGAACGCTCGGGAGACATCCGTCGTGGCAGCCGGACCCCCGGGCAAGGGAAACACGCGACGGCAGAGCGACATGACGTTTGCCGCAGCAAGCACACTAATCCCATCCCGTTTTGACGCCCACTTTGGCAAACAGTCCAGACCACACGTCTCGCTGGACCAACTTCTCCCGACTCCAACGTTGTGCCGACAAGCCCGCTAAACACTGTTTTGTTTTAGCGAGATGCAGCTAGAGCCCTCGACCGTTGAACGCCAACCGGCTGGGCACTGGGCAATTGCGGAGCCGTCCACCCTTTCGAGCCGACGACGCCCGGGAAATTCTCGAGCCACTGCGCGGGGACGGCCAAGCTCGAGCCGGGGGAAGGGGAGGAGAGACATTCGAGGATCGCCCATCTACGATCCGTTGAGACATTTTCCCCAGCGGAAGGGTTGAGAGGTGGGCACGAGCGCTAGAGGGGTTGTTTGTTTAGGACGAGGGCTGGGTCTTGTCTTTAGACTTTCCAAGGTTAATCCAACGTCGATCGGCAACATGACAGATGCAATGGAGCAGGAGAAGACGGCTTCTCCCCTTCCAGCTCGGTTGAATGATAGGTTAGAAAGCACCTTTCGACTCTATCAACTCCATCGAGACCAGGTTCGATAGCGTGCCCGCAGGCCTTTCCCCTCTTCTTCTTGGTTATCTTCGTAGACAATCAGCCATGTTGGCGTCCGCACATGCGTCCCAGGCACCGTCATTTTGATTGTTTTTGAATTTGCCAACGCGAATCGCATGTTGTCTGCCGCACGCTCGCGAATTTAATTGAGCCAAGTCGAAGAAGAAAAGGGTCAGGGTGTTGGCGATGATGGGGCAATACGTAGAGCCATCGTCATTGCCCAGCTTTCCGCGAGGAACACGAACATCACGCCAGTAAAACCCTCCTGGGAACTAACGAAGCTGATTACCTAGACTCTAGCTCTCACTTCGACAACGAGTCTGAGCCCGAAGGCTTGTTTTCGACAGGCCAGGCTGTTTGAAGCTCTTATCCCCTGGCGATCACGGTTGCCAAGTTGGCAGCCGTGGTGTCAAATACCGATCGAGACACCTTTGCCTTTCGGAACAGAATGTTGTGGCAAAGACTCAATAGTAAAAGGCACGCTAAAACTCGCCCCCAAAATGACGATTTGACCGCTTGACGTCGAAATATCGCAAAGAAATACCACGGGCAGTTCCTCAGACGGTGTGACGCACCTCACGAATGGTGAGAGGTGTCGCGTCGCCGTGCGAGACCGGTGAGGCGAACCACTCCGGCCACGAGCATATCCTGATCTCCAAGCACCTCAGTCCAGTGAGAGAAGAAGCTCCTCAAGGCACGCGGTCTAGGCTGAAGTCGCACACAAGCATGGGTTTATAGGACGTCGACTTTGTTTGCGCGTGTCAGTGGCGTTTCGCGGGCCCTTACATTAGCCTTCGTCCCGATTGGCATCGTGGTAAATTCTTCTTCTGACGGGGTTTCCGAAAGATTCCAATGTGCGGGTGGATGTTGTGTCCCCGAAAGAACTGGATGAAATGTGAAGCAAGACTTGCTGCCTTGGGGAAGTTTTGGACCTTCATACCGCTCGGATAGTCACGACCTCGGGTCGTGTTATTGCCTTATAAAGGCTTCATGCCTTCTAGACGCGCAAAGGGTTGCTGCCGAGTCTTATCGTTCTCAAGGGACGACTTTTGAGACGGCCCTCAACCCAGGCAGGCTTTCGAGTACCGTCTCACGTAGAAGAGTTGCCGTTGGTGCGTCCATCTCGCTCCCTGGTCATAGCAGTGCAGATTAGACATATCCAATATATTCTGCCCCGCCAATGTAGTGCTTTAACAAAGTATTACGCTCTCTTACACATTGAGGGAGTTACCGCATTAGAAATCATGTCATAATCCACCGTGATATGATCCATGCCACATATGTTGGCGTTGAAAGGCGGCACCTTGCCCTCTAGAAGTCGAGGTCCGAGAGATTAGTCGCTTTAGTTGAAAACCGGATGCTGAGCTTGATATCTCGGCGGAATGCGTATAGTCTTTTCAAAGCCGAGTATAATACTCGTAGAGAGCGACTATTAGTCGCTAGGTAAGACCAGCAGCTTCCGAACCTTGCTCGGGAAGGTAGCCGTTGTTCATGTTTTACACTGTGACTTGGGGTCTTCGGCGGTTGAAGCAGATCCCCTCGACAGAGAGTACGCCATCAAATCATGAAACCTCCAGACCGTGTCGTCAGCTCGGCACTCAGACCGCACGCGTCTGGGTCGGGCCAGTGATGTCAGCAGCTAGCTCTACCCCAGCAAGCAGCTTTTGGTCACACGGTATCAAGCGAGTATACAGCACGAGGACACGGGTTCTTTGATGAGTCTCGTACAAGCAAGGCCTTAAACGGAAAGAGCCCAAAGGATATCGCCTTGGTTGGTTTTTAGGATGGGCATAACACACGGCCCTAGTCATCTGATATGTGAGCCGCGAAGCACGAGACTGTGGATGTGATGCTGGCCTGCACCCCCAGCAGAGCCTCATATTCGAGCAGCGTGGGACTAACACCGAGTCCAAGACGCGCCGTTGAGGACGACGGCTGAGCTAATATCATCCAGTAGAGCGTGCACCAAACCGTCAAGTCACTGGTCCTTTATGCTTGTCAGTAATTGAGAGCCAGGCAACTTCGACCGCCATCAGTCGCCCGCGACTTTTGCTGCAATTCTCGACCCCTTCGGCTTCCGTATCGACGACAGCACCGCTGATATCAACCGGCGTCGGACACCATCACCACCGGCCGTGCTGCCCCGCAACCTCCAGATCACTACCGAGCCTCCGGCCCCGATCGGCGGGTGGGCGGTCCCCGTACCCGGCGGTCGTGTGTACCCGCTCTTGCTTTGTCTTGTCGGGCATCCCGCACTTCTTACTACTCATCACTACAGTCACGCTCGGGACAGAAAGCGTCGCCACATCGCACAGCACTTACAAATACAAATACAAATCCAGGAGGGGCGAGCCTCATCGGAAGCCTCGCCCACCCGTCTCACACGTTCCCTTCCGCAGCCCCGTGCGACATAGTGACCCGTCCGTTGGGTTCGGTTCGGATGTGGTGACATTTGTGTTCCCCATCCGTGCCCTTCACCGCACATGGACGGGGCGGAAGTCGCCAAATGGCGGTTCCCCCTCGTCGTGGAACATTCTTCGGGGACGTAAGAAGCCGGCGGCCGACCTTTGGGCAATAGGTAGTCCATGCCGGACTCTATCCTGAAGGCAATGGCGGTTATCCCGCTCGTCATGTTGAGAGGCCCCTTGACACAGGTCACACAGCGTACGACGGGTCACTGCAGATGGTCGTGTATGGAAGTGGACCAGACCACCGTCTCGCAGCCGGCTGGAGTGTGCCGATAATCCATACCCGGTATGGGCTCGGAACGAGTGACACTGCCGGACTGTCACACTACCGGTGTGAACGGAGACCCAAGAGGCAGGCGAAGTATGTGGACACGTAAAAGGAGTTAGGCTGGTGGTGTTGGTACTACCTGCAGAGCAACGCTATAAAGTCAACATTTCGTCAAAGACTCATGCCGAGTCTGCTGTCCTTGGAAGGCCGCCTCGGTAGTGGAAGCAAGTTTGCGATGGAATTGATCATGCATTGTTTCCATCGCCTCACTCTGTACGGCTAGTCCAGTGGCCGTAAGCGGGGGTTGATAGCGAACTTTCCTAAGTCCCCATATTGTCCAGGAATGGATTCCATTCTCAAGGATCAGTAAAAGGGCCGCAAGGGCGTCTGAGTTTGGACTGGGCCATGTGCTGTTTCGAGTGGGTTCGGTCAAGTTGGATTTCCCAGAATGGCGGTCCATTGGACCGGGATATTTTGGTCTGTTTGCCATTTGAACCCTTTTAGGAGAAACGTGCCGCCTTAAGGTCTTATGCTACTGGGAAGCCGGGGAGGAGGAGGAGGCGGAGGAGGGCGCGCGGCCGCTTCGTTTCGGCCCTGATGCTCTATTGAATTTGAAATCGCATTTATTGGCAGCTCCCCATGCCACTTTTTCGGGTTTCATGGTCCAAAATCAGCGCACACTTTTGATTAATTATGTCTCGCTAATCGGCTCGCGAAGATGGTCTTTTGCCCCCGGCCTCGGCTGATTCAAGTCGTAGACGAAAGAGATGATGCGTGTGGGCAAGGAAAGGATGGTGAACAAGTGCGGGGATGCGAGTTTGGTTCCTCTCATCTCACCGCAAGTGATCTGTCATCCGGGATAGGGACGCCCTCGTCGGTAGACAGGTTTGGGGGGGATGCCCGGTCTTGGCCACGCCAGTTTCCAGGCGCCCCCTCGGGATTGCGACCATGGTGTGGAGGAGAACGAGCAAGATGGATCCTGCAAGATATCACCGATTGATTGAACCGGTCAGGGTGGACTCATCGGGAGTGGCTGCGTGCGTTAGCCGCTGCCCCTACATGGCCTATTGCCTACTCGTCGCTTGCAGCGCTCGCGTTGCGCCTCGCTGCAGATGGAACTTGCTTCGAAGCACAGCATTTTCTCTCTGGAGGGCTTTGCCTCGCAATTCGTCCGCAGTTTGTCGCACAGGGCCCGCCAGGACGGACGACGAAAGACTGACGGACTCGCCTCTGGTAAAATGATCGTCGCCCGTCATCGTGCCGCTAGGCTATCCAGGCAATGGCGTTTGTGGGTTCAAGCCGTGCGGGTGCTGGCCGACTGGGACACAACGCACGCTAGGAAACCCACAGTCTCTGATCGTGGGGCAGGCGATGTGAGATGCTGTGCAAGTTGCGCAAGTGCGTAAGTGCGTAAGCAACCGCCTTCCGAGGGTTCTCAATCCTCCATCACCTTTTGCGACCGAGGACGCGTCTCCTGATCTGGCACTGTCGTTGGTGGCTTGTTGCGCAAAGTCTGTGGAGGAGGGCGAACGGCGCCTTCCCAGATGGTGAGGCAAGTTGGTGGTGACACCTAGGGAAAACGTTGGCCAAAACGCACTATGTTCGAGCCGTGAATCATAGAGGTACTGAGGCCTGGACCTGGCCAACGCCCATTGGTGGTTGGCAGCATTTGTCGAAACAGGGCGCAAGTTCGTGAACGGGACCACCTTCCTGTTGGCTCTGAGCTCTATTGTTGACTGATGAGGGATGAAGTATCGCGCGGTCTACACGGTTAGGACCCTGAGCTTCTGGCACTTGCTTACCTCTAACTACTGCGTATACCGGATGTCGGCAGGGTCGCAGTTGGGAGCCCGGCAGCCAGCCCCAGAGTCGTTCGCAGTTGGCCGCTCCATTAAACCTCGAAGCGATCACTACCGAGTCGGTCGAGGACCAAGAAGATCACGATAGCACAGTCTCCACAGAATGCGTCTGATCTTCAGCGGCGCCGTCCAGTGGAAGACGTTTCCTCTGGCAAGGCCTGATTCTGACCTTGGAGGAGGCGACGACTTGTTCTCTTGCTCCTGCAGCCTGCAAGGTTAATCCAGACATGTACGGAGCTAAGATGGGCCGTCCGCCCTACCTTGCTATCTCCCTCACATGTCGAGAGAAAAGATTGCCCTGATTGCACCATGCATTGCGTGTATCCCAGATATCAAGTTAAGATCCAAGGACAGCTAGCTACCTACATACGGATACGCTCTCACGCATTGGCACAGGCCCACCCGAGTCTGTGCAAGTTGTGCGTCTGTCAAGCTTGGGCTGTTTAAATCCGAGGCGGATCTGAGGATCTGGGTCGCGCTGCTGCTGCTGCTGCTGCTGCTCTGAGCCAAGGGTCGCACGCGTTGTTGGCGCAAGTTGGATTCCCCGCAAGGCCTGAGGATAAGTTGCATGTGAAGTCGCAGCGTTGCAGTGGTTGGAATCTGAGCGTTGAGCCAATAATGGCTCGCAATTGACTCCCCGCACGGCGAAAGAAGAAATGGGGGACTGAGGCCATCCCGGTGACCGAGATGAGGAAAGAAAAAGAAAGCTTCTATCCTCCGATTATTGTTGCCCGCGCCTCTGTGTCTTTTTTGTCATTGTTGGTGGCGTGTAGACGGACGCGCTGGGGCGGCGCGACTGCCGGGCAAAAAAAACATGTCTCTCCGACTCTCTGATACCTAGTGTTGGAAAAAAAAGCCCTTGGCTCCGAGCATTGGGGTGTTAGATGGGATTGAAACAGCCGACAAAAGAAAAGACCTGTGTGTTCGATACCCGCATGGGCTAGCCCAGACGTTGAGGGACGCGCCCCCCAACCGAACGATTCGAGAAAAGTCGACTAGCCACAGGGAAGTTGCTGGAAGGCGTCGCGAGCCTGGATCACTCAGACGATGAGGGTGGGACCCCGTGGAAGCTTTCTTGCTTCGGTACGCTGAGCGAGTGGCACCTTCCACATCTTCCATGGTCCTGTGGTATTCGTCGACAGGTCCGACTTTGAGTGCCGAGACATGCCTCGACCAGCAGCAAAGCCTGTACGCCAGGTGGCGTCTCTTTCGAAAGCTGTAACAGTCGATAATACGGCGCAATGAAGTCGCAACATGCATAAGTCAGTCAACTGGCTGGGTGTGTTGGGTTGGTTGTTCGGGCATGACCTCTACGTCCGGACGTTTGGTTTCCTGCCATTTGGCCGTCTTGGCGCTTCCGAATGCCGCCGAAATAGAGATGCCCGCGTCGTCAAGCCCAGGGGATAACCGGAGGCTCTCTTTGCCTAACGCGCTGCCAGATCGGGACATGGCTGCGGAGTGGCAGGACGGCCTGTAGATATTCATCTCCGTATCAAAACGGAAATGGTTTCGTCCCCCCCATTCCGCGATTTGGTGCAGTCAGCCCAGAGCGTTAGCTACCAGGCTCGCATTCTGGACGGGGTCTGTGTTTGGGCAGGCGAGCTTGTTCATCCCTGGACAGGCGCCGAGGTAGCATCGTGATCGGATCCGACATTGATGAAGCTTCAGGTCTAGCGAAAGGAGACAAACAAGATGCGGCGACGAGGGTCCTCGCAAGATGGTCTGCCGCAGAAGTTTCCCCAGGTACGCAGTACTGAGTCGTTCGGCGGAGGTGTTGGGCGGACAGGGACGAGGGTATTTCGAACTATCGAGGATTTCTGCGGAGGGTTTGCTCCATGTGAGTGGGCTGAGGCACTTAATGAAAACGTTGCTGGAACCGGCCGAGAAAGCTTGTCGATGATATCGGGCTGATGAGCTGAACCTCCGGCGTGTCTGTCTGAACCGCGAGGACCGGAGGAGATGAACCGCGATGCATCTGCAAGGCTCAACTCTGTTTTTGCCGCATTTGACTGTCTAGACAAACCCGTCATTCCCGTCATTCGACTGTAAGCAAGGCAACTCGATGACTTGGACGTGCCTGCCTTGATCAAAGTCAATGACTTGTCCGCAGAGAAGCCTCGGCGTTTGGGACGGCCGTTTCAAGCAGACAGAGGCCTGTTTCTTACGAGATTTGAATCCTCTTGGTCTTGTCACCTGGCCTGGGCTTTGCCTCACACTTGCAGTACCCGCGAGCCGTTGGCTCCGACGGATTCCCTTTTGGTCAATGGCACTCATGGGTGTCGCCTGTGGCGTTGGCTACCTTGACTTGGGTAAGCTAGCCAGCAGCAGCCATGCCTCTCAATGCATCGCAGGAAGCGATAATAAAACGAGGGGAAGTACTGAGTGCCGAGTTCAGACATTGTGCCCAGGTATTGGCTGCTCACCCCAAGTCCGCAACCCTTCCTTCCTATCGTCCTCCAATTTTGTTTGATGCCGCGCAAGACCTCAGTTTGACATCGCCTGACCAACCTTGACCCTGAGCGCTGGATTCAGCTTCAGGAGCAAGCCCGAGCTTGTGCTTGTGCATGTGCTTGTGCTTGGATATGTTTGCAGACAAGGCTTGCTAGAATCGAGGACATGGGCGCGAATCATCCATAGTGCCAGGTACTCCGTAGCCGACATAGCGAATCTCTCGGGATCAATGCACGCATGGTGGAGATGCCATAGCGACGTTGACAGCAACGGAATCTTGTGCCTTACAACAGAATCGGACATTACCCCAAGGGCTCAGTGTTCTCGAGACACCTGGTAATACAGCATCGCAGGGCTGAAGTGGCTGTCTAGGCCGTGGGTTGTGCGGTGCATGGAAGATGCAGTAGGTTGCAAATTGCCCCCGATGGGGCCGTCCCTGGTTGTGCATCATGCTGGCGGGGCCCTGGCTCGTCTCTGAGGTTGTTGACAGGAAACCTTTCATTTCCAAAGCATGAGCCTTGGCCCATGGTGCGGAGTTTGGCTGGATCTGTTCAAGGAGGGGTTTCCTGCAAGCTCATATGGCCCAGGGGCCTGTGCAGTATACCGTATGCCAGCAATTCGTAGTGACCGACCGCGCCTCTCACCTTGGAATTCCTATGACCTCAGTCTAGCTCTATGCTTAGTGAACTAGGTTCGTGAGAAAGGTGGACGGGGGTTGTGCATTTATCTCAGCATCCCATGAATACCCTACAGGCAATTAATTGCTTACCTGCCCGCCCTGCCTATTGTACTAAGCATGCGAACGCATCACAACTCATCGGCAGGGGCGCCGGAAAGTTGTAGGGGCCGCAACGCCGCCGCATCGCCGCGAAAAGCGATCAGGGCCCGTTAGCAGGCATACATAGTACATACTAGCCCGTTAGCGTCAAATGCCCACCCCGTTACCGTTGTTGTCGACCTTGGCCCGTTTTAGCCTGTGAAAATCTCGTGTATGCTCGTCGTGGCCGTCGTCGCGATTTAGTCGTCGCCACTCGCGGTACGAGATGTATAGGTACTAAGTGGGGCGGACATGGCTGTCGCCCCTTTGCATGTAAGTGTTCGTGCTTCCCACGTACAACATACCTTGGATGTCTCTCCATCGCCCACCTCTCGTGTGCTAGTGTACTGGCGACCCGTTGGTCAGTCATCGTTGGTAGCCTGTCTGTCCTGTGGACCCCTTACTGGTCTTTCACCGTGGACTAAATATAGTGTAAAGGAACGAGCTAACGGCTCAGAGTCAAAGGAGAGAGGACGGCCAAGGATCAAAGAATGAAGGAGGGACAGCGAAAAGTGGCAGCGAGGCCTTGATAAATTCCAACGCCAGCAATAATGAACTGGATCGGATCGAAGGTCGGTCTTCGGCCAACGTCGTGAAGGCTGTCACCGGCGGCGGTTTCCAAGAGTCGGGCAAGCCGGGGTGCCGCATCCTGAGCGCAGGGCGAGTGTGAGATGGCCAGCCGATTGCCTGAGCGGTAGTCGGAGTATCTCCTGCAGATTCTTGGCAAGACAGATCACAGAGAGTGGCCGTGTAGTGTGCGCCGTGGTCGTCCGGATATAAAAAACATCGTCCGACCTGGGTTTGATAGCAGGCAAGGCAGGGCAGTGGCGCTGATGCTGCTTGCTGATTGCCCGCCAAGCTGCGGAGTTTATCACGGACGGCTTCATCTTTCTCCCCTTTCACTTCCCCCTCGTCGGCGATTGCCCGGGCGCCCAGACCAACCAGGCCGAGTCCGACGGCAGCAGCTCCAGACGTCCTCCATGAGCTGGTTCCGCAAGTTGGCCCTTGTGGAGCGAAAGACAGAGCAGAGCGGTGGAGGAGTAGCCCTGGAATTTTCCCCCGTCAGAACAGGGGACGCCATCCCTTCCGATATGCACGTAGCATTACCTCACCACATTTAGCAAGGCGAAGCCACTGCGGTGGGGTACTTTGAAAGTCAAATACGGGGGAGAGGGTGCCCTTGTTTTTCCCTTCGTATCCGCCGATTATCCCACGCATTAAATGACTGACAACTGCACCGCGCCACACACTGCACTGCAGAAGGTGAGAGACACCTCCAAAGACAAGATTGAGGCGACCCGAGTTGTGATTGGCCGATGGCGTGGGTGAGGTATGCTGTTGTTGTACCACCTTGGCGGTCTGTTGTCTAGCCCGCCGAGAGCTGCGTCGATGAGCCTAATGCCTAAGTTGGAGCTTTGGTGAGTCTAGGCAGTGCAGTATCCGTACTTGCGCCCCTCGGTACGATCGGCAGGTCAGTTAAGTCAAGGAATCTGCAGTTCGTTCCATTGTGTAAATGGGTGGTGAATGCGAGAGTGCGAGTGTGCCTCAATCCCGAAGAGCCGGCTCCCTGTTGGAGTTCAGCACCACCTAGCTATGCATCCGTACAGTGCTGCAGCGTGCAGACCTTTCGTAAGGGACCCGAGGCGAGAGGCTGAGAAGGTGTACTAGTAGGTAGTGTAGGTGCGGATGCTAGGCAAGGTAGGATCAGGTATCAGCGTGCATTGGTTGTAGACCAAATAGTAGGGGATGGCTTTGCAAGCTGGGCGTTTCGTTCCCGCCTCCTCGAGCCCCTTGAGGTTCTTTAGGCGCAAAGCAAAACGGTGGTGGATTGCTGTTACGTGAAGTTTGTTCCTGGAGCACCATCTCATCTCCTCGTCTGACTTTGGCCGTGCCTGGGCCTGTGCCGCATGGTCTTCGTGGTTGCACCTGGGGGCAAGGGGGTTGTGGTAGGGGAGTTGATGTCAAGGTCGCGGTCGTGTTCCTTACAGAGGAAGGAAGAAGAGAGATGCGTCGAACGTGCTCTTATTTGTTATGCATCTGCGTGTGATTCTTGCAGCGCTCTTGCTTGGTAGGCTGTCGCCGAAGTGTGACCTGTTTAATCCCGTGTTTCGGTGTTGAAGTACGGAGGCGAGGGCGGGGCCGGGATTGGCGCGTTCAAATGTTGTGGTGTCGGCAGCATCATGCAAGAGCTAGATGCGCATCAATGTTTTTGTTGTTTCTCTTTGGGGTTATTCAGGACTCGGGAGACACTATGCGCATGGCGGCGGGCAATTCCAGTCGCCCAGGAGCAACATGAGCAAGGGGTAGCGTGGTTATGATTCGCCGCCTGTCGTCCAGTCGTCCAATGACAGGATGACAAAATTCTCCAGGCCGAGAGACAATTCCCTTGACGAGTGATGAGACGAAAGAGACGCGTTTTGGCCATTCCTATTTGGGCCATTTTGGGGAGGATTGGGGGGATCCGCCCTGTGTGCGGCTAACGAAGAGGGATGGGATGTTGATGACGACGTGCTGTTTTACACAGGGTCCCGATCATGTCCGCGTCCCCCTTTCGCTGGGGTTCCAAGGTTCGCCGGTGCTCCTTCCTGACCGTCGAGTTTGTTTGTAATGCCTGCGCTGGCGGGGTTTCGTTGTTGTTGGTTGTGTTTCTGCCGCCGTTGGTTCAGTTCAGTGAGAGGAGCAAGAAAAAACTCGGGCAGGACCGAAGCGGATGAGAATGGACTTGACCAGACTGGACACTGGTTGGTGATGAGGCAAGTGAGATGGAGGAAGACGGCGACAAGCAAAGCAAATGGGGGAAACACTCGAACGTTCCCTTCTCTCTCGGTCGCCTTCTCTCTTGCTCTCCAACACGCAGTAGCCCCAGTTCACCGCACTTGCAGGACTAATTTGGACCAGTCAGACACCGTGGCGTTGGACAGGGGCTCCCAGGCTGCCGTGGGAAAGCACAGGGTACATGGGATCAAGGATAGGGGACCGATGGTCAAGGACGTGTGGATGTGCATTTGCTAGGTAAAAGTACAGAGACGCAGCCCGCAGATGTTGCATCATGTACCTCTGCCGCCACAAAACGTAGTGAGGGTACTTATGTCTGTGAGTATCCATAGTGGAACTCCATCGTCGTCTGGCTCCAGCAGACCAATGCAGCATCGGTACGATACCCAAAAACCTTCCCATTTGGCAATCTCCATCTCGAACCCTTCCACACCCCCAAGCCGCCATTTGCCCATTTGCCTGACAGAACTCCTTCTCCTCCTCTCCTCCTAGGAACTCCCTCTCACCACACCCGACTTCCTCTCTCTGTATCCCCTCAAAAAAACTAATCCCGTTTCCCTTCCCTTTCTTTCCCCTTCTTCCTTCTGTTCCCCCCCTCTTCTACCGCCTCTCTGCCCCCAATTTCACCGTCTCCCCAAAAACCCATTCCATCCCATCGACGTGCCCCCTTTTTATCACCGTCCCCCAAAAAAATATTCGCGAGAATCTCAAGAGGTTGCCTGACTCTCAGGGTCCTTTCCTGGCGTGGTCTCCATATTCAACTGCCCGGGTCCATCGTTGCCCCCGATCACACCTCGCCTCGTCCATCGCCTATCCTGCGTTCCTGTCGTTTTCTCTCCCTTCTGCTTGTCGTCCATCCGTCCTACCGAGACCAAAGAAAAAACAAACCCGCGCCCTTACAACGCCTTACGAATGCCCTTCTCCTTTTTCGTGAACCCAACACTCGAAGAAACAAACGTCCTGCCCACACCCGACGACAAGGCGAGCTCTTCTGGCTGACTCGGCGCCAGCCTACTCTCCCTCCCAACGATTACCTTTGCTGCGATATCGAACCGGATACGAGTGCCCGAGATTCTCATGTTCTTGGTCGACTGCTAGCTTTGCTTCGAGTTGTCTCTGTGACACTTGATCTCTCTTTCCCTTGGTCGATTGTTCCGTCGTCCTGTACCCGTCCTCTCTAAACAGGAGTGTTTCGCGGTGACAGCGAATCACCCTCTCTCCCCTCCGTACAACAAATCTCTTGTTGTCTCCTCCCGGCCGCAGGCGACCTTCGATTCCACGATCGCTATTTGATTATAAACGACACTCCCGTTTCATTCAGGAGAACACCAAGGAACGCGGGATAGTTTGACTAACCTACCGTCCCGTGCTCTCGAACCGAAGAAAGGTTTGTAGGATTCACATTCCCTTCGCTTTCGTAGGCATCATCAGACGTGTCATGCATCGCACAAGCGTCAGCCGCCCTATCCTTCAAAGGGCATGTTTGCTGCTGACATTGGCGCCAAAAATGGTTCACCCTTGCTAACATACCTGCGTTTCCAGTGTTGAGCATTTCCGTTTAAACAAATCGCTAGCCACACCACGTCATCTACGCCATTCCAACGTCGTGTCCCAGTCTTGCTTAAACCCGAGCAAGTCGAGCGACTAAGCGACCGGCGAAGGAGTACTTGTTCGGCACTTCTCTGTTGTCGGTTGCTTGGAACATGGCTGCGTTGGTTCAAACGTATCCTCAGCAGACCAGCACTGTCACCACACTCGAGTCGAGACCCTCTGGCAATATGATCCCCGCACAAGCTCAGGCAAACCAGCAGTACATGGCTGCCCAGCAAGCACAGAGAAACTTCTCTGGCTCGGGCGTGTATCGCGGCAGCAACGCTCCGATCCAGCCATATGCCTTCACCAGCACCCCGAGCCTGAATAACAACGGCCAGTGGCAGCAGTACGGTAGCGGTTACCGCACTTCATCTTCTCCTGCCGTTCCGACACAGGGCATGGTTCACGGCCACGACGCAAGCCGATCGCGTCATTCCGGAAGCGCTTCAATGTCCCACGCTGGCTACAACCACGGCATGGGAACAAGCAAAGGTGGATCGAGGGACGACTTGGCGATTCCTGCTGCTCGCACGAACTCGCAGGCCCCGAGACCACAGTCGGCGTATTTGGCAGGCACCACAACACAACAGCAAATGGCATTCGCTCAGACCCCTGGGACTAAGACTACGCCTGATCGTTACCGGCGCCCGGCTTTACAGCAACAACAAACTCGCCAGGTTAGTGCCCCGTCAGGCTCAGGCATGGCTACTATTAGTCATTTGTACAACGCTCCCGAGCAGAAGAGCGCGTCAGTGCGAGGCCGAACGCCGTCCTACCAGGGCAGGCCAAACAGTGTTTACGGTGCGGCCGATGACATGCAATTAAACCGGCAACAAACCGAGGATGGCAAGCGTCTCAGGCGGCGCAGCATGCACTCGCTTGATTCTGCCGATTATCCCAAGCCGCTAACCCCACAGGAATTCTCTCATTCGGAAGAATCCTCCCGTCCCGACCGCCGTCCAACTCCCAAAAACAACGAAAAGACGCTCCGCATGGTTTCCACCCTCGCACCTCCTGTCGACAACAACATGCATGCCCGTAATGGCAGCGCCGAAAGCCTGGCATCAAGCCGAAGCAGCCATTCACGCCCATCGTCGGTAAGTATCCACGCCCCTTTTTGCCGTTTCACCGTCGGCGTCTTCGCCTTATCCCTTCATTCGATTGCCCAATCATGCACCGGCCCGATCATCCTGAATTGTTCCATCGCTAACAAGGTTATTCCCGCTAGTCTGCCAACCGCAGCGTACCCACCCCCACGGCCAACCCCTCTTCCTCTTCGACTTCTTCCAACCCGGATGATGGCTCATTGAAACAAGATTATCCCAAACTTGTCAACATCCCGCCTCGAAGTTCATCATCAGATGCGGCCAAAAGGCAGTCAACGCCTTCTCCCCTCTCCAAGCCGGTGACCATGGCGACCGACACAAGTCCCCAAAAACCACCTTCCTCTCTGGGCAATGCACCGCAGCAGGCGTCGGCGCAGGGCGCGCCCACATCCACCACGGCCAACGCTAGCAGCCCCGCCGCCCAGCAGTTGGCAGCGATTAATCAAAAGAGCACGAGGTCGAAAAGCAAGACGTCGCGATTGCGCAGAGCCTTTTCGTTTGGCAGCGCGGCCGATTTCAAAAAGGCTGCCGGTCCCGATGCCGCACCTTCCGAAGCCAGCAACGCGGCCGACCCGTCCCGATTGCACAAGGACCCGACGGCTACTGACATCTACGATGCCGAACAAGCCGCTATTGTCAAGAAGCAGGAGGAGGGAGGAATCGGAAACAACATCTACGGCGGACGACTATTCTCCAACTCGACGGACAACCTGTCAATCTCTTCGACGGCGTCGTCTGCCTCCATCATGATCCGTAAGATGGGTCGTGGCATGAAAAAGAGTACACGAAACCTGGTTGGCCTGTTCAGACCCAAATCTGTGATTGGCGTCCCAGCAGCTGATGCGCTGGCTCCGGAAGCCAGCCAGGCCGCCGTGTCTATGATCACCGTCGAGGCCGAAAGGATCAACGTCAATGCGGATCCTCGTGCGCAGACCGGTGGCGGCACTGGGTTTCCCCATTTGGAGCGAAACTCGCTTGATATCTCCAACACTCCCAGCATGGTATCCGAACGCGCTGGAAGTTCTGGCACCGATAGTGCTGGGCGAAAGAGCATTGTTGGCGGTGACAAGGAGCGCGCCGAGGTGCTTGCAGCTGTTAGGAAGGGGATTCTGAAGCACAACAACAACCGATCAGCTAGCCCTGCTCGCGAGCGCATTTCCAACTTTGAGCTTCCTGCGATTCCCAGCATCGCCGACTCGCCCATTTCCACCGCCCCGAGCACGCCGAATGATGAGGCCCAGGGCCACAAGCGATCTGGATCCGTAGCTATTGGCACTGAGGACTACTTCATGACTGCTCTCCGACTTCGTCAGGACAGTAAGAGTGCCCCGGGAACGCCTTCGGGATCGGCCAAGAGAAACGCAACCTTTTCGCCAAGGATCATCTTCCACGACACATGGCCGAGTGGCGAGTACGACCGTCGGGGTGATATCGCAACCTGCAACCGCCTCACGCCAATGTTGGCTCAGCAAATCAAGGAAGAACTAAACACGTTCAAGATGGTATGCCGACACTGATCCACTCTTTCCATCTCGTGCACTGCTGACCATCTAAAGGAAATGGAAGTTCATGAAAACTCCAAGATTTACACGCACTTCTTCTAACGACGGCTACGCCTGCAAGACGGAATCTTCCTACTTCTGTTTCTTGATGGTGGGCAATGACGCCCAATCATGTATTTGAACTACATTTACCATTCGACGGCGTTCAGGAACAGCATCGTACGGTGTCAGGGCGTTCATCAATCGTCACTTGACAGCATTTTCTTGCCTGACTGAGAAGCCTACCCCGGCCGCCCTTCGTCGATTAATCCTTTTTTACTTTTCTATTTTACTTTTTACAACGGGTGGGGAGGCATACGAAAGAAGGCGGCCGGAAAGACAGGATGGCCTTCAGTGGCCAGTCAGTGCAGAAGACGGGTCAAAAGCCTGTTTGCATTTGGGCAGCGATCACACGGACCTCGAGGACACGACGGCGGCAACGATTTGCGGCCTCCAATCGTCTTACACTTTTTTATCAGATGGGCCCAAGCCCTCTGGCGTACAGCATGCAGACTCTGAAAGGATCTCATCGCTCGCACTCGGCACTCGGTCGGGTTTTACTGTGTTGGTATTTGCTTTGTTGGTGTCAAAGGACTTTTCTTTATCTGTGGGTTCTCTTCGAATTACATCGTCGCATTCTAGTTCGTCGGGTCAAGAGGAGGCAGAATAGAGTGTGTGGCTTTTTTCCATCCAAAAACAGCTTTAGTCTCAGCGAGGTCTCGATGCTGGTATCGACCGCTCCAGCGAATTGAATACTTAAGAGCGGACCGGGTTCAGGAGAAGGTTTCTCGCATGTGACAACTGTTTACTCCTGGAACAATGCTGCGTTGAGTTATTGTGCGTGCCTTGACCCGTCTGACACACTGTCTCAGTGCTAGACTCAGATGGTTCTTGTCGGGGCCCATGACGAGCAATCGTACCAGATACTATGTACCTCGAAGGGGCGCACCGATTGCTCGATCGGCGGGGCGACGTCATTCGCTGTGTATGAATGTTTGCCCCTACCTTGCCAACCTTCCATGGGGGACAGTTTGACCCATGGCCCCACCAATCAGATAAGATACCTCAATCCGGGGTTCTCAGCCTTGCACTCTGTCTGGCGCAAGGCTTGAAAAATTTCTGCTTCTGTCACGGCCCCGTCATATCAGCTCCAGACGAACGACACACGACTGGCGATGCCACATTTGGTCGCATAGCCTATATCCAGTATAGTCGACACTCTGGAGGGGGTTTTCAAGCTGTGGAGGCTCCGGACGTCTCAGACAAGCCGGCTCGCCCGTTTTTATACTTCGACAAAAATGGCGACAACGACCGAGACCCCGACCGCGGGGCTTGAGGCTGGAGGAGCGGCAACGACCGGGCCGAAGCTGCACGGTCGGGCTTTCTACGAGAGCATTGGAAGTCCAAAGTATATCCTCGCTCCCATGGTGGATCAATCTGAATTCGTAAGTCTGGCGCAGCTCGTGCTGGTTTTGGAAGGGCAGGCTCGAACAGAACGCTAACGTTGGCGATAACCGTTGCAGGCCTGGAGAATGCTGACTCGGTCGTTCATACCGCCATCTGAGCAGAAGAACATGGTGGCCTACACGCCCATGTTTCACGCGCGGCTTTACAAAGACACGGAAAATTATCGCCAGTGCCACTTCCAAGCCGTGCGACCCAGTGACTCGACCGACTCGAACCCGACGCCGCAGGCCTGGCTCGACGGCAACCCCTCCATCGACCGCCCCCTCTTCGTGCAGTTCTGCGCAAACGACCCCGATGCTCTCCTCGGCGCTGCGCTTAGGGTCGCGCCGTACTGCGACGCCGTGGATCTGAATCTGGGATGTCCGCAGGGCATCGCCAAGAAAGGAAAATACGGTGCTTTTCTACAGGAGGACCAAGAGCTTATCTTCAAGCTCATCAACACCCTGCACCAAAACCTGCCGATCCCTGTGACGGCGAAGATCAGGATACTAGATACTAAGGAGGCAACGCTCGCGTATGCCAAGAATGTACTGTCGGCCGGCGCGTCGATACTCACGGTTCACGGAAGGTTGAGGGAGCAGAAGGGTCACTTGACGGGCTTAGCGGACTGGGGTATCATCAAGTGGTTGAGGGAGCAACTGCCGCCGGAAACAGTGCTTTTTGCTAACGGAAACATCCTGCAGCATGAGGACCTCCAGCGTGCGTTGGACGCCACCGGCGCAGACGGCATCATGAGCGCCGAGGGAAACCTCAGCGATCCCACCATTTTCAGCCCGCCGCCTGGATCCGGGACTGAGACGCGGGAGTACTGGCGCGGCAAGGACGGCAAGGGTGGGTACCGCGTGGACGCGGTGATGAGGCGATACATGGACATCTTGCACAAGTACGCCGCGGGCGAGGAGCCACCTTCGAGGCGACCCCTCTTCGTGCCCGGCGACGACATGGCGTGGATGGAGGAAATGGACAAGGCCCTGGCGGAAGAGGATGAACCGGAGCGCAAGAAGCGCAGGAAGGACACGCCTAAGCTTGGGAAGAGCCGGACGCTGAGCCCCAACTATTCGGCAATGCAGCCGCACATGTTCCACCTGCTCCGGCACTTTGTGTCGAAGCACACCGACGTGCGGGACCTGCTCGCCAAGAGCCGGGCCGGTGACCTGGAGGCGTACGAGAAGATTCTGAGCATGGTGGAGAGGAAGGTCGCGGACGGGCTGATTGAGTACGAGAAGGTCGGGGCTGCGATGTTCGAGGGCGACGAGGTCCTGGGCCCCGCGGCGGATGCGGAGGAGGTGGTCGAGGAGAACGGGGAGAGCTCCAGGGGCGCCATCAAGCGGTGCAAGAGGCCGTGGTGGGTTGTGCAGCCCATCATCCGGCCTTTGCCCAAGGAGGCCATGGCCAAGGGCGCCGTGTCGTTGAGCAAGAAAGACAAGGCCAAGCTGGGCAAGGCGGAGAATGGTGAGATTGCCAACGGTGAGGCTGCGGTGGCGGTCAACGGGGAGGCCGAGAAGGAGAAGACGGCGGGGCAGAGTGTTCAGGAGAAGGTCCTGGAGACTGACGACAAGTTGCTCGCGGGTTGAAGTGAGTTTCGGTCAGAAGATGAATAAAGTAAACAAGCATTTAGAATAATATACCCCTCTCTCCCGAGATTTTATTGCATGAGTGCGGAGTCTATGGCTTGGTGAAGCCCACTCTGCTCTTTTCCCCAGTCCTTCGAGAAGCCTGTACCAAGGCGCTAAGCCTGGGAGGTCGCTGGTGTTTGATATCTCGTTCGTGAACAGGGACCAGAACTGTGACCCATGCTTCAAACGGCCGGCCTTTTGCTTCTTGCTAACAAAGGTGGTAGGTATGGCCTGACCCGAGGCCTCCATCTAGTGCATTGTTGCAAACGCTTGCGAAATCCCGACCAGGCGTGGAGAGCGCAGTGACAGTCTAACACATGTCGTACATAGTAAGACGTGGGGTTCATCGAGATGAACCTGTTTGTCACGTTGGGAGCATTGGCAAAATTGACCGTGCAAGGCTCATTAATGGCATCAAGAACCGATCAAGGAACAGGACAGCTCGCCAGCATATGTTGCCATTGTCCACATTGAATCAGCTAAGCGAAGCCATCGTGTGTATTGTACAAGGTCAAGTCATATGAATCCCATCAAGCACCTGCGCAGGCGTTGTTTTCACAACTTGGCTTTGGCGCTATCATACCTCTTCCCCTCGTCGTCCTGTTCTTTAACAGTCAGATCCGGCAGCTCTGCCGGCATGATCCTCCGCGGTTGCGATCCTGGGACGAGGACGTATTTCGAAAAGTCCGTGACGCCGGCGTGGTCGCGCAAGAAGTCCTCGTCGAGCACGAGCTCGCCATTGACCGTTTGGGCCGGGGCGTTGAGGATCGCGAGCACGGCGTCGGAGAAGATTGTCGGTTTGCGCAGGTCTTTTGACTCGTCCGAGTTGGCGGCTTGGAATTTCTGCGTGGCGGCGGACTCGATGGCCTGCGTACCGTCAGCTCTTGACTTCACAACGAAAGAGTCGGCGCTTGGCTTTTTGCTTCCAACGTACCACGGCGGGCCAGATACTGGTAATCGCCATCTCGTCCAACTCCTGCCGGACAAAGTCCATCGCCAAACCTTTCGTCAGGACGCTCATGCCGACCTTGCCCATGGCGTAGGCCGCCTTGCCGCGGAAGAAGCGGCTGTAGATGGGCGGGCTAACGACGACGACACGGCCGCGGCGGCGGCGCTTGAGGTGCGGGAGCGCCGCGTGGAGGGTCAAGTAGAGGCCCTCTGGGTTCACGCGCTGCATGAGCTGGAAGCGCTTGGGGGCGTGTCCTCGATCGAGGCCCACCAGATGGCGCCCGAATTATAGACTAGGACGTCGAGACGTCCGTATTTCTGGGGATGGGTGTTAGTGACTTATGAAAACGATGGACCAGGCATGTATTGGAACGGGTAAGAGAGAATATGGGGAAAAGGGGGGGGGGGGTTAGAGACCTCTATGGTCTGCTCGATCAGTCCTGTCACGCTGTCTTGGTTGCGGACGTCTACGGCAACAGGGGCCGCGTCGCCGCCTGCTTCATGGATCTCGCGGGCGACTGTGCTGATTGTCGACTGTTGCGAGTTGGGATTTGGCGGGAACGGGGTGGTTTTGGATGCATCGCTGGTGGTCTTCGCTGCCACGACGACTGAGATAGGTTAATGCCTAAGTTAGGTGGGCTGTGACGCCGAAAATAGTTTTGCATACCCGCATAGCCATTTTTTGCAAGGTCGATGGCAATTTGTCGACCGATACCCCTGGAGGCGCCGACTACGAGAGCTACTTGCTTTGCATCACCCATTGTGTTGACTCAGTGAAAGGGACGTGTACTGCGTGTGTAGTGGCTGGAAGAGAACGGAGTCAAGGCACGTTGGGTCCGTAATTAGAGATGTAGAACTGTTTCTTCAAAATCAGCTTGTGATCTTCTATTGGCTTTATCACGGATCCTTGAGACGCAATCGCAAACATGTCGTCGGGACTCGGCAGAAATGCGTATTAGTGATCGTCCCGCCTAGGTTAGGAGCTACCCCAAGCCAAAGCTGTCCGACCCCAGAATAGTCGATGCCGAGGTTCCCCACGCCATCCACCTCAACTTCAACTCACACACCTCACCGTGCACCACTCAACATATTATAAGACAATTGCGCCATCGAGACGAGCTGCGACCAGGGTCACTCAATCTCATTGCCCGTTATTTGCGTTACTTTGGTACCTCTTCTCCCAGTTCGATTGTCCTGAAAATCGCCAAGATGGGCGGCAAGGTCGATGTTTACATAGATATCGGTAAGTCTTTGTCTATCCCGGGCACAAGTTGTCGCAAGGCTGACTGGCCTATGAATGCAAGCATCTCTATACAGCTATATCGCGTTCTATCACATAATCAAGAATCAAGAGCTCCTCGCAGACCATGGGGTGCAGGTAGAGTTCGTTACCGCATTCCCTTCCTCTTGTGCGTTCACTTGGTAACACTACCCATCAGTATCCACCCAGTTCTACTCGGTGCTATCAACGCCGCTTCCGGTAAGCTACTTGGTTTTTTATACCGGTTTATTGTTCTTTTCTTAATGATTGTCCAGGAAACAAACCTCCATGGACTCTCCCGGCCAAGGCAAAGTACGGCAACTATGACGGCCGCCGAGCCTCCGTCAGGGCAGGCAAACCTGGCATTACCACGCCCGACAACTTCATGGAGCGCAGTATGACTGTCCTCCCCCTCCGCGTCCTACACTTCGTCAAAGCCAACTACCCGGACGCCGTGTACCAGACGACTTGGCACTGGCTTCTCCACTGCTTCTGGGAGCCGCCGAATGACAACCTCACCAAGCCCGATGTCCTGGCGAAGGCGTTGACTGAAGCGCCCAGGCAGTACCCAGGAGACACCAAAGACAGGCTGTTCAGCGAGGCGGACGTCAGGAGGATCTTGGAGGGAGCCGCGACGCAGGAAATCAAGGACTCGGTCAAGACAAAGACGCAGGAGGCGATTGAAAGAGGCGCGTTCGGCGCGCCGTGGTTCTGGGTCGTGAATGAAGAGGGAAAGGGGGTGCCAATCTTTGGGAGCGATAGATTTCACGACATGTACGAGCATCTGGGCGTCCCGTACCAGGATATCGCTATTCTCCCACCAAGGAAAGACGCGAAGCTATAGTTGACCCAATACGAGTAGTTTTGTTTTGTTAGTATCTGGATGGGGGGTATCTCTTATAATCATAGAACAAACGCCGAACCATGCCCATGAAACCCTGTGAACGTAGGACGAAATTGGACCGGCCCCCGTCTTAGAGCACGCGGCCAGCCAACCTTGCGCGCCGGGCCTCCTCCTCCCTCTTGGCCTCGCTGCGCGCCAAAAAGTCCTGCCTCTCGGCGTACGACCCCTTGGCTCTGCCCGCGAGCTCGAGCTCGTCCTTGAGCCCCTCCTTGTCGACGAACCCGGCCCAGTCCATCTTGCTCTTTTCGACCGTGTTGAGCTTCTTGGCCTGCGCCTCCTTCTCGCGCGCCTTGATCCGCACCGTCATGCCGAGGTTCAGGTCGGACCGCTGGTTGACGACCTCGATGATAGGCTCAAACACCGAGCGGAACGCCTTCTTGAGGACGCGCTTGGGTTCCTCGTTCTCGGCGCCCGCGACAGCGGCGGCGTCGGGGGGTGCGTCTTTGCCAAGGGAGGCGAGGTATAGCTTTGCCTCAGCCGACGAGCGCGCTACGAGTTTCTCTTCCGTGTGGACCTTGCCGGCGAAGTTGTAGGTTCGTTTGATGCGTATCATCTCCGAGGGGTCGCCTCCCTGGGCCTCGTCTGGCTTTGGGGCGTCGACTTCGGCACCGGTCTGTTTCGATACTAGAGGAGCGGCCTCTTCTGCGGTCTTCTCCTCGGTGGTCGGCGGTGTCGCCGTTTGGCCCGCGAGCATTTGTGCCCAGATGGCGTCGACGTCGACCGTCACCGGGCCGGACGCGGCCGCAGTCTTGCGTTCCTCCTTTCTGCGGCCCTTCCGTTAGTAAAATCGCTCCAGTCTGCAAAAAGCTGGGACGATGGGTGCCGACTTACTCTGCAGCGCGCATGCTCCGCGTCTTGACCAGCCCTCCTTCGCCTCCCTCGTCCTCCTCGTCCGGGGCGGCATCTGCATCCTTGGCCTTCCTGCGCTTCTTCTTCTTCGCCTTCTTTATCAGCGCCTCATCGCCCGAGTTTTCAAAGCCCGCATCTTCAGCTTCATTGCCGTCAGCATCGCGCTTGCGTTTGGTGGTCTTGGTCTTCGTTGCGGCGTCTTCGCCGTCGGCTTCGGAGTCGGACGCCTCGGAGCCGCCATCGGCTGCGACAGCGTTCTCGGGCGCGAAGTCGGAGTCCTGGGAGGACTCGTACTCTTCGTCGTCTACTATTGGATCGGGCGGCATTTTGGTGGTGTCTTGAATAGAGAGTATGACGGTTCTGCAAGGAGGGTGCAAAAGCGCGTGCAGAACTTCGAATGAAAGTTCGGTCGGCTGCTATCGGTACAGTGTTGACCGAGCGGGCTCGGTGAGACTCGGTACATAGCCAATCACAGCCCAAGAGCTCTTGTAGGTCTGCGCTGCCATTGATCCGTCTTCCCAGTCCATCGGTTTTACGAAATACAATAACCCGAATTCCATTCGCCTTTATCCGGTTGAGGGCATCATATAGTTTGCGGTCTTGGGTGGGGGATCGACACAGGATCCATCGTGTGTCTATTTAGCCGGTATCATAAGCTCTAGTCTGGCGCCCTGCAAGCCTAGACGGCATCTCTTCCCAGCCAGGTCCGGCCCCCATGTCTTATACATTATCTCCTATGGAGGAGAATTGAGGCTTAGCTATACCGAATCGTAAGTTCTCATGGAGAAACCCCCAAACTCGTTGACGTTTGCCCAATAGGATGATTTTCGTTCCCCGCACAAGCTGGACATCCCGCTGCCGTTAGTTCCAGGTTCCCCGACGCATCTGCCTTTCCGTTGGGGGTCTATATAATGACCTTTCATCTCGAAGCAAAATGTCCCGAAATGCAAGCCACCCAAGTTAGCTATCTCCCTCTCTACTGAGTTATTCGGTTTGGGTTTGGTTTTCTACCTTGTAATTTTAATTATCTTCTTTCCACAATTCGCCCGGTCTTCCGCTTGCTCAACGTGGACTGCTACCTCCGCCAGTGTCACCCACATACATCTGTTGGTTTGGGTACATTATTCCCTAACCATTCGCGGATATGTCTTCCCCAGCCGAACCACTTACCGAGTCTCAAAAAGAACACTTCAGACAGCATGGCTGGATAAAGCTGAGCAACTGCTTTACAAAGGAACAGGCAGACTGGGTCACCAAAGACGTTTGGACACGCTTGGGCATGGATCCCAACGACAAGTCGACCTGGCAACCCCGAACAAACATGCCCCACCATCGCACGTTTGACGCTTCCGAGTACGCACCAAAGGCCTGGGCAGCTATCTGCGAGCTCTGCGGTGGAGAGGACCGCGTGGCGCCAGAGTCGAAGGAGTGGAAGGACTCGCTCATCGTTAACCTCGGAAGCGAGGAGTTCGAGGGTCGAGAGGTCGACCCCAGGGAGCTGGAAATCTGGCACGTAGACGGAGACTTCTTCGTTCACTACCTTGACTCCGCGGAACAGGGATTGCTGGTGATACCGTTGTTCACAGATATCGTCCCTGGCGGCGGCGGAACGTTCATCTGCCCCGAGGCGATCCCTAAGGTTGCGAAGCACCTTCATGACCACCCAGAGGGCGTCTCCCCGCGGATGGTACCGAGAGGCGATCCGGATTTCACAAAGGAGAAGAACCTCAATTGGTACAACTCGCTCGCCCGTAATTGCAGCGAGTTCGTTGAAGCCCATGGAAAGGTTGGCGACGTCTACCTGCTGCATCCCCTGATGCTACACAGCATCTCGTGGAATCCCCTCAGGCGGTTAAGAATCATTACCAACCCCCGGTCTCTCTCAACCAGCCCCATGTCTTCAATAGACCAGACGGCGCTTATAGTCTTGTCGAGCAGGCTACCTTGAGGGCCTTGGGCGCAGAGTCGCTGCCCGAGTGGAAGATTACGGCCGCTCGGGAGCGGGTCATTCCCGAGAGGCTTAAGGTGCAGGAGCGGATGAAGCAGGAGGAGATTAAGCGACTTGCAGCTGTTGCTTCTTAAATTTATGCAGAATGGGCACATTGGCAACGAGGGTACAAGGGAGTCAGTAGCACCTGATGGGAGAGTTGCGGCATTGCGCCGGGATACATGTTAATAGGAATAGTATATGAGCTTTCATGATGTTGAAGACACTAGAATGTGACTGAGACCGACACCGAAGCCGAACACGGCCGACGTCGCCCTGCTCCGGGATCAGACCATATACAAACTCTAATCCCCAACGGCTGTCTAAGCGTCAATGTACCGGTTTTCCACCAGTGCGCATTATCAGAAGCAAATTGCCATGATGCACCTATCTAGCAGGATATCCCTGAGAATAGCCCCGCCATGCACATGCTCAGCAGCGAGCAAACTTCCACCTAACCAGAGGCTGATGGGCGATTGAGCCATATGCCAGTCTATATGGTGTCACTGTGTAACCTCCCTTGCACTCGAGAGTAGCAACCATTTCACTGGCATGCTGCATGGATGAACCCCTCTGTACAATAACACTGGCTACCGTTATCACATGTGGAAGCTTAAGGACCCCCCCTCTCTTCGCAGCAGGGAGGTGGAACCGAGATATTGTTTTTTCCGGGCTGCAGGAATGCTAGGCCAGTGTCGGATTCATCTCATGGAGCCGCAACCTATCCAACAAGCCGCGAACTGATAATGATGCGGCCGGGTGAGGTTTCCACGAAATACAGAGCACGATGAGGGAGAAATTGCGTGAGCATGCCGTCCTGCCCCTCTCTCTGACTGTCCGAGGACGGCGGGCATGGAGCAACCGGACGTGATATTCCAGACTTAAATGTCTGTCCGTGTCTTCGTTGGAAATCGGTAACACTCGTTGTACCGGAATTTCGTTACATATGCCTTGACGTGTGGGAAAGAACCTGGGCTCTGGAGGTCTAACAGCTTCTTGAGTTCTGATACGAGCTTCTTCAAGAGATCCAGGGGCTGGTACATCACACAGACGTTGGACTTAGAGCCGTCTATCAACTGCAACTGCAATATATAGTTAGAGTTATTTGCAAGGTTAGTGAGTTCCCTCTAACATGAGATCTCGGCTTCACTCCATCGAATATCCAAATGTTTTGGGCGCCGAACGAAAGTGGAAGGCATCTTGCTAGGAAAACCAGCTGTCTGCTATGCAACCTCTTATGATACGTCTCATTGATACCGTGTCAAGGGGCTCACGTTGTTCATTGGCAACCGCCATTCCTGAACACTGCGCCGTTCCTCTCACTATCACGAGATAAAAACACCCAGAGCAGGTGCGTTCGCCCTACATGAATATGTTCCTACAAGGCTAGTCGATTGTGGATGAATATGTTCGTATTAGCCAGAACTGAGCCGTTTATACAGTCAAGTACAAGAGAAGAGGCATATTGGCCCCGGTCAATAGTATTGAGTACTTCCGTGTGCCTCCCCGATGGCTCTTCGTCAAGATTACCGACGAGAATGGCAACTATGGCTGGGGTGAGGCTACCCTCGAGGGCCACACTCAGGCAGTCGAGGGATGTCTCGAGTTCTACAAAAGCCAATTCACTGGTATGGATCCCGAGTAAGTCAAAACTCTTATTTCTATTCCAGTTGGCTAGTCACATTAACTCGTATGTCTTGGAGTGAGATCGAGAACATCTGGCAGACGGCTTGGCGCAAGAATTTCTACCGTGGAGGTGCCGTCTTCATTAGTGCCCTGTCTGGCATCGACATTGCTCTATGGGACCTCAAGGGTAAGCGCAGTCAAAGGGGAGTTGGCTTTTTACTAAGATACGAATAGGACGCAAGTTGGGCGTTCCCATCTACGAGCTTCTCGGTGGAAAAGTCCGAGACAAGATCAAGGCCTACGCTTGGATCGGCGGTGACCGTCCTGTCGATGTGGCTCTACAAGCGTAAACTACACTTCTAAATCCATCGTTTGCTCGATGCCAATGCTGACCTCCTCTAAGGAAGCAGCGCCTCGATGCTGGCTTCACCTGCGTCAAGATGAACGCCACCGCCGACCTTGGCTGGCTTGACTCTCCGTCTGCTCTGCAGACTTCCGTAGAAAGACTCGAGACTGTCAAGAAGATGGGCCTAGATGTCGGCGTCGACTACCACGGCCGCGTCCACAAAGCCATGGCGGGTCAGCTTGCCAAGCTCATGGAGCCTCACCAGCTCTACTTCATCGAAGAACCTCTCCTATCGGAGAACATAGGCGGCATCAAGGCTTTGTCGCAGAAGACGACCATCCCCATCGCTCTAGGCGAGCGTCTGTACCACCGCTGGGATATTCGCCCCTTCCTAGAGGCCCAGTGCATTGACATTCTCCAGCCTGACATTTCTCATGTAGGAGGCGTCTCGGAGATACGTCGCATCGCTGCCACGTGCGAGACCTACGATGTCTCGGTCGCGCCTCACTGTCCTCTGGGCCCCATCTCTCTGGCGGCCAGTGTCCAGGTCGACACCGCCATGCCTAATTTTTGCATCCAGGAGATGAGCCTGGGCATCCACTACAATGCTATGATCGGCAACGAGGATCTCACAAGTTACATCACTAATCCTGAGATCTGGAGCCCCATCGACGGCTACATCGATATCCTCAAGGGCCCAGGTCTGGGTATCGAGGTTGACGAGGAGAAGGTGCGTGAGTTGTCAAGGAACTGCGAGATCTGGGTTACGCCCGGCTTTAACGGCCCAGGCGATGAGATTCGCGAGTGGTGAGTTTGGAGTTGAAGAGTACGTATGGCTGCAACTCTTTGCAATTCCAGTATCGAGATGAAGAGTTTCGGCAATTCAGGGGATGCTAAGGCACAGTACTCCATAGAGAGGTGGATCGAGATGACCCCTTTCATTCGAATGCACAGCATTTGCCTTACAGTCCGCGGTGCGTTGACCAGTGACACAAATAACTCCTATAATGCTGTCTTTGGAATTAAATTGAGTGTTGCGTGCACTTCTCCATGTATGTACGCGGCCACTGTAGTGGTATCGACCAGATTGCGGAAGTTCTGATGGTGTCTCGTCTTACCGTGTTGACCTGTCGTGAGGTTGAACGTGAACCATTGGGCGCTATGACCACCACCTTCGCCAACGTAGCGCTAAGTTTCGGTTAGGCATGCAGGACCCTTGCCATAGCGCTCCTACCTGACATCACCCCCATCTCCAGTCACTCCAGTACCTGAGTAGATCTTAGGGACCCTATGTACCCGAATTATCCTTTTCCCAGTTTTCCCTCCTGACACACCTCTTCCCCTCCTTCTACAATCGAGGACACCACTACGATGAGCAGCGACGGCGAGGATTTCGTGATCGAAGGCCCCGAGCTGGCCGAGGACGACCCCATGCGCGCATTCCTCCCAGCTTCATTTGGGAAAAAGTCAAAGGAAGCCAATATCGCAGCTCAGATCGACCGGAGCCGAAGAGTGGCGGAGAAGCCCTTGGCAGGAACGCCCCACGAGGCATCCGCAGCAGGTCCGCCATCAGCTGTTCAGAAAGAGGAGAAGTCCGACTCAGACAATGACAGTGATAGCGATGACTCCGACTCGGACGACTCTGAAGATGGCGACGACTACCCAGTTTCGCATGAACTGGTTTTGAAAACGCACGAAAGAGCCGTGACAACGGTCACACTGGACCCGGCTGGAGGACGACTCGTGTCGGCGTCGCTTGACTGCAAAATCAACCTGCACGACTTCGCGTCCATGACACCGAGCACTCTCCGAGCCTTTCGAAGCGTCGACCCATGGGAAGCGAAGTCCTCCGCGACGAACGCCGAGTCGCACCCAATCCACCATGTCGAGTTCAACCCCCTCTCCGGGAGCGTCTTCCTTTGCGTTTCCGCCCACCCGCAGGCCAAGATTATGTCGAGGGATGGCGACATTGTGACCGAGTTCGTCAAAGGCGACATGTACTTGAGGGACATGAACAATACCAAGGGTCACATTTCGGAAGTTACGACGGGAACTTGGCACCCCAATGACAGGAACCTCTGCGTCACTGCCGGAACCGATAGCACTCTCCGAATCTGGGACATCAACAACAAACGCAGCCAGAGGGACGTGATTGTCTTCAAGTCAAAAGCAGCAGGGTCTGCGGGTCGAACAAGGATGACTGCGGTCGCATGGGGTGCGCCGGCGCAAGGCGGCAACAACGTGCTTGTTGCCGCCGCGCTGGACGGCTCACTGGTTATGTACAGCGGCAACAGCCCATTCTCAAGGCCCACGGCTGAGATTCGAGACGCCCACAAACCGGATACCTGGACTGGAGGCGTCGATATCTCTTCCGACGGACGGATGGTCGTAACGCGAGGAGGCGATAACACGATCAAGCTGTGGGATACACGAAAGTTCAAGACGCCTCTTGTCACGGTGGACCATGCGTCAACGTCGGATCATTTCCCGATGAGCAACATCAGATACTCGCCAAACTCGACCAGCATCCTGACGGGCTCTGCAACAGGCGATCTGCACATTTTGAATCCTGGAAACCTGCGCCCCGAACATGTTACGCCAATCACTCCAGGCGCGCCTCTAATCACCGTCAACTGGCATCCCAAAATCAACCAGATTGTCACGGGTTCAGCAAATGGCGAGACGCACGTGCTATACAACCCGACCATGTCCACTCGAGGCGCCGTCGAGGTTATGTCGCGGGCGCCGAAGAAGCGGCACATTGACGACGACCCCTCTCGAACGACGGACATGTCGGTTGGCATCTCGGGAGATTCCATTGTTACACCGGGCAGCGTAATGGCTGGCAGGAGGAATGCGGGAGTGACGGCGTCTGGCAAGTCAAAAGACCCCAGAAGACCGGCTGTCCTGGAGCAAACGCCATTTATGAGGAATCAGCCCGACGAAAAGCATATCGCTGAGAACATTCCCCTGGCAAAGATGCTCCACGAAGACCCTAGGGAAGCACTACTCAAATATGCCGACGCTGCGCAGAAAGATCCAATGTTCACTGCTGCGTGGCAGAAAACGCAGCCAGTAACCCAGTACGCGGATGTGAGCGACAACGAGGAGGAAGGTCCGGACAAGAAGAAGGTGAAGAGGTGAGAAATGGGTGCTGATATTGCGCCTCGGTAACAACTCGTGGTATTTCGTGGGGGAGGCGCATGGTGGGAGGGAGCATGCGTCTAAATTTGGAGGAGGGAAGAGCAAACAGTGGCTGGATTGGGCTTATTGGAGCAGGGCGAGCTAACCGACGGGGTCAGCAGCAGGACATTGGAGAGATGGAGGGAATTGAGGCGACAAGCGTTCTTTTGCGACTTGCGTTTCCAAGGGATCTCTCCACTTGTTCATCTTTCATCAGATTAGCTTCGCTGGGAGCAGCCGTCAAACGCAGGGCGGCACGCAGCCACTTGCAGGAGTGTGGACATTCCCGCCACGGCCAACTCATCCGGCCAGGCCCGGGGTGCTCAGCCAACGAGCGACTGGAGGCCACGACGGGAGACTGACGCGCCTCCGATCCGCTGGCTGCTCGGAACCTTTTTTTTCTCACCCTACTGAAAATGCCAGACGACAGATGCCAAGCGGCGTGGATCTGCCATTCCTTGGTGGTGGCCGATAAGGTACCCGACCCGCCAGGCCACACGCTTGACACCCGTACCTAGACGGTTTGAGGCGCAAGGTGCGTGGCCCGGCTAGTATCCGAAGTCAGTCAGCCAGTCGTCCGCCAGTTGCCCGTGCCTGTCTACCATGATTCGGGGGGCAGCCTGGCCCAAGCGCCCTCGCTTGTACATAATCAGCTTAGCGCTTCGTGCCTCAGGCACCCATTATCTTCCTATGCTGAGAATTACGGGGACCGCAGTTTCACAGACTGACCGCACCAACCATCGATGAATCTTGTCGTTGTCCTCACCTCTCCATCTCAACCGGCACCGCGCGCATCGAAAAATCGCCAAACCCCCTCTACAGGCATCGACACCCATCTCGAAAAGTGTCCAGCAACCTTTTCAACGCGATTTTCTCGCGCATCCCGCTCGAGGCAACGCCTTGACGCCGCGCCTTTTCCCTCCCCAGATTCCCATTCTTCGCCTCGCGTCCGGTTCACCTTCCACCCATTTTTTCCCCCACGCCTCGCGGCACCGCATTCGCATCCCCCATCTCGCATCCATCTCTGCCGCCGAACTCCATCCTTCCATCTCGGTGAACCTCATCCCACGCGACCGACGTGTTTCCATTCCGGACCACGCCATCGCGCTTGCCGCCCCCGGACCACGTCGCCGTCCCCGAGCCTTCTGTTACGACAGCGACGCGCCGCATTTTATCGCCTACTGCCACTATTAGCCTTCTAGTCTCTCATTTCGCGACGAGCCTGGCGCGACCAACCTTGAACACGGCTCCACTTGTCAACACTGACGACGCCCTTCGCATGATAATGCGCGCGAGATAGTCGTTGCATCTCTAGAGATACACGCAGTCAATAGATTCGCAGTTATACACTGCCCATCATGGCTTCCGTTCAGGCAGCCCCTGCCGTCCAGCTCCCTGGCGCCGGCATGGCGGCCACCACCCCTCAACAGGCTCAAGAGATATTCAACGTAAGACCTTTCTGCACATGGCTGTCCATCCTTTCTCCACCCCGTTGATCTCTACCGACCCTTTTTATGATGAATGGATGATGCTAACGCCGCCCAGAAATTTAAGCAGATGAGAGAAAGCGGCGTCCCTAGCACCGATCCCGAATACATCAAGGCCGAGCAGTTTGTTCTGTCCTTTCAGCAACAAGCGCGTCTGCGACAGAAGCAACAGGCGTTCCTCCAACATCAGCAGCAACAGCAACAAATGCAGCAGCAGCGACAGATGCAGGGTGGACCTAACGGCGCCGTCAATGGCGCGCATCCTGCCCAGCAGCAGCCTCAATCCACTCAACCTCCCGCGTCTAGTGCGCTCGGCGGCTCTGCGCTTCCTGTAGCAAGCTCAAATAACCCCGTCGCCGCCGCTGGCTCGCCTTCCACAGCCACCCCGTCCAGCGGTCCTGGCGCTGGTCAATTCAACCCTCAACAACTCAGTCTGCTTCGCCAACAGATTCATGCATTCAAATTGTTGACAAAGAATGCTGGCGTCCCCTTGCAGATGCAGCAGGCGATCTTCGCCCAACGCGAGCGAAGGAAAGCCATTGCCGCCGAGGCAGCCGCGCTGGCAGCTTCTTCGACACCAGCACCTGCTTCTCAAGACTCCGCACAGCCTGGTCCGAACGGGACTGAACCCAAGTCTGAACCCCCCGAGGTTCAGGGGCCGACATTCAAGGCTGTCAAGACTCCTTACGATGATCCCAACCTGATCCGCAAGTCGATCAGCCATTTTGATCACACCCAGCGCAAGAACCGCAAGCTCATTCCCGGACTTTTCCCTACCGGTGTGGATTTCGACCAGCTGCGTTACGAGAGGGAAGTGATTGTGTTCAACCGGATGCGCGATCGTTATGCCGAGCTAAGAAACACTCCGGCAAACATCGCTCACTGGGACACCACCAAGGACGATGCCGAGCTGGACGACAGTGCCAAGGTGAAGGCCATCATTGAGATGAAGAGCCTCGGCTTGTATGCTAAGCAGAGGGCACTGCGCGACAAGATTGGTCGCTCGATGATGTTTTACGACAACCTTGCTATGACCACCAACCGTTCTAGCTACCGCCGCACAAAGAAGATGACGGTTCGTGAGGCCAGAATCACCGAGAAGCTTGAGAAGCAACAACGCGACATCCGGGAGAACCGCGAGAAGAAGAGACACACAGACTTCCTCGCTGCCATTACTCAGCATAGAAACGAGATCCAGCAAACCGCCTCAAGCCAGCGCAACAAGTCGACCAAGCTTAACAAGCTCATGTTTGCCCAGCACTACAATATTGAGAAGGAAGAGCAGAAGAGAATCGAGCGTACTGCCAAGCAGCGTCTGCAGGCTCTTAAGGCTAACGACGAAGAGGCGTATCTCAAGCTGCTCGACGAAGCCAAGGATACCCGTATTACTCACCTGCTCAGACAGACCGATGGATTCTTGCGCCAACTCGCCGCCTCTGTCAAGTCCCAGCAAAGGAAAGCGCTTGCGGAGCAAACTGGCGAGGAGCAGATGCCAGAGGAAGAGGAAGAGAGCGAGCCAGAAGACGACGATGGCGACACCAGTGGAAAGAAGATCGACTACTATGCCGTTGCCCACAAGATCAAGGAAGAGGTCACCGAGCAGGCCAACATTCTCGTTGGTGGCAAGCTCAAGGAGTACCAAGTCAAGGGTCTGCAATGGATGATCTCATTATACAACAACAATCTCAATGGTATTCTTGCCGACGAAATGGGTCTCGGCAAGACCATTCAAACCATCAGTTTGGTTACCTACCTCATCGAGCGCAAGAAGCAAGACGGACCGTATCTGGTCATCGTACCTCTCAGTACTTTGACCAACTGGACCCTCGAATTCGAGAAGTGGGCCCCGTCTGTTAGCAAGATCGTCTACAAGGGACCTCCCCTTGCCAGAAAGCAACAGCAGGACAAGATCCGTCAAGGACGCTTCCAAGTATTGCTCACGACATACGAGTACATCATCAAGGACCGACCAGTTCTCAGCAAGATCAAGTGGTTCCACATGATTATCGACGAAGGTCACCGCATGAAGAACCAGAACTCGAAGTTGACATCTACCATCCAGCAATACTACCACACCCGATTCCGCCTGATTTTGACTGGTACCCCACTGCAGAATAACCTTACTGAACTGTGGGCCATGCTCAACTTCACCCTTCCCACCATTTTCAAGTCTGCAAAGACTTTCGATGAATGGTTCAATACGCCTTTTGCCAACACTGGTGGACAGGACAAGATGGACCTTACGGAAGAAGAGCAGATTCTTGTCATTCGTCGTTTGCACAAGGTGTTGCGTCCTTTCCTTCTCCGTCGTCTGAAGAAGGATGTCGAAAAGGACCTTCCGGACAAGACTGAGAAGGTCATCAAGTGCAAATTCTCAGCCCTGCAAAGCAAGCTGTACAAGCAGATGGTCACGCACAACAAGATTCTTGTCAGCGACGGACAAGGCGGCAAGGCCGGTGCTCGTGGTCTGAGCAACATGATTATGCAGCTTCGCAAGCTCTGTAATCATCCTTTCGTTTTCGACGAAGTCGAGAATACCATGAACCCCATGAGCATCAGCAATGACTTGCTCTGGAGAACAGCCGGCAAGTTCGAGCTTCTGGACCGAGTTCTGCCCAAGTACAAGGCAACGGGCCATCGCGTCCTCATGTTCTTCCAGATGACGGCCATCATGGATATCATGGAAGACTATCTCAGATATCGCAACATGAAGTATCTCCGTCTGGATGGTACGACCAAGTCGGACGAGCGTTCCGATCTGTTGCGCGAGTTTAACGCTCCGAACTCTGATTACTTCATGTTCTTGCTTTCGACCCGTGCTGGTGGTTTGGGTCTGAATTTGCAGACTGCTGACACAGTCATCATCTACGACTCCGATTGGAACCCTCATCAAGATTTGCAAGCTCAAGATCGTGCCCATCGTATCGGACAGAAGAACGAGGTTCGCATTCTGCGTCTCATTAGTTCTAACTCGGTCGAAGAGAAAATTTTGGAGAGAGCCAGATTCAAGCTCGACATGGACGGCAAGGTCATTCAAGCCGGTCGTTTCGATAACAAGTCTACGGAAACGGATCGTGACGCCATGCTGAGAACCCTCCTGGAAAGTGCCGACCTTGCCGAGACGGGAGAGCAGGACGAAATGGACGATGAAGAATTGAACCTGCTCCTCGCCCGTAGTGACGACGAGGTCACTGTCTTCCAGAAGCTTGACGAAGAGCGCAGGAAGGACCCGATTTATGGCGAGCCAGCTGGCGCGAAGGCCAAGCCTCGTCTTTTGGGAGAAGACGAACTTCCCGAGATCTACCTCGGTGATGGCAACCCAGTGGAAGAAGAGGTGGAGACGAGTCTTGGACGTGGAGCCCGTGAGCGAACCAAGGTCCGCTACGATGACGGCCTCACGGAAGAGCAATGGCTCATGGCTGTTGATGACGATGATGACTCTCCTGAGGCTGCAGCAGCACGCAAGCAAGCCCGTAAGGACAAGAGGGAGAACAACCGACTCAAGAGAACAGCCATCATGAATGCTGCGGAGGCTTCCCCTTCGGCAAGTCGCGCAAGCACTGAGGAAGTGGAAACCCCCAAGAAAAGAGGTCGCAAGCCTGGCAGTAAGAACCAAGAGAAGCGCAAGGCAGATGATGGCGATGATGAGCCACCGGCCAAGAAGCGTCGCGGACCTCAAGGCAGACCTAAGGCGGTTTCTGTCTCTGCAGGATCTGAGGCGCCACGAGTCTCGGCCCAGCAGCGCCATTCCCTCCAGACAAGCGCGCGTGCTTTGTTTGACGGACTCATGAACCTCGAGGTCGACGATCCCGAGCCCCCCGAGGAGGACGATGACGAGTCAGTGGCAGGCAAGCGGATCATCATTGGTCCCTTCCTTGCCCTTCCCCCAAGCGCGACTACGCCGACTACTACCTGATCATTCAAAACCCCATCTCGATGAAGCAGATCGAGCAAAAGATCAAGAAGCAGCAATACTATAGCCTTGGTGACATGCGCAAGGATGTCGATCTTATGTTCAGCAACTGTCAAACGTACAACGAAGAGGCATCGCTTCTGTACCAGGATTCCCTCACCCTTCAGGTTAGTTCAATCGCATGTACTCCTGATCAAGATTCTAACATGACGGCAGAAATACTTCCACGAGGAGTTGCAGAAGGAGCTTAAGAAGCACCCGGAGTTGCAAGAGCTCGAGGGCGGCGACGGTGCCAAAGAGACTTCTGTGGCACCCAGTGCAAGTGCGAGCGTCGGAACGCCCCAACCCGTAACATCTGCCACGAGAATCAAGTTGATCTCTTCGACTTCCAACGGCGCCAAAGAAGCGAATGGAGGAAGCAACGGGGGAAGCAACGGTGCTCAGAGCGACCAGGAGTAGCCGGACTAAGCTCAATGGTTTCGATGTTTCAGTGATCACATTTGACGTTTAATGACGTTTGAGTGGTTTTTCATTTCTTCGGGGTTTGATGCCAAAACAAAAAATAACGGCGATGGCGTACAGTCAAGGGCTGGCCTAGTGCAAAGCGCCAGACGACTCAACGACCGTGAGATCATCAAAGACTGCTGCACATTTACAGGCGTATTGGTTTGGGAGGTTTTGGAACATGTAAAGGTTATGGCGGGGATGGCACTCGATACAAATACCATGGGCCAGAAACTGGGCCGCAGAGGCAGAGAAAGTGAGCTGAGAATGGTGGTGGATGGCGGCGGAAGGGGCTAAGGTCCTGCTCCGATTCATGGTGGCAGAGATTCGTCGCAAGTTTGTTAGACTAGCAAGCAAATGTATTTTAATAGATGTGAGCACGATGGGAACAATAACTCCTTTGACTCGGCCAATCTGCTCAAAACACTGCCGCCAGAATTGGACGACGGCACGGACCGTGACGTTTGAACGTTCGTGATGTAAGTCAAATTATGACAAAATCCATCCAGCAATTACATGGGTGAGTACATTTTGGGAATTGCAACACATGGCTAATTAGAACGACGGGAAATCGAGTAGGGAAGAGCCCTGTAATACGACAGCCCAATGATCAACTAGTGCGGGACATTGCCAAACCACGAAAAGCTTCATCAATTTCCGTGCCCAAGGTGTCTGGTAATTTGGTTAATAGAGGGGGCTGGGGGACGATTGAGGTTGGTCGAACGGGCGGGCCGGGGGTGGCGGTGCCTCCGACCTCTCATCTCTCATCTCCCTCTCTCGCGCGCTCTCTCATCGCCTCGGCCGCCCTCTCATATCGCACTCTCAGTCTCACTGACCTGGGTGGCGTGCGCGTCGCTGTCGCAACCTCTCTCTCTTTTTTCCCTGCGGCAGTTCACACGCATATACTGAACCGTTTCACCAACCAATTGATTCCATCACCATCATCGACATCATCGAAACCGAACACCTCTTCTCATTACCCACCGAATGCTGATCTCACACCAGCGCAGTGTGCCCTGACGACGGCGTCGAAATTTTACTTTTGCCCTGCGTCCATCGCCCCAGGAACATCCGTCGCACGGTCTCACCGAGCCACCTTCACTAGTGTTACGGCGCAAGGGCGCGCAAGGAGGGAGGCAAAAGAATCCCGAGGGAGGCCCAACTACCTATACAACCTACTGCGCGCAGCAGCGTTCAAGCTCCTCGCGCGAGCGCCGCGCAAAGCGCATCTGCATCTGCACAACGCATCTGCGCCTGCGCCTGCAGGGAGTGCATCGCATCTCATACGAGAAACGCTCCAAAGCCGTTGGGATACCAGCCAGGCTTATAAGCGATGGACCACCCGAGTCCGTCCGCCCGCAGTGGCGGCGGCGGTACGCCAGCGACCAGACGACAGGGACCAGCAGAAGGACCAGAAGTCGTATCCGACGAAAGCTCAGCGAGCTCGATGTCGGACGAGGAGGACGCGGGCGACGTAGGCCCCGGATATAGACCCCAGACGCCCACGCCCCCACCCCAGCGACGACAGCAGCAACCGCAACCACAAAACAATCCGCCACCACCAAGGGGTAGCAGGGAGAGGGATATTCGTGCAGAACGACACCGTGACCGTGATCGGGAAAGAGACCGCGATAGGGACAGGGACCGGGACAAGGATCGGGATCGGGATCGGGATCGAGATCGAGATCCGGGGTTCAAGAGAGGAGGACCGCCGCCGCCGCCGCTGGACAGGGATCGCGATCGAGAAAGGGATCGAGACCGGGACCGCGATAGCCCGCCTACGCCGAGGGATGCAAAGCGGCAGAGCTTCGCGGTGGACGACAAGTACTACGGCAGCGGGCACGGCGGCAGCAACGCCCACCACAACGGCCACGCCCGGCGGCAGAGTGTGCCGCCCAACAGCGCCAACAACGGCGCCAAGCGGCAGAGCATCACGGAACGGCTCATGAGCACCTGGACGGCGCGTACGGCACGGGAACCTGTGGGCGCCGCCTCGTCTACAATGCCGCCCTCACGCCGCGCCTCGTCCGCCTCGACGGCGGCGAGCAAGTTCAACCCGATGGGCCGCGTGCGCGAGTGGCTCGACACGTGCAATGCAGAGCACGGCGACCACTGCTCCAGCCCGCCGGGGGACACGTGGCGGCCGATATGGCTCATCGATTCGGTGAACCGGTGCCTTGTGCGCGCGCGCGCGACGGACCGTTACATTGCGCTGAGCTACGTCTACGAGCCGCCGCTGCCGAGCTCAAGGGGCCCTGTCGAGACGCTGAGGGGGAACCTGGAGATGCTGACGGCGAGCATGGACGACGCGGACATACCGCAGACCATATTGGATGCGATGTGGCTGGCGAGGAAGCTGGGCATCAAGTACCTCTGGGTGGACCGTTTCTGCATCGTGCAGGATGACGACGTGGAAAGGGAGGAGCATGTCAAGAACATGGCCTACGTCTATGCGAACGCGTACCTGACAATCGTGGCCGCGGCGGGGGACGCCGAGACGGGGCTGACGGGACTGCTGAGGAGGACGCCGCCGCCGCGCGGGGCCACGGCGAGGAAGCTCGAAGACCTGGTGCTCTCGTCGCGGTGGGCCGGCCGGGCGTGGACGGTGCAGGAGGGCATGTACTCCCGGCGCAAGGTGTACGTCTTTGAGGAGACTGTGACGTGGGAGTGCCACTGCGACGTGTGGCAGGGCTCGCCCACCGGCGGCCGCTTCAGCAAGATCCTCAAGGGCGGGAGCCGCAACGGCCCCTGCCTGCAGAGGGCGTTCCCCGCGGCCATGGGGTTCCTGCACCCCGTGTGGCCGGACATGGACGAGTACGCGCGCATCGCGATGGAGTACAGCGCGCGGCGGGTGACGCTCATGTCGGACACGACGAGGGCCCTGCGGGGCATCACGACGGTGCTCTCGCGGTCGTTCGCCGGCGGCTTCATCTTCGGCATGCCGGTGGGCTTCCTCGACGTCGCGATGCTATGGCAGCCGCGGGCCATGGTGCGGCGGCGGCAGATGATGCAGCCCGTGACGGGGATGAACCCGCTGCCGTCGTGGAGCTGGCTCGGGTGGCACTACGACGGCGTGCCCGCGGACCTCACGCTCTGGCGCGCCGCGGCAGACTACGTTCAGGACGCGCCGCCGTCCGGCAAGAAGGGCGCCGAGAGGCGGTTCAAGAGCCCCTACGCCTTCCGGCTGCGGTCGCTGGTGAGCTACGAGCTGACGGACCGGGCGACGTACACGCCGCTACCGAACGACGGCATGGCGTACCGCGACCGTAGGCACAGGAGGACGGTGCCGTTGCCCGCGGGGTGGTCGAGGAGCAGCGGCGGGTTTCGATATGCCGGAGACCCGGAGGTGGTGTTCCGGTACCCGGTGCCCGTGGCGGAGATGGCTGGCGGGGACGGGGCGATCGGGGGCTCGCCGTTCGGAGACTTTGCGCTGAGCGCGACGTTGTTGTCGTTCAGCACGACCATGGCGTTCCTCGAGGTCGACTTTGCCACGGCGAGGAACGGGGCGCCGCTCGACGCCAAGGCCGCCAACGCCGTGAACACGGGCAACAACACCGGTCCGGCAGCAGGGCTGGTCGCGCCGGGCAGGGGCTACGGCGTGCCGCTGGCGATTGGAAACATTTGGTCGCGGACGGGCAAGTGGTGCGGCGTGGTCACGGCGCACGACAGCTGGTTGGGCCTGCAGGGCGCGAACCACACCGGGGAGGAGAAGCTGGAGTTTGTGGCGATTTCGATGGCGAGCGAGAGGGGCGGGAGCCATGTGTTTGACCTGGACGCTTTCCGGGACAACATGGACGAGGACGAGATTGTGGACTTTGTCAACGTCTTGTGGGTTGAGAGGGTGGGCGGCGTGTGTTACCGGAGGGGGCTGGGGCATGTGGTACAGAAGGTTTGGGATGCAGTGGCGAGGGACCGGATCGAGGTTCTTCTTGGGTAAGAGAGGAAACTGTATCTAATGGAAGACTGGAACTGGTCGGCGATGTAAGGATGGCTGCGACGGGATAAAGGACCTGGTGGTGGGAGGCCATGGATGTATTTGATAGGGATACTGGGCTGGACTGCGCCACGTAACGTGGGCGAGGTGATTCACAATGTTTGGATATTCTGTACGAGATAGGTCCTCTAGGCTGGGCAATTTGTGTTTAGTAAAGCTTGGTAGCGAGCTGTATACCTCGATAGCGGGCGTGTTTGAGGTGTACATGACCTGGTCCCCTTCCCAGCGCTACCATTGTGTTGTGCGGTGCGGCTCACCGCGGCACGACTGACAGAAAGTCATGATGCCCATACTGGCTAACAACTTGAGAGTACAACCCTTGGAATGTCAGTCTGTAGTTGCCATGGAAGAGCCATCACAAGCAATTTTCCTCTGTACTGTGCGGGTGTAGTCTATGCATACATGTCAAGGTCTCAGTTGATCCCCCGAAACGGTGTCGCCTAAAGCAGTAACTGCCTATCCATAGCACACTTTTGTAATCAAAACTTGGTTATCTTCTAATTCTCCTTTTTCGGAGAGAGCAGCCCTTCACGTACGTGGCATTCCGTGGCATTTCCAGTCAAATACGAGTGCCTGAAAACGGCCGACGTTCCCACCAGTACCCCTCTCCCGCATGTCCACCCTTGCAAGCGCCCTACTTAGGCTATTAATCGGGATTAATTTTCAATTACTCATGTTCGGGCGCATGGTGTAGTGGTATCACATTCGCTTTGCATCTATACGTCTCTGCGAAAGGCCCAGGGTTCGATCCCCTGTACGTCCACGATCAATATCTGCTCATGCAGATGAAAATATTTTTGCGCTCTGCTTTCCATTTTTGTGCTTTCATTTCCCTTCTGTCGGGGCTGTCTTGCCTTACGCGAGCCCATCTTATCTACGGGTACGTGCATCCAATCCGGTAAGGGTCAGTCACGCCGGTCCTTTTGTCAGTGGAGCACCCATGCAGTGAAGACATCACGAGGTTCCGTTGGCAGCAAGTGTGTCAATCTAAAAACAACGCATGGCCAATACTGCAACAAAGAGCAAATACCGGCAAACTGGTCAGATTGTTTGTTGTCAACGCTGAATGGTCCGAGGACGCCGATGTTCACACGTTTCAACGCTCCGTTTCTGCTCAAGATTTCAGGCACGAGGAGAAACCTCTGGCCACGACGACGAAGAAGAGATGCTCGCTTAGTGACGGAAACCTTGAAAGAGATGTTTCCTTTCTCCCCTGCTGGCCGATTCAACATTCTACCGATATGGTCACTCAGACACGTCACGACAGGACAGGGTTCTCTGAGCAGCTTAGCCTTCCGGGTGGCTCGATTTCCACGGCCGAGTTTGGCTTTCTGTATGGTTTCGCCAGGTGTGGGCTCTCTGCCAAAGATGGTCGAGCAGTTGCGGCAACGACCCCGGACTCCTCTGTCCTATGGCACTCGGGCATCGAGTTTGGGCAGAAATGAGCATTTCCAACGATAACTTGGGAGATAGAAAAAAGGGAGTCGAAGCAGGACCGTTTTGCATCATCGAAGGCCCAGATGTCCACAACGGAAGGTAGACTTGCCCGTGGAGAGATTGACTGTAACTGACCTGGGGGTCCGACCATGACCAGCCAGAGCACATTGTGAAGCATGCAGCTGATCGGTTCTCCTGATGCTTACCCTCTAAGGATCGAAGTTTCTCTAAAACCAGAGAGGGATGGCCCTATTGCTAACGGTTCAATCTGAACTGGATTATGAGAAGTGGAAAAGACAAGGCGGAGGCGTGAGGAGGTGGCATATTGCAAAAGTTGACCCTAGATAGACTTGCAAGAACTATGACTATGGTGAAGGAAGCGGTTTGATGTGCGATATGGTGACATCCTTGTGTGGTTTCTGAGAGGTGAGCGAATATCTGCATGACAGGTTTTGATGTTCATTTGGAGATGCTAGTCTTTGCCAATCCGGTGGGAACCTGGAATTGGCCTCGGATGGAGCCGCGACCGAGAGTAGTTATATCGACTGCAATTTTATTCTATACAAGAAACAATTGTTGGCGATATCATATGTAGTAGGATCGATGATGGAGTCGTGATCTCAAGATATTTCCCGACGAGGATCCCGGAGATCGGGTGCCGTCAGGGTCCCCGGGCCGAAGCTTTTCTGAAAAAAACACTGGAGACTCGGTCGGTTATATACGTCACAGCTCCGCATGTTCACTCTTCAAACACACATCATCAGATTGGCCGTGAGTTGAAACCAGTATTGAATCGCAACGTACAAAGCAAAAAGACAACAAAATGGATCGCTTCGCTGCTACAGAGGGCGTTGAGCCGCACGACAGCTACTCCCAGATGGAGCCGTTCTCGGCCAGCGAGACGGCGATCGAGCGGGACCTCCGGCTCCGGATACGGGACTTTTACCGAACCAGCGACAACCGCGATCTGGACGAGCGCTGGATCGAGTTCTACACGCCTGGCGCCAAAGCCAAGATTGGACCTCAGGCGGCCGAGAAGCATGAGAGTACGTCTGCGATAAGATGTCGGGAAACTTTCTGCGGATGGCTGACTGGGTAAGCAGACCTCCGACAACTACGGACGGCGATGTGGAGCTCTGTCTCGGCGAGGAAGCACTGGATCACGAGCGCGATCGGCTCAGCTACCGAGAAGGGTGTGCACGTCATGCTGAAGGGGGGAGTAAGGCGCAAGGGTTTGGATGGAAGTGAAAACGTGTTCAGCTGGGCTGGTAGTGCACAGTGGGTGAGGCATGATGGGGAGTGGCGGATGGATGCATATCGAGTCTGGCTCGACCAGTGGACTGAGATCGAGGGCGAGCTGCCTGCTGTGTCGCAGTTCTAAGGTGTAACGTGCGGCGGCCCTGCCAAACGTAGATATTCAACGCAGAGATGTGCCGCCGAATGAGGATGTGAATTGGCAAGATCGATTAAGTCCAACCACCAGAGCATGGCACTGCGTCCTTGACAGTTGGTGCAATGTGTGTCTTGCAGGCCATTGTGTTTCACCGATGGCAATTCCTTCCCCATCTTTAGCAATTGGCAAATCGGTTTCGATCTCATCGATGACGGCAGATTCGTCCGTTGATGCATCCGACCTCAGACCGCTCTATGCGCTTTATTTGCGCTTCGTCGGCGTTGCGGCCACGGCCGACTCCGTGCCTTGCATCGTCGCACGCTGCTTCGTCCTGGCTTCGTCTCGCCTCGCTTTGCCTCATCGCATTGAGGGTGCCTTAGGTTATTTGGGCCGAGGATAGCCACAAACTCAGTTGTTCCCCAACAAAATGGCGACACTGCCTGCACCTCAGTTCTTGAAACGGCGAGGGCTGAGGTTCGCAGCTCCCCAAAGCAAAGCAATTTGAGAGGTTACGGGCATGAGGAGGGGAACCCGGGAGAACCCTACGTACGTCAGCGGTGGTGTGTTGTTCTCGTGGGCCTGAGGAGCACTGTGAGTGGCCTGTTCACCTGACGTGGTGGCCCCCCGTCCTCCACCGAGGGGTCAGGTGTCTTTGTCAGTTGGACGGTCTGGCCCAGCGCTGCCGGGTGTGTGGTAGTTTATGAGAAAGCGGTGCGATAGGATGGGGTGGACGGATGACCGATGACGGGGGGTAACGGGACGACCACGGTATTCTGCAGTAGGAAACCAGGAAGTGGGAGGCAATCTGCCAGCGGATGGCGGCAAAATGAAGAGGGCACCGTTTCGCTAGTTCTGCAATCCGTCCATGATTGCTTCGCCAAAAGGATGCTTGGCCGAGTAAGCATTGGTTGGGCCTGTGCCGCCAGTCATCAGGCCAAAGCGGGATGATGGCATCGGTCACCCCCGGATCGTCATTCCTATCCGTCGTCCGTCGTCCTCATCGCGGGCGCAGGCACGCGCAGGTACGCACAGCCCAGACGTCAGCAGCTGGTCCCGGCTACAGGCATGGTCTTTGGATTTTACGGAAACTGATGAGATTGGGGGAGAAAGCTCGGTGTTGGTGGTCGCTGACATCTGGTTTGACAATTTGGCTCTGGCTGGACCTCGCGCCGTTGCCGCCTGCAACTCCGGCCTCGGCAAGAGACTCTGTTTGTTCTGTATGCGCATGCAGAGCTGAGCTTAGGGGGTATGTGTGGGTGGGTGAGTGAGAGACAGCTCGGAGACTCGGTAGAAAGCAATGGAAGAGACAGTGCAATGCTGAGTTGAAAGAGGGGTCTTAGACAACTTTGAATTCGTAGTTGGAATCAGTGTTCCTCCAACATGCCGAATGTAGCTTGGATGTTTCCGTCGCCGGTAGCAAGCAAAGATAAGGTTACTGCGTATCTTCGGTTAGAGAAGAGTAGTAGATTGGAGGCGCTGGAACGCGTGAATTATAGAGACAAATAGCTGGCTGGACTGGACTCAACTCCGGTGATCCAGAAGTAGAACACACAATGACAGAATGGGCCAGGGCGTGCAGAGTGTCAAGAACATGAGCACCCACGCCCGCTGGACTCTGTAGGAACGCACTTCGCCTGCCGTGCTTGCGCCAAAAAGGTACGCGGTCCAGCCGGGGCCCATAGTATGTACCCTTCGTCAGCTGATGAGGTCATGCCCAAGTTGTCCGGCAACCAAACGTCGCAGCAGAGATACGCCGAGGGACATGTCAAGGTACAAACACCAGGCCCCCCGGATCAGTGTCCCAACCCCCTGTCCAATGCAAGCTGGGCCCAGATTGGTACGCGGTATCTGTAGGTATCTGTATCCGCACTGCGTCCTGCGCGTTGCCCGCGATGCGCACTGCCAGCAGGTACCGAGCGGCGGTGGTTGAAGCCGAGGAATACCTCCCACTTGGAACCTCTCACTTCGCAGTCGCAGGACGGAGACAATGCCAGTGCTTTGGAGGTGTCTCCCAACACCGTCGAACACCCCTCCCCCTCCAGTCCAGCCCCCCAGTCCTGGCAAATCTAGCAAGCTGTCTGCACTCGACATCCCTGCCCCCCCTTGGCTCTGGTTCCCCCAACTGACCGGTTGAGATGGAGGGCGCGGAGGGGTGGCTTGGAGGGGACATTGGATTGGGGGATGCCGCGCCGTCCTCGGGGGTCGGATGAGAGAGCAATGGAAGAGAACGAAAGCACGCGAAGACCCCGCACCCATCGGGCGGCCAGTAATGGCTGAAGATGAGGGTACGTAGTTAGTCGCTGTTGTTGGCGAGTGAGAGTTGACAGAGTTACCGGCCTCTTGCATGTCGAACAAACCACCTGGGTGGTTTGTCACTCTGTCGGTTCCATGGTGACAGTGTAATGTGATGAGGTGGTGCCCTGCTGCTTGGCTAAGTAAGGAAGGTCTCCCACCGGTATCTTATCTTAGACGCCGCCGCCATGGAGGGGTGGTGGAGGTGTCAGAGAGAGAGTGCGAGAGAGAGAGAGAAAGAGAGAGAGGAGAGAGTGGGAGGGAGGGAGAGGGAGAGACCCAGAGGTACCTGACCAAGATCCATCCCGGCCAGACCAGGACCTACCTAGGTACGGCAGCTGGCTGCTGGCTGATGGCTGATGGCGGGGAGCACGTACCAAAGCAAGCCCAGCCCACCTACCCGCACTGAGCGGGATCCATATCGGACCTTGCCTGACCTCACTGACACCGACACTGGACTCTTCCCCGTGCTCTCTCCTTCGACTCATCAACACCAACATCACAAACCACGAACCACAATAGCAGCTATTCCCGTGAACAAATCAGTCACGTCACGTCCGTCACGACCTGTCACGTCTTTCCTCTTTCTGTCTCTTTCTATAGATGTTTCATTTGCCGTCCTAGTAATCTGTCTCTCTTCCTCTCCACCTTGGCTGTGCCTGGAAAGGAAGCCGCTCTTTCAACTCTCTTCTGTTCATTCGTACACTTTCAACCACCGTCCATCTTACCTACCTTGCTTTAACGGCACCCGCCATATTCTGCCTTGCTTCTGTCCGCCTTTGAGTTGCCATACATAGCCGTCGCTCTACAAAGTATTTCCACAGCACCTGCGGCACTTTCGTCATCCGAAGTCATCTGCCGCCTTTTGGTCGACTCGGCGCGATCCCCTAATAGACCGACAACTCTGTCTTTTGCAACCCTCGAAAACCTTCCAAAAGACGATACCGAGCCGCTGACCGCCGCTATCCACGACTCTTCTCTCATCCAACACCTCGGCCCTTTCCATAAAACAGGTAGAAGCTGCCTTGCGGAAACGCAGGTCCTTGGAGCAGGAGACTGCTCCAACTGCGGCGCAACACCACTTGAATGCCGAGTAAGTTCGGGCGCCTCTTCCAACTTTATGCCCCGTACGCGCCGCAATCCTCATAAGAACCGCATACTCATCATCTCTTTCTATACAGGTTCGAAGAAGGACAGGAAGAACGCGAAAGATGGTGCAGTTAGCGCCGCGGTGACGAAACTCGCCGCGGGCAAGTTCGCGTAAGTTTCCCCCTTCCACCCCTGCTCTTATTTGGAACCCCGCGATAGTCGGCGTTGAGTCACTGTTGCTCCCCCCCCCCCCCCTTTTGTCGTGACAACAGTCTAACAACCCAAAAAGAAACGGTAGTCCTTCCAAGAGTCCTCCGTCCGATGCATCGTCGCCTCCTGTAAATTCTCCCGACATTCAACCCATAGCACAAGGCCCGTCTCCCTACGATGGGCACCCCACCATCTCGCCATCTCTGGATGCTCTTTCCACAACTTCCGCCTCAGCTGCGAGCACAAACCAAGACTGGGCAAGAGGAGGTCTCGCCGGCTCTCCAGGCAACCTGATCAGTCTCATGGGCGAGTCACCGCCCACCCAGCCTTCCTCCTACGAGGATTCTGGCCGCCTCCACCACGGATGGGCCGTTCAGCGCCAGTCCTTGACTCCCCAAACGGCCTCCCCTTCCCCTCCCAACAGCATGCCAAACCACATGAAGCGGCCCCTCAGCTTCCAGATGGACGCCCAATTCCCACTCGAGGCCTACCATCAACCGGCTGCAGCTGCAGCATACCGTCGCAGCTCCATGCAATCTCAGCTGTCCCACGCCAGAGTCGGTCCACAACCCCCACTCCCCCACCAGGCCCAGCCGCACTTCTATGGTGCTCCCGACATCGATTTCGATATGGCTTCCAAGGCCGGTATGAAGGCCGGCGAGAAAGGCTACTACTTCGGCTTTGACACGCTTCCCTCGACACACACTGAGTTTGTGCCGGGATCGGACAACGTCGCGCTGGCTGGCTACGAGGGTGGCCTCGAAGTCTATTCGGTCAGCAAGCGCGGCCTGGATCGTGTCGCCGGTCTGAAAGGACTGCGAGGAGGCGTTTACGACGCCAAAATCTTGCCGTGGTCGAACCCCGGTAGCAAGGTCGACAACTCCCCGCTCGTCGCTATCGTCATTCACGGCCCAGTGCTGCCACAGACGTCTCCCGAGATCGCGATCCAGGCAGCGAACGATCGCGTTGCCGAAGACAGAGCCGACACACCTGGCAGTCCTCGAACAGACGGCAGCCAGAAGGGCGGCCCCTCCGGACGGTTCACGCCCGCTATCGAGTTCTACCAGACATCAGTCGAACTGTATTCACTCAAGACTGGCAAGCTAGTCGACGTACTTCTTCAGGCTCCCAAGGTCCCTCTCTCGACCCCGGTCACCAGCCCGATCTTCAAGGCACCACCTCCCACGGGTGCATTCACCATCAAAGCTGATGCCGGAAACATCGTTGTGGCTTCGGGCACAAGTGGAGAGTGCTGGGTTTACCGCTCCATCCCGGATTCCGACGAGGGTGCCAGCCGGTTCGGCTGTGTTGGCAAACTCTGGACCAGCCTCCAGCAACCTCCTAGGGGCGAGGTTTCGGAGGAAGCAGAGAGGCGCCACTCACCGGCGCCCCCACGACCCAACCCGCAAACCCCGATACTGTCACTCAACGGCAAATGGATTGCCTATTGTCCTCCCGCGGCTTCTTCACAGATTGCACTCCGGGCCCAAGTCCCGGTACCCGTTATGGGCAAAGCTCCTGGCATCTCCTCGGTGACCTCGCCTGTACTGCCCCCAGTCACCGGTTCGGTTGACTCTCCCATGGCTGAGAGCATGGTGAACAAGATCATGCGCGAGACGACGCAAGAGCTGATCTCTGGAGCGAAATGGGTCGGCCAGCAAGGACTGCAGGCTTGGAACTCATACTGGAACAAGAACACGAACCAGACGCCTCCGTCGCAGTCTAGGTCGCCTCCGTTAACAGCTCAGCAGTGGGCTGGTTCGTATCCTCCCCGTCACGATGCGCCTCAATTCCCACCGACACATGGCACACCTGGTCAGGCGGTGACCAAGGATCCCGGCCTCGTCTCTATTCTGGATATGGACAGCTTGCCAACTTCTACAACTCTGCACCCCCTCATTACCTTCGCGTCGCCGCTTGGCTGCAGCTTCTTGTCTTTCTCGCCCACGGGACTGTCTCTTTTCACGGCTAGCGGCAAGGGTGATGTGCAGACGGTTTGGGATCTGATGTGTATCCAATACACCAAGTCGTCGCCTCTTCAAGTGTCGGCTGCCAACAACGCGGTCGGCCCAAGAGTTCGCCAGGTTGCGCAGTTTTCGCGGATGACGGTTGCTCGGATTGTCGACGTTGCCTGGTCGAAACCGAACGGGGAACGGATTGCGATGGTCACCGAGAGAGGAACCGTTCATCTTCTCGACATGCCTTCCAGTGCCTTCACCTGGCCGCCACCTCGCCGTCGCAAGGCAACAGAAGAAAACGGTGCTCCTTCTTCGGACGCACCCAGCTCTGCAGTCTCGATTGCTTCCAGCGCATTTGGCGCAGCTTATCATGCCGCCAGGCCTTTGATCACTAGGCCGCGTAGGAGCAGCGTGAATGCCCAGGGCTTGGGCAGTGGCAACTTTGTCGATTCTGCAAGCGTAGGTGGGAGGGCTATCGCTGCCAGCATCAGCCATTCCCTGGGCAAGACCGGCGTCGCCATAAACCAGCTGCGTCACACAGGAGAAAACCGCGTGTCTCTGCCACAAAGCTCAACGCTCCCAGGCTCGTCGTGCGTTGTGTGGATTACTGGTAGAAAGTACCATACACTGTACGTCGTCGGCGACGGCCTCGTCCGTACGTTCCCGTCCAAGACTCGTCGCTCGTCAACCGCGACCAGCAAGCAGCGAACGCCTCGGGGACTTCGTTATAAGGATTTCAAAGTTCCCGCTCTGCCTATCGATGGCTTGTCCCCTGCAGTCCGACAATTCATCGACTCCGACGAATACCTGGATCTGTCCGACAGAGAGATGGACGCAGGCAAGACGCTGACCCTGGACCCGCGAGCTAGGCCGCTCCAAACCGACCTAAGCGCTGAAGCCTCTATCCCTCAGGCCGAGATAGAGTCCAGTGCGCCGTATCAGCCTTTCCATACCGACAGACGCGTGTCTCTGTACGAATATGGAGGTCAATTAGCAGCTTTGCCGCCTTCGCTAGCTGCTCTCATGGCTGACACTGCGCTGGAGGATCAGGCGACGCCAAAGCAGAGGAAGCGGCAGCAACGCTCGCGTGCCCGGCACACGCCTGTAGCGACGGACTCGTTGCAACCATGGGCTTTTGGCCAGCCTCTCAACCTTGTCAAGCTTGACACAGGACACCACTCGATTTCAGAAGATGAATTCAACATCTCGGATGATCATCGTGCGCTTCCACTGTCATCGATGGAGAGAGTGATGCATCGTGGAGAGAACGGCGATGAGATTGTTGTTACGACTCGCCGTCGACGTGGAGCACGACACATGGAGGACGAAGATGGCTTCTTTGAGGATGATTGCGAAGTCCTCGACTTCGCCGATCAGAGAGTTTGAGAAACGATCCAAGAGGCGTTTGGAGCTAGATTAGACCAGTAGTCATTTGCGCCATGATTTTGTCTAGAAATGTGCAACAAGACACGTGCAGGCTGAGGCCTGAGATCATTGGGCATTACATGTACTTGGCCGGTCGTGCCACTCACTCCTTTATTTGGTGTTTTGGGGGGTTCTCCCTGGTCTAGGGTATAAGTCCTTGAAGATTATCAGAGCAGGTAGCCCTTCTGGCAACGTGAGCTGCGCGCTCATTCTCCAATAAAACCAGCTTAGATACCCATCTCGGTGCTCTTGTGCACACAGTGACCCATGCCTACTAAGCAATCATCATTGATGTCCTTGCCATTCCAGACATCTAACCATGCCAAAACTTGGTTCCGGCTTTGAGACGAGCAGCCATTATAATAACCTTCCATTTCCTTGCTGTTTTTTACGCCTTCTTCTTCGCGGCAGCCTTGGCCTTGGCGGCCTTCTTCCTGTTGCTCCGGATCATGACAGTCCCCAAGAAGGAGCCGACGACGGCGGAACCGAGGAGGATGAGAATGACGGGAATACGAATTGCCCAGACGCGGGGAGGGAAGAAGTTCTGGAGAGGGTGGCCTTCATCGACAAAGGGCTATCGCAGAGGGTGGTTAGCAAACCTTGCTGGCCACTTGTAGAAAGGGCAGGATAGGAGGGGTGTTTACCATGAGCAGGGTCCAGATGGAGTAGTATGTGAAGATCACAGAGGCAGCCACGAGCATGGCGAAGCCGACGAGAGTTCCACTCTGAAAGAAAGAGAAGCATGTGTTAGCTAGCTGTTGCGATGTTCTGTGTCCTCTCCTCCCTTGCTGCACAGGCAAGCGCGTAATGTGGGATGCATGCGGGTTCCTTCGGTGGCTTCTCAACGTACCATTGTCGATTTATTGGACGGGGGGGGGGTTAAGGAGCGTGAAGAGAGAATTGGCAGGTAGCGGGTGCAAGCGATGACCGTCGTTTTGGATAATGGGTGGCCGGTTTAGAAGAAGATCGTGGGGGAGGAGAGAGGAGGATCGAGATGAGGTACGTCAGGCCAGTAGTAGCTGCCGTGGCCGATCGGGAAAAATGTCGTCGCGATTTCAGGGGATGAGGGCGGCGCGCCTTGTGGACTGGACTTAACTTCTCTTGCGCTAAAAGGAGCTGCCACGGTTGACTTAATGAATGGCTTGACTTCTAGCCAGGCAGGTCCCCGGTTCTTGGGCAGCTCCAGCCGCATGGCCCGTGCTTCGTCCGACGAATGGTGGGTCTTGATGTTCCCAGCCACACTTTGGATTTTTAGGTAACTCCTGCCCAAGGATCCAGTTGCGTCAAAGCAGTAACCTTTTTCCAAGGAAAAAAAAAGAGTTCCAGCAACACCAACGCATCTCCGATTAACCTGCCGCCTACTCCTTGACGTTGCAAGACCCCCGACGCGATTGTGAACCTTCGATAGGTGCTCTGGGGACTTACAGACAGCGAGGCACGATGGCATCGGCAGACGTTGGCTCCCCGCGCCTCGAGCGGCGCGAACGCGATGGCGAACTTGAAGACGATCGTGACGGCGGCGACCGTCGACATCACCGCGACAACGAGCGCCCTCGTAACCGAGACAGAGAACGCGATCGCGACCGCACCGACAGCTACCGACCGGCTCACAAAGAACAGCGACGCCCGACACCGCCCGTCAAGACTGAGGAGGAGAAGCAGGCCATCGCAAAGGCCGAATACGAAAAGCTGCTGTCCATGCGATCCGGAGGCACATACATCCCGCCCGCGCGACTGAGGGCGCTGCAGGCCCAGATCACCGACAAGAGCTCCAAGGAATACCAGAGGCTGATGTGGGAGGCGCTGAAGAAGAGCATCAACGGTCTGATCAACAAGGTCAACTACTCCAACATCAAGCACATTGTCCCCGAACTGTTTGGGGAGAATCTGATCAAGGGCCGCGGCTTGTTCTGTCGATCCATTATGAAGGCGCAAGCGGCGTCTCTGCCCTTCACCCCTGTCTTTGCGGCCATGGCGGCTATTGTCAACACGAAGCTGCCTGCCGTCGGCGAGCTTCTGGTCAAGCGTCTCATCATGTCCTTCCGCAAGGGCTTCAAGCGCAGCGACAAGGCTGTCTGTGTCTCGTCTACCACCTTCTTGGCGCATCTCATAAACCACCAGGTCGCTCACGAACGACTCGCTGGTCAAATGCTCCTCCTTCTCCTTCACAAGCCGACGGACGACAGTGTCGAGATCGCCGTCAACTTCATGCGTGAGGTGGGACAGCACTTGCAGGACATGCAGCCTGCGATCGCCTTGGCGGTCTGGGACCAGTTGAGGAATGTATTGCACGAGGCGGACATCGACAAGCGCGTGCAGTACATGATCGAGGTGCTCTTCCAGGTTCGGAAAGATAACTTCAAGGACAACCCGCCCATCAAGGAGGAGTTGGACCTGGTGGAAGAGGAAGACCAAATCACACACATGGTCGACCTGGACGGAGAGATTGACGTGCAAGACAGCCTCAACATCTTCAAGTACGACCCGCAATGGGAGGAGCACGAGGAGGCGTACAAAAAGTTGAAGGCCGAAATCTTGGGAGAGGGCAGCGACTACGACGACGACGATGATGATGAAGACGAGAGCTCAGAGGAAGAAGAGAACGAGGAGGAGAAGGCGATGGAAATAAAGGACCAGTCCAACACTGATTTGGTCAACCTGCGGCGCACCATCTACCTGACAGTCATGTCGTCCATCGACCCCGAGGAAGCCGTACACAAGCTGCTACGAGTCAATCTTCCGGCCGGCCAGGAACCGGAACTTCCGTCGATGATTGTCGAGATCTGCTCCCAGGAGAAAACATTCTCCAAGTTCCACGGTCTGATTGGTGAGCGCTTCGCTAAGCTGAACCGGTTATGGACTGGTCTCTTTGAGGAGTCGTTTGCCGACTACTACAGCAAAATCCATCGCTACGAGACGAACAGGCTTCGCAACATTGCGCGCTTCTTTGCGCATTTGCTTGCAACCGACGCCATTGGCTGGCATGTTTTATCCGTCATTCATTTGAACGAGGACGAGACAACTAGCAGTTCCAGAATTTTCATCAAGATCCTCTTCCAGGACATCGCCGAGGAGCTTGGTATGGCGAAGCTCCAGGCGCGGATGAAGGATGAGATTCTCCAGCCCAGCTTCGTCGGCTTGTTCCCTCGCGACAACGCGCGCAACATCCGTTTCTCCATCAACTACTTCACCAGTATCGGCATGGGCGCTCTCACAGAGGCTTCCAGAGAGTATCTTCAGAACATGCCCAAGCCGACTTTGCCCGCTCCGGCAGCTGCCGATTCCGACTCAGAGTCGGTTTCTAGTTACTCTTCCTACACCGGCTCGTCATACTCCCGCTCGCGGTCAAGATCGCGCACGCCCCGGCGTGCTATCGACCGCAAGTATTCCGACTCCAGATCCCCTTCTCCACGCGGACGAGGGCGCTCCTACAGCCGGGGCCGGAGCTCGACCCGATCTCGCTCTTACAGTCGCTCGGTCACGCCTCCTAGAAGAGGACGCCGCGATGACTCTTATTCCGCAAGCCCGCCGAGAAAACGCGGCCGCTCAGTTAGCTATTCTAGGTCTCCCCCTCCAGCCCGAAATGGCCTTAGGGATCGTAGTCTCAGCGCGACGCCACCGCCTCGACGGGTTGCCCGGAGAAACAGCCCATCCGTCAGCAAGTCTCCCTCGCCACGGAGAGGACGTTCCGCCTCCTATTCGGCCAGCCCCCCGCCTGCCCGAGGCTCCGTTCGAGGCTCAGCCCGTGGCCGTAGCCCCAGGCCAGACGTTCGCCGCGCAGCCCGGCGGAACAGCTCGTCGGTGAGCAGTGCGCCGCGGAAACGCGCCCGCTACGACAGCCGCTCTCCTAGCCGCACACCGAGCCGTGCGTCCTCATACGACTCGCGGTCTCGCTCTCCTGTTGAGCGCCGTGGGCCAAGAGACAGCCGTTCACCTCCGCCCCGTGCACGGGGCCTTGCCAGCGTCTCGCCCCCGCCCCGGGCTAGAGTCGCCCGCCGCGACGATTCGATGTCGAGATCGCCAAGCCCTCCGCCAAAGAGGTCGCTCAAGAGAAGTTCGCCCGATGATCGGGGCAAGGGCTCGAGGAGTCCTGTGGGTGCGAAGCGGAGGAGGTACAGTGACTCGGTGTCCCGGTCGCCAAGCCCGCCACCGTCGAAGAAGGGCCGGAGGTGAAGCCGAGAGTGGGGGGTGCTGGGAGGAGGAGAAAAAGCAAGCGAAAGTGTATAATGGACGGGGGAGGGGGTACATTGCCCATGTGGGATGGGTCAGATTGATGTTTGTAAAGCTACCGAGAGACGTGGGAAGGGGGTGGTGCAATGTCAAAGGACGAACTCGCCGCTTGAGGCGGCTTCTCAGTTTCTTGTTCTTTATTCTGTCACCTTGTACAGTATCATGGTTAGCCGTGTCGGGGAGAGTCATACTCATATTTGTTCGCTCTGAAATGCTAGCCCATGACGTACTTCCAGCTTGTTAAAACAACATCCCGTCAAAGCCACGTATATCAAGTTCCTTGGCGATACTGCAGTGATACCCGGGGTTTTGGTCCAAGAGTTAAACACTCCCCCGGTGAATCCGGACGTGGAGCCGACGATGAGAAGTGCTGGTGCCCGGTGAACGGCCCCGACGCGCTCGTCGACCGAGCATATATATACTTATCAACTCGCTGACCTGCCTTCTGTCCCAAGACGGCAACCCGGTCCCGGCCTTCCTCCGCTACAATATCTCCAAAGGATCATCAGCCGTTCCCTTACCACAGCCGCTCGCCAGCGGCTTGGCGGCGCCTGGCTGCGCATCCTTCGCAGAGGGGTTGTTTCGGACGCTTCCTTTCGTCCTGACCGGCACACTCCGCATGGAATCCTGAGAGGAGTCTAGCTCCATCTCAAGCAACATCTGTCTCCCTCGTGCCCCAGGTACCGCATGCCGCGCGTATTCCGCGAGAGAGCTTTCCAGTTTTCTCTTCTTGCTGTCGCCGCCTCGAATGTCCCCTGCCTCGTCGTCCTCCTCGTCAAGGCTCCAGATCTTGTCTAGTGTGGAGCTGAAGTTCCCAAGTCTGGCGTCAACGGTAGTGCTGCCACCGCCTCGACCTGCATCGAGCTTCGCCAGTCGCTTTCTTCGAAAGGTGTCGGGGCTGATTGGTGTTCTTACCGTTGTGGTATCTGACGCGGAAGAATGACCTGTACCCGAGGACTGGCCGTCGACTCGATGCTCAGTTCCTGGACGACGGCGGCCGTGGATCGGGGTCGTGACTTGGATGTGATCTCTGTTACTGCGAGTATCTTTGATGGGAGTCTGCTTCTTGCTTGACTGGGTGTCGTCCAGGATTTGCTGCTGCTGATTCAGGAGGTCCTGTGGGACACCTATGTCGCCCCCTGGAGCTGCGCTGAACGAGAGCAAAGGCGTTGTGAAACTACCGGTACCAGCTGGGAAGAGGCTTTCCACGAAGGAAAGATCACTACCGAGGGGCGTCTGTTGAACCTTTGAGTCTTGAGGCGGGTGTACCGGATGAATCTTGTTGGGCGGAGGCGTCTTGGGCTCTTTTCGCCAACGTTGAAACTCTGCGTCAGACAAGCCCTGACTGAGAATCGCGTCGAGCATATCGACTTTTGCATTCATTATTGGTTGTCCTTCCCGCCTTCTATCGAGCTCGCCCCATCGATTCAGAAGATGGTTTCCCTCAGAGATGAGAACGGCCTTCTCAATGCCAAAAAAGACTTGACACGGATCAAACTCGACAGAGGTCGTTGGGCCGTCCTTCCGTTTCTGCACAACCTTTGCCACAAGATTGCGTGCTTCAGTGTTGTTCTTTAGAAACCTCTGGTTCATTGTCACGGGTATGAATTGCTCCACCCACCAAATGGTGGCCATTCGAGAAAAGAAACGTGCCTGCATCCACGGAATCGTCGTCCTCATGCTCTCAGTTGTGTGCGTCCTGTACCATTCGCCCTGTAAGAATGGAAGACTGTTAAGAGTTGCTGCGTCGGAGACGGTGGGGTTCCGACAATTCCTCAAGGCCTGGAGGCTAGGGAAGTTTCCAATGTTGGATCTCTCCTTGTTGAAATTCAAACTCGAACTTGATGTAATTCTGTCTATCGCCTCTTCGAGACGCGTCCGCCAACGAGCCGCATCGGCCTCTGTTTGGATTCGCCAGAACCCCTCGACGAGACCCCCGTTCTTGGTTAACTGGCGAGCTATGGACTCACCACACCCTTTGAGCCCGGCAGGAGCGTAGTCACATTCAGTCAACATCCCAAAGAGTGTAATGCTCTTCTTGTTGAACAGCCCCGTTTTTCTGATATCCCTCATGTCGAAGGATCGGGCTTCTTCTTTGAGCTTGTGGTTCTTGGCATTTCGCAGGTCCTTGATCAGAAGGGTGCAGCCGAACATGAACGGGTCGCCATCTTCGGACCAAATAGCGTCGACCAAGCCCTTCTGCTGTAGTAGTGCACACTCGGCCTCGGCCTCTCCAGGGGCTTGATGCCACGGCACGAGGATATGGTCAAGCATGTCCTTGAGGAGTGCAGTGGTTGCCTCGCGCTGACCGTATCGTTTTGATCCCCTCTTCACCCCCGGCCGCTTTTCGCCGTCAAAAACGAAAAGGAGTTGGATACCTAGACGCAGTAGCGGCAGGATGCGTTCGAGTATGGCTTTCTCCCGAGGGTGTGAACCAGGGCTTTCTGTGCATGTTTTAGGTGAATTTTTTGATTGTCACAAACATTGTTAAGAGTGAAACCCTTTATCCGAGCGGGGGTTGTTGATGCCAAGAAGACGGAAAGTCGCATCTCGTGAAATGGAAGAGAGGTCGCGAAGTGATAGGGGACGGGACAGGAGAAGAGATAGGTTACGAACTCTGTTGAATTTCGGCCTCCTTCGCATCCGTAATATTCTTGAATCTCCAATGGGCCTCGTCAATGGCTATCCGCAGCGGTCGCCCGTGTTCCTTGAGATGATCTGCAGCCCATCGAGCCAGCGACCTCTCCTTACCCGTTTCGTTGACAACGTTCCAAAAACTGAAGGAGAGGTCAGTGGAAGGGACCACAGAGAGCCAACAATGACTTGATGTGGATAGAATTGAGCTCACTGTTCGATGCCCATGATATCCGAACAATACGCGAAAAGGCAGCAAGTGGAAAGCGCCTACACGGAAAGAAAAGGAGTATATCGCTGCGGGGGCAAGGCGCGTATAAGTGAACAGAGACACGTGGGCACCAGTGCAGACGGAACGGCCAGGGACGTCTTGGAACCTATCTTCGTGAGAAATACGAGATAGAACAAGATGACAATCTGTTCAAAAACGCAATTATCAGAGAAGAAGATAGGGGGGTAGGAAGGAGGGGTTGCGCTCATACGTTACCATCGCTGGGAAGGCGCATCCGGGCGCACAGACCATGAGGCAGGCATCTTCACCAAATTTCAGCATACCGACGCCAGATATCCCAGCGGGGAGGTACGTTACTGAAAGGTTGACCATCGCGTACGAACACTTGTTATAAGAGCCACAATGGCTGCACTAAAAATATGAACACGGGCTGCCCTATTGATACAGGTCTATTTTGTACAGTACTAGCTTCATAACATGATGGGCTCTGGAGACGTGGGCCTCTCTGGGAGCCATGCCATTCCTAGCATTTGTCCTCCTGAACGCCATGCGACTCCTTGTAAATATCGTATCCCGTATCTCGGCCCTACTTCAAGCCTTGACTCCCCTAGCGTTTATCTCGCCCTTCTCCCCGATATTTAAACGTACGCGACAGTCAGGGCAATACCACTTAGTCGTACGCGCGGGGATGTGCGTCATACCGACGCACTCTAGATGGAACCACTCCTTATCGCAGTTCTTGTTTAGACGTGTCAGCATACGAAAAGAAACGAAACACCAGGCACTCAAGCTGGACAAAGAGTACTTACATCATTGTCGCATGCAATCATCTCGCCAAAGCTGACCCTGTTGCAGTCGCAGTACCGCGGCTCATTGGGATCGATCGGGTTGCCCTCGTCGTCCTCCTCCAGCTCAATCTCGATTGGCTGACCCTTCTCCTTTTTTTGGGCGCGCTTCTTTTTGGGCGCGGCCTTGCGCTTGCCCACGGCACTGCTGCCTCCAGCGTTCGTCTTGCTGACAATACCTGGCACAGGCTTTCTAGTCCTCTTGCTCGGTTGTCTCTGCTCTGGCGCTGGAGTGTTCCTCGCGGTACTAGCGCGACGCGGTCGGTCAGTGGCCAGCGAGGGCTGCGGCTCTTGACTCGTAGCTTTCCCTCTGGATCCGGGACGTCGCTGGCCTTCCGGGACGGGTGTTGTGCCCGGCGTCGCCGCACGGGAGCTTGACTGTTTGATGGAAGGGGCCGCAGAGGACGAACGCTGCGTTTGCGGAGCCTGCTGCGGTGGCAGCGAGGCGGGGTTTTCCACTTGCTGTTGGCCTTTCTTTGCCATGTCGCCCCTGGTTTCCCTTCTGGGCGCAGTATCGCGCACTGGAGGAAGAATCGGGGTGGTTGACTTCTTGGGTGACAAAAGCGGCGGAGGTATGGGCGTCTCCGCAGGCGGTTTCGTCACGATATTCGCCGGTCCAGTGCTCGCAACGGATGGAGGCTGCCCGGTTGAACCGGTTGGCGACGACGCCGGCGCAGAGGTGTTTGCCGGCTTCGTAGTCGCCGTGGCTGCAGCGTCCTGACCAGGGATCGGGATTGGCACGGGAGTTGTCATCTTAGGAGTAACTGCAGTGCCACCCGGGGTAAGAACAGGAGGCGGTATGGGGGTCTCGGCCAGGGGCTGCGAGGCAAGACTAGCTCTGAGATGAGGCAGCGGCACCGGTGTCTCCGTCTTGGTCCGCTTCGGCGCAGGACGGGGGGCCGGTGTCTCGACTGGCTCGGGCTTTTCAGCCTCAGCCTCCGGAACAGAGTCTCTCTTGCGCTTGGTGCCGTTCGGCTTCGGCTTGGCTTTGGCGTTGGGGGTCGCCTTGTTTGCGGATTTCGGCTGGTCTGCACCGTTGTTCGAACCTGACCCTGACTGCGGCGCTTCATGAGACATCAAAAGCCTTGCAGCCTCCCTAAACTGTCGAGCTGATTCCTCTGCCTCTTCAGCAGCTTGCTTGGCTAACGACTCTCGCTTGAGCTTCTTCGCCTCATTCAGCTTCATGCCCCTGTTGCTCAGCTGGATGTCGTCCGAAGCAAGCGCGGCAGCGCTGATTGCGCCCTCCGGAATCTGTTTGTTGCCGGTCTCGGCATCGGGGGCTAGAGCGGGAGGCACTTGGTCAAACACCCTACCCTCGTCCTCGGCCTTCTTTTTTGCCTCCTTGTAAGCGTCGATTCCACGACCGAGCGTCTTCAGTTCTCGCAAAATCATGGTGTCACTAGGATTCCATGTTGCGTTTTTCTTCATACGCTTCCTTAATCTTGCCAACTCCCATGGCGTCAGCTGAAGCCAGGGAGCATCCACACTTCCTATGACGGCATTTTCTGGCGGAGGCTGCAGCACAACAGCAGGAGTGGCGGCTGTAGCGGGGGTTGCGGCCGATTTAGGGGGGCGCGATGATGCAGCTTTTGGAGTCTTTGGTGGCCTGGCTTTGGGGGTCTTGAGGACCCTGATCCGGGGTGCGGGCGTTGACCGAGCTGGCGTGCGCCCAAGAGATTCGTCGTCGTCTTCTTCAGAGCTTTCGTCGCTGTCGTCTGAGTACGCCACAAACTGGTCGTAGGGTGGTAGCACCTCGCCGGGAACAGTAATCCTGGGTATCCGTGGTCGTCGCACCTTTTCGCCATCCCCGTTGCGCATTATTCTCGGCGCCCTAACAAGTTGAGGGGACTTGGAAGTGGCCACCGGGCTCTTCTGTTCCTCAGTCGGGTAGTTTTCCAGCATATCCTTTAACTTTGCCAGTATCGTCTTTGCGCGATTATAGTGACGGCTCACGTTCTCGGACATGCGGACCGCCTCGGCGTGCGCGAAGACGCGCGAACTGACCGCATGGTTGAGACTATCCGAGATTTCGGCGCGCAACTGTACAGGAGACGGGCGCTCTTCGGCGGGGATGCTGGGGAGCTTGCCCCAGGTTGAGGTGAGGTTGTGCACGTTGAGGGATGCATCTCCGTATGTCTGGTCGAGCTTGCCGATCAGGGTCAACGATCGCATCATATCGGAAGGGAGGTATTCGGTAAAATCGAGAAAGTCGGTGACTGTTGCCTGGGCGTCTGGGTCGGCGCGCATCTCGAGCGATTCGACGGAGTTGCTGATAGCGCCGAGCGACTGATGGATGTTGTGTTCGACCGACGTCTTGTTTTTGGGCGACACCTCGACGTCCATGGCGTCTGCGTGCTCGTCGGTGGAGGCCATCTTTTTTGATGAAGAAAAAAGGTTCGTCGGCCAAGATATCGGCGTCGAGTTTACTATGAATGCATTTGGTACGTTGTTGTCGTTGGAGTAGGTTGCTGAGTGTACTGCGAAATAAGGTTGCGCATCCCCTGGGATGGAGCCAATTGTCGCGTTTGCGAAGGAGGTCGCGACCTGACGTGGTGTTCGATTTAGCTCCAGGAGCTCCCTGGCGCTAGGGGCAGCTGCGAGGTGGCGGGGCTCCTGCCAACCACTGACGGGCCAGATTGATGTGGCTTGTGCATACTCTGTGCCGGAACATTGAGACTCCGTAAGTGACCTTCCACTTTGGGATACTGGGTTTCCCCAGGTCAGACCCGCTGCGTCCCATTATATTGGGGGTGGGATTCTTCGAACTCAGTCAAGTCATCAACAACGAGGTTTGCATACTCGGTACAGCAAGTCAAACGGCTCTGCCGTCTTGTTCTGTAATAAAAAGGTTAAATACTGCTACTTGTAGCTGGATTATCTGCAACACGGAATCCCTGATCACGATGACTATGCAGCTCCACATCCATTTAATAGGCTCGTTTGCCGTCATGATATCCTCAACGCCGAACGCTATCCCATTGGAGAACCCATTCGCCTGGTGCCGCGTCCTACACATCATCCTTGTCCCTTAGCCACCTCATCAACATCCATCTTTATTATGTCCCAATATCCTATTTGAAGCCTTCCAATCAATTAGGCGCAGTCCCTCTTCCCCTTGTAAGTGGCCTCGCCACTAACCAGGCATCGGGTAGGTCACCAGCCGACGTCTTCCTCACGGCTGATGATCGCACCCCAAATCTTCTCCTCTTCTTCGGCGTGGTATCCCGAGTTCGGTCCCACGATCGTCAGCGACCCGTACAGAGTCATCTTCCTACATTTTCTGCCGTCGTCCGTCAGCAACAAAACGTTTCGAAGTGTGCCCACCCAACCAACTTACAGAAACCCGTTAATCGTCGTGTTACCATAAATCTCCAGATCCTTGGCCTCACACGTCCCGGTGACTCTCAACTTGCCGAAGCCTTTGACTTTATCTCTATCATCATAAAACGTGACATGTCAGCAAGGTTCTGTAGGCGACAAGTTGCTTCAATAAATACTTACCCAACACACATGCACCCAACGACCTGAATGTTCCCATACGCCTTCATCCTCCCACTGCTCACATACCTCATAAGCCTTCGTCGCTCTTTGAAATCACAGGAGGACGACAACTAACACGGAAAGAGAAAGAAGCCACTCACTCGCACACCAGGTTCCCATTAACCTCGACGGCCCCGTACGCCTCAACCTTGTCCCTCACGTCGAAATCACCATTAAACGTGACATTTCCACCGGCCCCCACGGATCCAGCGATCTTTAGCGGACCTTGCAATGTGATCTCCCCGTCACTCCGTATTGACTTGGACTTGGTCATCGCTGTTGTTGTTGTAGTTGTGGTGTTAAGGGTCTCCTCATAATCCGTTGCCGGGCTGGGACCGGCCGCAGCAGTAGTTGACGACGAGGCGTAGTAGCTTTCTGTTGTTCCTGCGGGAGAGACGCCGTGCCGCTCGTCGTAGGTTTCGTATTGCCCGGGGCTCTCTCTGCCTTTTCTTGATGGCTGCTTTGATCTAGGAGACATGATTCGGTAGTGAGCTCGGCCAGTCTCCACTAACAAGTGCTTCTATGAGCTAGACTATGTTACAATCTCTTACAGAGCAACTGCCGTCTGGTTGAAGGCCAGTGGTCCTTGACCCATATATGAACTGGGACAACGCTCTCCTCCGAAAAGACCGACCGGCACTCCTAAACTGACAAATGCTCGACAACATCCCCACCGTTGGACAAAACGCCTCAGCCGTTCAGTTACATCGGGAAAAAACCAGAGAGCTGAGCACGATGACCACTTTTGCACATTGCACGCTCGTCGTGACCGCACCGCCCAATACGAGCTGTCCATGTGCCTCTGAAACCCCTGCATCCTGCTCTCTCGCACATCTCGCCGCGGCAAGGGAACCCGACGGCCAGAGAGAGAAGACTCGAGACCTGATCTGCGGATCGTCATGTCATCCCAGCAGACGCAGCGGCGGCACATCCCCCCGGGACGGCACACCTCTCGCTCTTTAGAGACAGCAGTCACGCCCAGCCCCAGCTGCGATGTCACCGAGTCCCAGCTAGCCGCCCCGCGTCGGGCGCGCACCCGCCATGCGCGGCACTGCGGCAGACGTCGATCTGGCTGGTGTTGGTGTGCGGGAGGACAAGGCTCGGGGGAGGAGGGAGATAGTTCATGCTCATTGTCTCAGTTGCAAGTCGTTCCCTACCTCATCCTCCCCCTCCACGGAACAAAAAGGAAAGAAAGCCTTGCAAAAACCATTGCAAATGACGAGAATCGAGAGCAAGGCTCGGGGAACCTGGCTCTCGGTATGTCATTAGCCCTGCGCAAATCACCCCGATCGGGAAGCGTTCGGAGGTCATGGGGGAGGGAGCCCGCAGGCGAAATGTCCCCCTCCCCCCGGCACCCGAACTATCTTTCAACCACCCCCCGGTCCGTCCAAGCGAACATCTTCAGGTGAACCGCGCTCTTGCCTTTCAGCTTGACAAGCAGCCGGTGCCCGATAAAAACCCAGACCCGTTCGCCTCACCAGAGAAAAGGTTGGAAATATTCCCATCATGGATTGTCAATACCCGCGCGAAACGTCAGCCGCGCATTCCGGAAAGGGCCACTCTTGAACGACATTTACAATCTTGCTTCTGTCGGGGCCCCCCACCTTTTCAGCCCTACTACTATGTACGTCGGCTAACCCGACCACTCACCCAATGCCCAAGACCCTCAGGCAAGCAATCTTTTCGCTAGCGTCCTGCACCCGGCTGATGGATTGGGACTAGTTCCTGCGTTTTATTGACCAGGCGAGGCTGACTTGGGAGGGCGGGTTTCTTACATACCTACCCACTAGCTCATGAGCCATCACGTCACGTATTCGACTGGAGGGATCGACAAATGTTAATAGCTTAACCATACTCCGGTGAATTCCATCGGTGGGTGGACTCCTTATACACGGGTTCCCGAAGCACACACCAAAGATTCAAAGAGACATGAGTCTACATGACTCGAAACATAGAAAATAGACAAGAAAAATGGTATACATCAGCTTGACAACTGGATGAGGCGGCTGTAACAACCTTGTGCATATTCACCTTCCTCGACTCAAGCAAAGAGTCTCCCCTCTAATGAGACTTTGAGAATCCCACAATGGTACCGCCCGTGTCTGCCGAGATGCCCCCTCAAACTCCTCTCTCTTTGTACCGTAAGCACTCTGGAATCTGCCTCGCTGAGGAGGTATTTTCCTGTTTGCAACGCAAAGAAAGGCAAATCCCTTTCTCATGCATCTCCGCCACCAACGAATCCAAGACCGACGCCTGTCAAGAATGCGGCGCCAACCCAGGCGCCGGCATACAGAGACGCGCCATATGATTCGACGCCGTTGACGGTCATGAAGGTCTGGAGGTAGGTGTTGACGCCAGTGACAAGCATGGCCACGGCCGTTCGCAGAATGACAACTTTTTCCCGCGTCGTGTAGCCCCAGATATTCCACGCCAGAGTCTCGCCCAGAGTAGCCGTCGCGGGATCGAACTCGGCGAGCTTGTCGTCCTCGGCAGTCTCGCCGGTCGCGACGAAGGGCGTGAAGATGAAGGATCTTGCGGCGATGCCAAAAGCAATCGTCACAGGCAGCGTGGCCAGGAAGTTGGTGGTGTAGGCCGGTGCGAGACTGGGCAGACCCTTAAAGTAGAGTACGAGGGTCGTAGGTAGGTAGGTCTTGTAGGCAGTGAAGAGAGTGAGGCTGTAGATGGCCGCCGCCAGAATAGTGGTGTAGATTTGAATCGGGATGTCGGTAATAATCTCGCGGTTGGCGACGTTCTTAGCACCGGCGTGCGCGCCCGACAAGGGTCTCAGAAGCTGGAAAGGTACAAAGGTTGACAGCATCTCAATACCCAGGGCTGAGATGGCGGTCGCGGGGCTGATGTTGTAAAAGGTGGCGATGAGGTAGACCTAGAAGCAGGCCTCGTGTCAGCAGGACCAAAGTCACTTGGATTAGGGACGCCATCATGATCATGCCTCAGTGCAGGACATACCGGAGGGCCATGCGCAAGCAGGTTAAGCGCAGCGAGGTCGTAGCTATCAAAGTTGCCGAACCAGCCCAACGCAAGCTCGAATCTATCCGAGACCGGAACCGTCAGCAAAACCACGCTTCTTCTTCGTACTGCCCCGTACGACCTCTGTAGGGTCAGTTGTCGGGGATACAAAGAACAACTCACATGCGCCATCCGGCCAAAGTCGCGACCTCGCCCCAGGTATCCAAGCTCTTGGAGATCCCCGCCAGCTCTCCGCGGCTCCACTCGCTGAGGAAGCTGTAGCAAAGACTCGAAATACTGAAGCTCAATACCGTGACGAGCGGGAACTGTAACGCGGCTGGCAGATGCGAGCGCTGCCGCCGCGGGTGCTGGTGGTCGCGATCCCTCTCGCTGATCTGCGTGGCCTCCGACTCCTTAGCCGCTGCCACCTCCGTCGCGTCGTTGACGACGCCCAAGGCCTCGACCGTACCGTCGGGGGCCGTCTCGAGGGACTCGAGGTGGCTCGCGATGGGCTCGATCGCGCGCGTCGTGGTCTCGTCGACGTCGGGCGCCTCGACGGCCCGCGCGGCCTCGCCTCTGCGTCGTAGGGTCGGCATCTTGGTTTTTCGCGCGCGTGTGTTTGGGGATGAATTGATGAAGCAACGTGTCGTGTTGCTCGTGATGGGAAAAAGAAAAAAAAAAAGAGGGAGTACAGCCGAGAGGTAGCGATGCGCCAGCTGAAGAGGGGTACAGGGAACAGTGTCAAGGTAGCGAGGTGGGAGGGAGACACGAGCCGCGGCTGCCGTTTGCGATTTGCGACAGGATGAGATCAACCAGGCAAAGAGGGAAAGAAGAGAAGTGAGACCTTTGCGTTTCCCACCTCCGGACGCTGCTGTGGCCTATGATGTTGTCGAGTGGAGAAAGAAGCTCTCCCGGCGGATAAAGGTGACGTCGCTGGGGAAACAGCAGCTAGAGGAAGGTGGTGAGGTAAGCTGGTTGGCCCCGTCCGCACCAAACGAACCAAAAGACTAGCTCAAAGGGTCTCCCGTCCTGCCCCCCCACACCCGCCGACCACCGAACGACCGCCGTGGTTCAGCGTCCCGCCCACTGAAGGGGAAAACAGCTCCACTGGGAGCGGGTGCACGCAAGGATCGAGTTTTCCTTGCTCCGTTTATTCGATCCGTATTTTGCAGACTTTTTCTTCTTTATGATCTTCCCTCTCTTCCGGGAAAATTTCTCCATCACCCTCTTCCGCTTCAGAGGCATAAAAAACCCAGAAGCCCCCCCGATTCCCTCGAGATCTGGGGGCGAGATTTGACACCCTCGGTTTGCGCTTCTCGAAGACTGCTCTTGCTCCAACCAAACCTCCTTTCGTTTGCCTGGTGTCTGTGTGATCTTCAAAACTTGATGAGCTCACATGCAAATCTTCGCCTTCGGGAGTAACGCTCCGGGTGTGCCTGGTTAAGGTTGCTGCTGGCTTGGTTGACGTCCAACCAGACCAGCCAGCCCGTCTTGTCACTCTAGCAGTCGCCGCTGGTAAACAAGAGCCACACATCCCATATATACCCATCATCACCAATAGTTCTCTCCATCACTCAAGGGCCCATACAGGTCACAGTCGACAAATGCCAAAATATTTTGATCATTTTTTTCTTCTTATATTCGTTATGCTGGCTTCAAACCGAACAAAAGAGCGTTGCGGCCATTCTTGAGGCATCGCACTCGTTTGTCTCGTAAGATCCATCAGTGTAATAGCTTTGGGCGTTCGCTCGACGCCCTCTCCGTCTCTCACTTTAACCTCGTGGAGATGCAATCTCGATCCATCCCATCGACCTGCCTTGTTTGGCCGGGCCATGATGCAAGATCGGGCCCTCCACTCCTTGGTGCTGAGAGATCGGCGGCGGAGCCAGAACCACCTCGTTTACAGGGTTTAGTATATGGTGGTACAAAAGAAACACAAAACCACCCTTCTCTTCCCTTCATCGGTCATGTACTCATCTCCTCAGATATCGTCGGCATCAATGGTCGAACCGGAGCTTTCTACTCTTCCATCCGTCCGAAGACGCCGTCGTCATCCTCGTCGCTCCGAGACCGAGACCGACGGTCAAAGTCGTCGTCGTCCATCACGCTATCGCTGTCTTCCATTTTGACGTCAGCGTTGCGAACCTCGCCCCGTGTGAAGCTCTCTGGCTGTCTGCTGGGGAAGCTGTTGAGGAATCCGGCGCTAAACCCGGCGCTGAACCCTGCACTCGAGAAGGATGCGGCTTGATCGAGATACTGCGCAGGTAGCGGAGGCACGGGAGGGGCGTCGGCTGGAAGTTGTACGGCCCGACCACTGTTGCTGTTGAAGCTGCAGCTGAGAAGCTCAACCGCGGCGGCCAGGTCGCGATCTTCTTGCCCCGTGGCGTTTCTTCCAGATGATGGTGGCCGCTGGTCTTGGCTGGTTTGACGAAAGTGTGATGGAAATCCCGTACCGTGCGGCATGCTGCCTGTCACAAGGGGATTGGTGGACGATGCCGATTGATATGACCGACCGAATCCGCTTCCAGATCCGAACCGCTTCGAGAACGCACGATCCGACGACGCGAATCCTTCCAATTGGGGCGGCGGGGTGGTGTCGGCAGAGCTGTGTCGCTCGTCCGAATATCCAGAGGCAGCAGGGGAGGCAGACTCTTCTTGATCACTGGGAAAGTCCTTGGCAGAATCCGGAGGAGTGGCCGCATCGGCGTCCTCCTTGCCATGGTTCATGGTCAACAAGACCGAAGCAGCTTCGAGAAGCTGGACTTGTTGGTGCTTGGAAATAAGCAGCTTGGATGTTAAGGACCACTCGGGAGTGTGTTCCCACCTGATCAAAATGAGTCAACGAACTGTCCGACTACACATCGATCAAGAGGAATCCAGCAATCTGATCTCGAGAGCTTATACCGGGGAACATTGGGGATGTGGGTTTGGAAATGAGAAGGGGGACGAACAAATGCTTGGTCAGGCAACTGCTGTGCTTGTATCCCTTTCCACACGTCTCGCACTTGAGTTCAACGCGGTTGAACTTTCGGCTGCCCTCCTTGATGAGGGGCTGCCCGTCGCTGGCGCGACGGATGCGAGCCTTCTGATCATTGTTCTCGCCTTCGTCTGCCGACCCGTTGTTCGGGTCGTCCTCAATGGCGCTCTCATGGATGTCCGTCTTCCCGTCCAAGTGGAACTTCTGTGTTGGCAGACTCGCAGGAGGGGAAGGTAGGCTTCCGACGATTGCAACGCGGGCGGCAGCGCTCTTTGACGCCGTGTTACGGCGAGAGCTAACGGCAATGGGCGTGACTTTGTCACCGCCGATTTCCTTGATTGCTGCTGCCATGGCCGCCGCGTTCGCAGCGGTGTTTGTCATGGACTTGCGGCGGGTGACGCGGTGGTTGGCATTCAGAGCGCCGCCGAGAATGGAGTGAGAGTTGGTACGTGAGTGGGATTGTCGTGTCGTGAGTCCGGAGGAGGAGACGGTCGAGAGAGATGGACGGTGTTGGGTCAATGGCCTCGTGGTCTGCTGCATTTCCTGGACAAGGACAAAGTGATCAGCAAGACTGGGATGGATGAAGGTGCGTGGTGAGAGCGGGCTAATCAGTGCAGGGCATGGGTTGGAATCCCCGTTCCGGGCATACTTTTGAAGAGGCCATTGCCAACTACCGATACTGATCAGGTTCGACAACGAAAGTCGAACGCTTTTTCCCTCGCAAGATGATGGTGAGAGCGTATTTGTTCGTAGAGGCGGTCGTGTTGTGTGGTGTTGTTCGACGGTGGTAGACAGATAGGCAGGTGATGAGTGAGTCGCAAAGACAAGCCTCCGGGCGAGAAATAATATTATTTTGGGGAGGAGCAAGCAATTCAGCAGGGGTGTGTCTGTGGGCGGGTGTACCTAGTAGCTCCGAGCTGGGCCAGCCGACAGCATGTGGTGAGGGTGGTGGTGGTGGTATTGAACGGTTAGGGTGCCTTGGGGTTAGTCGCTGGTGATCAACAGGGCTGTCGAGGTCCAGGCCAACTTCAACTTTTTTTTTCTGTTTCTCTTCTCGCTGTGCCTTGTATCGAGGATGTAGCTAAGTGAGAGGGAAAAGTTGTGGGCTCGAGACAGAGGACGTTTGGAAGGGAACCCGAAAAGTCCAACGATGGGCGACACAGACCAGACGGCCCTTTCCAACAAGTAGCCAGAACGAAAGGGAAGCGCTGGTCGGGGACGAGCATCAGTCCCCATTGGCCGCTTCCCACCATCAGGTCGCTAGGATGAAGGTGCAAGGTGCCAGGAAGAGGGGAGGGGCAGAAGACCGTACCGCAGCAGGACCACACGCCCTCCTCACTCCCTCCCACCTCCACTCACCTAAGAGCGAGCGGCGATGGGAAGAGAAAAGGAGCGGAAGAGGGAGATGGGGCTGGGGTGGGCTGGGGAAAGGGGGGCGTGAGCCTTGCAATTAGAAGTGAGGGTGAGGTGCGCGCCTGGGTACTCCGTACATGGACGACCACGGGGACTGGGCTTCTCTCCTTCTCTCTCTCTCTTCATCCCTCACTTGCACTCTGGCTTCCCCTCTCCGTGTCCCACAGTGTGCACAAGGCACGACTGAACCCAAGGTACGCAGCGATGTACCTCTCAGGTGGTGGGTGGTTGAAAGTGGACATGGCCGTGGACGCAGCGAACGCAGTGGACGGGCGCCAGGAACAAGGAGCATGGAGCATGGCCCGTGGCCGCGTCCTTTGGCAATGAGCGAGCGATGGTCGGCTTCCCAAGCGATGGACGTGTCCGTAAGGCGCCGGTGCGGCGGGGAAAGGTCACTGGGGGAGGGGTGGATGGATCTCGTGGATGAATCCCAGCATCCCATTAATCCTCATCCTACAAGCCCAGACCCATTAGTGACCAGGAGCGATAGCGTGCCTGGGTTGCTTGCACATTGTAAATAGCAACTTTGTGCCCGGCACTTTTTTATCCTCGAGTGCTCGCAGACACTGGATGTCTCCTTGCTCGGATGGTTGTTTCGGCAGCTTCTGGCATTTTGCATCCGAATATTAAGGCGCAAGTGTCAGGTTTCGCGATGCAGTTGCACAACACAACAGCATATTTGCCTCGAGGGTTATGCAGTCCTCGAAGCCTATACCAGAAAGTGATCAAAGAAAGGCCGTCTTTGTTGGTACAACGCCTCGCCCGCACACCAACAGTTGGACTCGTGCCTTGGTCCCTCGCCGGACGAGGGTGGCTTCATTTGGCTCGGGTGCCTTTTCTCTGGGTCGTCTGAAGAATTGTCGGGATCTTGTTAGCCTCGTGACCGCCTCTTCCTTTTCTTCTTCCTCTGTCATCTCTCGGTGTGCGTTCGCGAGGTGACGAAATGGAAACGGATGAGACAATAGTCTCCAATTATCTTGCAAGAATGTTGTGACCTGGTTGAAGCGAGAGGTTCGTCGACTGCGAGTGGCATGTTTCGGCAAGCTGCCAGGCCCAGAGTTGCGTCGCACCCCGCGACAGCTCTGCTCCCCTGGCGTGACAGCTCCATCCAGGCCGGCCAGGCCATTGCTGCAGGCCCTGGAGCTGCGAGCATCGGGCTGGGGCATTGGAGTACATCGTATTTGGCCCGGGGAGCATTGGTCACCTCCGTTTCTCAATTAACTGGGGACAATGGTTTCCGTCGGATCAGTAAAGGGAATCCAGACGCGGGAAGGGACGCAGTAGCTTCGCAACACCATTCGTACTAGGCCAATGCCAATGTTGTGTGTTGTGTGTTTGTTGTGCGGGCTCCATGGTAGCGAGTTGCGCAAAATGCGCTGTGCGGTGCTGAAGCGTGCTTTTGGTCGAATGAGGAGAAGAGAGGAAGGCCGTGAGGGGCAACCTAGGCGGAAAATGTGCTAAAAGGAAGCATTGCGTAAAAAGGCGCTGGCGAGATGTCTTATTGGAACATGGTGGATGTCTCCTGGGGCATCTTCAATCGTCAGGCTTGTGTTGCCTTGACATTATGGTCCGCGTGAGTCGAAAACCCTCGTGTTTTTTGGACGTCGCGTCGTTTCGGGTTCCTCTTGGATGGCCGCCCCGACGTTTTCTTATGGCTGCGCAAGGAGCCTTGAGGTGTCGGCATATCGATGACAGGACGCAGAGAATAAAAAAAAAGAAATGATAAAGAAAATAAAAATTCCCCGACGGTTCTGTTGATCGTTGATCACACGGGAGTCAAGCTAGGAACAGTTCTTCGACGGCGTCGTTGGGCTGACAAGTCATTGGGTGCCAGGCTGGTGTGAAGTGAAGTACATAAGGTACGATGTGCTCTGTATCTGTACTGGCTCTCAAGAATTGTGCTCCAGAGGGGAGGCAGGTGCACAGTGTACTGTAGAGCACCTGGCTTAGGTAAGAGCCCGCCCTCGCCCATTTGAGTCGGTTCTGATAAGGACACACCTGAACATGAATGCACAGTGAGTCGTTCTTTTTAGACTGTGCAACTTGGGTGAGCCGTGCTGCCATGGGTGCACAGTGGAGACAGTATCATACGCAGGTAGCTATGCCCGTTCCTGGGGAAGTTCCAGTCCCATGCCGTACCGCATCCAGTGACGTAGCTTCCTCCGAGCGCGGACAAGCCGATTCTATGTAATTCTTGCTCAAGCCAGGGGCAACAGCTTTGCAGTTCCATATTTGGTCCAAGACCACGGCCAAAGCAAGGGGAACATAGACTGGGCTAACATCGGACAAAACCCCCATAGATACGGTACACAGTTTAGGAGCATGTTGTTCAGCTTTCGTGTCCACTTGGAGAGTGCACCAACACCTGACGATTGCGACGATGGAGAGCCACCACCACCACCACAACCACCACCACTACCACTCGACGCAAGATGATGATACCGCCACGCCCCCCTCCTCGTCCGCCATTCCCTTGTCGTCTCGGCCCCCCCTCTTTTTGTCTTTCTTCCCATATTGCGCTCTAATCCAGCACCCCACAGCGAAACGACCTACCAATCGCCCGCTCCAGAACCGGACCTCACCACTATCCGCTGGGGGGCTCCCACACCCACAGCTCACCACCACCGCCACCTTGCACCACCACCCTCTTACCAGATGCAGGCCCCTCCCGGTGACCGCTAATCACAGGACTTGTTCGCTGGGACGCTCTGCCTGAAGATGGGCTGGGACGGCGTTGGAGCAATGCCAATCCGACCAAAGTTCTGCGCGGCCCACGCTCTTGTGTGCTGGCTGGCGCGTCTCTTCAATACCTACATACAGAAAGTTGGGAGTCCAGCCGTCCCCTCTGGCGATCCCTATGCCTTACTAAGGATTTCGCTCCTCAGACCTTGTGCTGACCGGGAATCCGCTGGAACTCCATAGAGCCGAGCTCTTCACCGGGGTGCTGGCCAAACAGTCTACTCAGAGGGCCGTCTCATCCCCTGTCTCCCTCACTCCGTGCTAGGAGCGCCGCCAGTGCCATTCGGGACAGTCAGCTGCTCCCTCCTCTCCTCTCTCGGGCGCCATGCGGCCTTCTGCTCTGGGTAACTCGGGTAGATTGTCGTGCCTTTGGCGGGACGCCGCTTCTCCCGTCATTGTTGCCGTCCGTTGCCCATCCTGCGTCGCCGGCCAGAATGGGTGACTTTTGCCACTCGACGCTATTTCCTTGGATACCCATTGCATCACTGTGTGGTGGAATGTCTAGGCAGTGGGCAGAGAGCAATCCAAAGATCGTCCGCGCAGGAGTCCTTCCAATACGGACAAGCCCGCCAGTGTCCGGAGATGGACAAGCCATACTACATCCGAGGACGACACGAGGCATGCTCTGCCCGAATCTCGAAGACCTTGCCTTCATATTACGTCCAGCATGCAACTAGTGCGTCACTGGGCGTGGTTCTCCCAAGTCCAGGCCTCGAAGATCGCATTTTCAGTTGCCCAAACTGGCGCTTTGGATGCATGCAAGACCAGTCTCGGTATATGCCGTGAACTGTTCGTCTTCGGCGATTTCCAACGCGACGAGCCCGTGTCTCGACGAAGATGCACGAAGCCTGTTTTTATGCCAGCAACTCAACGAGGTACAGAGAAGGCTACCGCAAAGCCAATGACCCATGCATCTTGGTGCCAGCCTCCTACTTGACCTGCTTCACACGCAGTTTCTTTGGCAACCTCAAACCCCTCCCCCGTTTTACGCCAGGTCAAACAGACTATAGAGAGATTGACAACAATGACAACAAGTCGAATCGGCAACCAACTCGCGTAGCGTCCTGGATAGCTTGACGGCTACGAGACACTCACACTTCTACTAACGGTGAGGATGTGAGCAACGTATGTCCGCTTCAGAACGCTTTACCTGATGACCGAAGATGGCGTAGCATGACGCACCAGTTGACGGTTTGGGGGGCTCTCCGGAATAGTGAGTTGCCTTCTTTAAAAAAAATAAAAAAGTCAAGTGTTGTGTGCTTCTAGAGTTGGGATGGACCGCAAAGAGACAAGTCGCCAACAGATTGCCATGGCCAACTGAAGGATTCTAGAGACCAAGGCCGTCAAAGGCTTCGCCTTTTGCGTAAGCTACTTGCGTATGCTTGTTTGTCGGTTGGTACATGACGGACAGCTGTGCAAAGTCACATTTGAAAACTCGGCCTCGTTGGCCTCATCAACGTCTGATCCACGCAAGAACTGTATCGTCACAAGCTTGTCATCCAATACCCATAATCAACATCGATATCAACAAGTCGGTCAGACATTGTCAAGCATTCCCCTAATAGATTCCACTTCGACAGATGATGGCGCGTTGCAGTCATCGGCGCAAACTCCGGCCACTCCATTCTTTTTTTTTTTCCTTCTCTGTCTTTCTTTCTTTCTTCCATCCTCACCCAAAAGTTGGTTTGCGCAGAACCAAACCGCGCTAAGGGCATCGCCCCAAGTTTACAACGGTGCCCACTCCACATGTAAAGTGTCAACACGTCGTCGATCGCCAACTCTATCCTCCATCGTGAATTCGACATAGCAGGGCTGTCCTGGCTACCGCGCGGATGGAGAGAGGGCCACCGAGCAAATCGTCGATTGCCTTCAGCACATCAGCGATGTGGTTCTGTAGGGCAGTTGAGACACGAGTACCAGGGCCTTACCCTGCCGAGGTGCAGCTGCACCCCTCACTACGCGGACAGTGCAATGCCATCCTGAAGCTGGATTCTCCACGCATAAAGCTCTCTCACAAAGGCAGCAATCGCCGCCGATCGTCGCCAGCAGCATAACTGCATAACTTCGTTGTGCCGCCACACTTTGAAAAGGCTCAATCAACCCCCTGCACGCAAGGGAGATAAGGTTTACCAGGTGAAGTGACAGCTTCGCGGCGGTCCTCGCGCCTTGGAAGAAACGAGACTCGGAGAGGGAACATGCCTGTTGTCGCCGTCATGGGGCCGAGCAGAAGAAAGACAAAGTCGGCTGCGCCTCGTCTTACCCGAGTATGGGATTTCCTGTTTCCCTATCTTTCCACCGAGATACGGATGTCTGGGAAATATCACATCAGATTAGGAACCGACTGGCCCGACCATATTATCGCTACGTTGTCATCCCCCGCGCCGAGCTGTCGAGGTCGAGGACAGGTTGGCGCAGTTTGGCGGCGGAGACCGCAGTGGGTGTCATGTTCACAAACGGGCTAGGGCGATCAGCGCGCCAGGACAGCCCCTCTTGCCGCAGCTGCACATCACCCCTCCGGGTCTCCATCGGATGCGTGTCGCTATCAGGAGCCCTGTCGCGGCGAGTGGAGGCATGCCAGGTACACCTTCGTACTCTGAAGTACCCCTCCAGACTGTGCTCGCCATCATTGGGAAAGCCCAGGTGGTGACGCCCACGACATCCCCAACCAAATCGCGCAAAGGGCTGCCTACGCCAACTTTTTGTTTGAGCTTTTGCTGCGTACCTGCGTCAGCAATGGCCTTCCACGTGGAGTGGTGCTATTTCCTTGATTCCGATGTCGTCTCTCCTCATACGGCAAGACCGGATTGCGCGATAGGGTTCATTGGGGAATGGAGCGAAAGTTAGTGGTACTGCCGCTCCCGTGCGTTCCGCTCCCCCTTCACAAAGAAGAGGGAGAGGAGAGGGTTGGACCCTTGGACTATCAGAGCCTATCGCGCGACTGCGGCGCGAAGGTTTCCCAGCAGCAGCCCCTCGAGAAGGGAATGGCCAGCACTCAGAGGTTTCTCCGTCGCACTCAACTCGAGTTTGGCGAGCAAGATCGGCTTTGAAACGTTGGATTAGACGTTTCTTCGGTCGAAGGACGCTGAAAGCAATGCAGGCTAGTCGGCGTGCCTGTCGATCTCGTTGAATATGCCCGAACCCGAGTAGAATTGAGACTTTCCCAGTCGCACATGGAAGGTCCCAGGATGAGGGTTGGATGTGTCCGAATGCAGCGATCGGCACGCGAATGCTGCGCCACTTTAAGCTCTCTTCCAATGGGCCGCACGCGTGGTGCCCAAGAAAAGGTAAGGGGGAAGGGGAAATGTGTTAGAGTTAGAAGTAACGAGGATTCCATTTCTTCAAGACTGGAACGAAGCAAACGGCGCACGGCAACCAGTGGGAAAGATTGGAATGTCTTCACTGACAGACAAGGAATGTTATACCTATCCTCTTGTTCATCTTCCTATGAAGACCCCAAAGACCGGCTACGGACACCGATGGAGCGGTCGGGGCCTCCATCCCACCCAGAGCTCCGACTAACCCCGCGGCGCCACACTGCTTTATGCAAGTGGCTAGGCCGATAGGGAGTGTCAATCACAACGAAACCGCACGTCACGTTTTCTTCCAGTGGACCTATTGTCAAAGATATCGCCTGTCGTTCTTTCATCTAGCATTGCCAGTTGAGCCTTTATTCTTCTTCTTCTTCTATACTAGTTGCGGTTCGTTTTTGGCAGTAGAACGATACAGGCCCCTGATTCAACGATACCCATCATGTCTGACGTATATCGCAAGACGGGACGCGGAGGTAATGATGACCCCAAAGCATCCACTTTGAATGCCGACCCTAAACTCGGCCTTTGCAGGAAGCGGGAACTTTTACTCGAAAAAGGACGTCGAAGACATTGAGAAGGCCAACCCAGAGGTGTGTGAGGCCCCGCATATCTTTCCCCGTGACCTGAAGCGATGTACACGTGCTCATTCGCAACCCCCGGCGACAGGACATTGAAGCCCAGAAGACGACCGACGCAACCGCAGCCGCCGCTGCCGCCTCATCCACCAGCCCGACATCGCCAACATCTGGCGGTTACGCGCGCGCAGGCCGGGGCGGGGCAGGGAATTTCCACGATGCGTCTTCCCTGCCGAACGCCAAGCAGCAGGAAGAAGTCGCCGGCAAGACGCGAGCGGCTGTGAGCGCCAGCCTCGCGCGGTCAGCGAGGGGCGCCTCGGGGCGGGGCGGCGCCGGCAACTACGGGGAATCGGTTGTGCCCGGCGGCGGCGGCGGCGAGACGGCTGAGGAGGAGGCGAAGCGCAAGCAGGCGCTGGAGCGCAAGATCATTGAGGACGTCGAGGCCGGGCTCCCGATGCCGCCGAGGGCGTACCAGCATACCCCGAAGAAGGACGACGAGGACGCTTGAGGTTCAGGGAGGAAGGGTTCTTCTGTCACGTAGGGGGTTGCTGTTGCCGATTGGTACTGGGAATGCTTGGAGTTCAAGGGGTTTGATTGGGTTGTACAAATGGCTAGAGGATTGATACCCGCGACGCTCGTTTTGGGCGCTTCACTTTCGTTTTGAGATGCTTGAAGGACGGTACTCGTGGGGTCGCATTTCGCAATATCTATATCTTGCTTGCTCCTTACTATCAGAAGGCTAGGTGTGCGCCATGCATCTTTCCGCCAAACAAAAGTCCTCCACTGATTTGCCTCATCATGGCAGCAAGAAAGGTCCTCCCTACCCGTCGAACACGAGAGAGAGAGCCTCTGGCTGGCTACTCCCAAAGGCCGTGGAAGACACGGGGCATCCCCCACAAAAGGGAAGGAAAGCAAAGGCGGTGGACTGAGATGAACGATGGGGGACCGATCCGAATCTGGACCTCGGATAACTTTTTTAGTATTCCTTGTTCTCAGAGCCACCAAACGCCGTCGATGCTAACCGCCCTTTTGTATTCCTGAACGCCCGATAAAACAAAGCCCAAAAAAACCACCCCTCCTCGCCCTCTCCATGACAGGAGGCGAGAGAGAGGGAGGTCCCATCGATTAGCATTTTGTCTCTCTCTTCTTTGCTGGTTTTGTCTTTCGTCTTTTTCCTCCTCTGAACTCTTGGTTGGTGGTTCGTAAGACATAAAAGCTGGCATCGTCTCTCTTCTCTCCTTCACCATCGTTGTCTTCAGTCTTCCATCTCGACATCGCCATCCTCCTCGTCGTCGTCCTCGGCATCGTCGTCGTCCCACTCGCCGTCGTCCTCCTGCATGACGCCCTCGCGCTCCTCGACGACGTCGCCGTCGACCGTGACGCGCTGGCGGATCTTCTCCTTGCCAAAGACCTTGCCGGCCTTGCCCTTGGAGAGCACGCGGCCCTCGGCCTCGAGGGCGGCGATCTCGTCCTCGGTGGCGCCCTCGGCCGCCAGCCTCTTCTTCTCGGAGCCGCGCAGGCGCGGGAGCAGGTGCTCGTTCTCGGCGACGAGCTTGCGGGCCGCAGCGATCTCGCGCTCGCGCTTGCCCTGCATGCGCTTCTTGTAGAAGACGCGCTCGCGGCGGGACCGGATCTCGGACACGCGCTCCATGGCCTTGAGCGTCTTGGCGACGAGGTCGCGGTCGTACCGCACGGGGACGTTGCGCCGCGCGCCGAACTGGAGGGTGCTGTCGACCGTCATCTCCTTGTGCGCCGAGGCGCGGTACGCCTTTGTCCACTTGAGCTTGCGGGGGTTACGCTTCATCTTGAACTGTTGATCTGGGGGTTAGCCTCCTGTTGTCTTTCGGCATTGTTGGCGAGGGAATTGAGGACGTACGTTCTTGTGGCACTTGCTGCGGCAGAAGCGGAAGACCTTGGCATCGTTGCGGACAAAGGTGATGCCCTTGCTCGGGTAAGCAGGGCGACTGCAGAAATAGCACGTCTCGATTCTAGATGCATCACGAGTTAGAAGCTTGTATGAAACAACGGTAGACTCTTTCTTCTGGGAGAAAGAAAGAATAGACAAAGACGTACCTCATTGCGACGGCGTTAATACCTTCACGGGTATCACGGAGGCAGTCACAAGGTCTGGTTGTTGGTGTTGTTCTTGACGACGTTTCCACACACACACGGGGGGTTCAGCGGAAGGCGGTGATCGAAGCCTTGCCTCTGGAAGTTTTTTAGAAAATTTTCTTCTGCCGCTCCGGGGCGCCGCTTATCGATTGTGGTGGGGCAGAGTGTTGGCAGCGGGCCAGTGCAGCGAGTACAATAGGACTAAACGGGGATTGGTGGGACCAAGGGACCTGGCCCGAGCTTTTCCATCTTACCGTGTCGGAAGAACACGCGCTCCGAAGAACTCCCGGGAAAGCACGGACCAACACCGGCGCATCACGGCTTTGGCTCCATGGGGCGGCGAACTCCAGAAAAAAAGCTCTCCCATCCAGGACCTTCTTCGCGATACCACCCGCTTTTTCCGCAGTCATCCACCATCCTCGATCATACCACACTCGCGACACAAACCGAAATCCACAACCATGGCTTCTGTTCTTGCTGTTGGAGCCGGCGCTGCCGTTGCAGCTTTCCTCGTAAGTCTGCTTTCGCATCCCTACCTCTGGTGAGCCAAAAGACTGACAGGATTTCCGCAGGGCCGAGCCGGTCTTGTCGCATGGCGCCGATCTCGCGGCGGCGTCGGCGCGATGGGCAAGGCTTTCTACAAGGGCGGCTTCGAGCCCCGCATGAACAAGCGCGAGGCCTGCCTCATCCTCTCTCTCCAGTAAGCGACGAACCCCGTCCGACCTCGCGCCAGTCTTGCGAGATATCGGAACCCAGAAGCCGGGAAGCTAACATAGTGTCCTATAGGGAGAGCGGTATCAGCCGCGACAAGATCCGCAAGGCGCACCGCACGCTGATGCTCCTCAACCACCCGGATCGCGGCGGAAGCCCGTACCTCGCGACCAAGGTCAACGAGGCCAAGGAGTTGCTCGAGAAAACGACGTCTTGACATTAGCCACTCGATGACCTCGACGACGGGAAAGTGCGAAATGTAACAACAACAATACAAACGACAAAAATAAAGGGACTCATGCGCCTAGAGCCGGAACCTCCTTGGGGGAGGTCCTGCTTGCTGGTTGATGGTACTTGTAATAACAGACTGGTCGTTCTTCATAGCGGTGGCGTTTTTTGGGTGGCCTCCCTCGAGAACCTCGAGAAAAAGGGGGGGAATAAGGGTCGTGTAACGACTGGACTGGTCTTTGGGTATTAGGGCATGTTGTAACATTATGTATAATGGCATGAGGCCCTCTCGTCTCTCTTCTCTCCCACCTATACACATTATGCCTATTTCAACTTTGCGAGCGTTGATGTCCCGATTCATGCTCTGCTCTGCCACGAGGTTATAGCTGAAACTGGCATTCGCTAGGGACGGTTGGGGTTTGCCAGGCTAGTTGATGGTTTTAGAACACACCTGGCTTTGCTCTCTGTGGACCGGCCCAATGGAGTCCTCTCAAGTGTCAAGGCAGCAAGACGGGCTGCTTTTCAACCGCGGAATACCGTCTAACTACAAAACCTTTGGTTTGCAGTAGTGAAGACCACTCAGTACCTTGAGTTTGAGTTTCTTCTTATAATGAGTTAAGATTGAGAAGAGTCTCTTGATGGGGCAGATCTGACACATCGGCTTGCCGCACGCTCCCGGAGCAAAGAAGCTTCAAGGTGTCAACCTTTCTTACAAGTCAATTCAACTCAGCGCATTCTTTGCTGACTGCTGTTATCAAAACAGTGCCATGTGGTTTCGCACTGTCAACGGCTTTGTAGCAGCAAGTCGGTCAATGCTGTGCCAAACAAGCCACATGCTCAATGCTTCAGTTGTTGGAACCGCAGATGATATGTTTTCGTGTCTTTGTATGGAACATGCAGAGGTGTTTGTACATACCAGGAAGCTCTGCTAGTATGCGGACAAAGAAAAGTCTTTACATAAATAGCAGGGCGTTATTGCTGGCTTGGTATTCTCGGCGACACCCTTAAGAGACCAAGTATCTTAGGGACTAGTGCCCTTTCTTTACAAATTCACTTGCCTTTTTAGGGTACACTTGAATCGACTATTAGTGATTTCCGAAGATCTGGTGGCGGATTTAGGATTCTCTTGACCTTCAAGCATTTCCAGTTAACATTGATGTCAACGACTTATAACATCTCTTGAAGCCTTTTTTACTTTCGAGATGTCTATGCCTTTATCGTTGGATCGCTTCTAGGTTTTTTTCCACTGCCCTCCAAGCTGTTGTTTAGTGGCTGCTAGCTCAAGGGAACGCGAGCTCCTGGATCTAGGCACGAAGCTCACCATAACGAACTCAGAAGTAGGGCACACAGGCACTCAACTGCTAATCCTGCGGGTTCATAACTCGGGCCACTGACGATCTGTAAATAATTCCTGGATATGAGCTGGATGTTCTGTGTATTCATCTGCCTTGATCTTTGTTAATTTGACACTACGTCGTGATATTCATCACTGAGTATTCACCATTCAAATCTTGCTGATGGACGAGGAGTGGCGTGTCATACCCCATTCGCCGTTTCCAGTATCCCGGCCACCAAGCTGAGCTCCTTGAAAAAGGCCTCGTTTCGTCCATGTCTCATTTACCTACTTCAATCCAACCTTTAACTATCCATCAACGTACACACCAAGTCATCTACAAGGTAAACATCGTCCACTAATCCGTACACCAAACACTACACCCTTCTTGCCCAACATTCAACCTCTTATCTTCTCGATTGCTTCTCTACCTACATCTCTGACGATATTTCCGTACCATTGACTCAAGATGGCCCTTACGCAAGCCCAACAGATCGAGCGTCTCATCCAGGCCTTTGGCGACAAGATCCGGTTCGAAGAGGGCCCACACCAAGAAGTCGAAGAGGCCCCTGAGACTATCGTCCTAGACCCTCTCGCTCTAGATCGTCAGATTGCTGCCAAAAAGGCCGCCACTAAAGGCAAGTCCATTACCATGCCGACTCTCCACTACGTTGGACCGCCCCTTGAGCCTTCCAAGTCCGAAAAGTTGGCACCTGCCGATTTCAACGCTCTTGTCTCGCAAGATTTCCCAGAGTTTAAAAGTTTGAAGGCCGGTGACCTCTCTGAGGAAGGCATGACCTTCGTCTCGTGGGACTTGGTCCAGAGATACTCCACGAGCTTTATCGGCAAGACCAACCGCCCCAAGGTGAGTCCAGTTGTGGGGTTCGAGAGATTTATAGCTAACAAATTTTATAGGCTCAACCTTTCTTTGATGATATGACGGAGGAACAGACCTGGGACTTGTAAGCTTTCCTGTCTGGCTTCAACGGGCTGCCTCTTGAAACCATGAGCTAACATTTGTCCAGCTTCTATGTCTACCACCCCCAGGCTCTAGACAGGACCCCCTACATCTTTGTCCCCACCAAGCAATTCCAGCACTTCCTCGACGTGGTTAACGCCTCGATACAGACGAGGCTGGCCATCCCGCTCGGCAAGCCAGGCGAGATGTTCTACATCACCTTCGGCTCGAGCTGTACCATCCGCCCAAAGTACATTGCCCGCTCGGCCTCACACAGCGAGTACCGTGCCCTCCGCAATGCGGTCCCGCCCCCTGAGAAGGATGATGCACTCGCCGACGCCACCACCTTTGGTAAGGAGATGCTCCTGTCCCTCCTCAATATACACAACAATTACAAGGGTGCAAATACCAAGAACAAGAAGAAGAAACAGGAGAAGGCCCAGTACCGCGATGAGTCACTCTATGACGCGCAGCTGTTCCTCGGTCTCCGTCCCAAAGCAAGCGAAATCGCCGAGAAGGAGAAGGAGGTCGCATTGGACCAGCCGGCACCCCATACCCGGGATCAAGATGTTGTTTTTGTGTGCATCGATATTGAGGTCGCCGAAGAACATCACGGTACCGTTCTTGAAATCGGACTGTCGACCTTGGACACCAGAGACCTTGCCGGCGTCCCGCTTGGCGAGAATGGCTGCAACTGGGTCCCGTTCATCAAGAACCGCCACTTCATCACCGACGAGTACCGTCACATCCGCAACCGCAAATACGTCAAGGGTTGCCCCGAGCTCTTCAATTTTGGGTAAGTTTTCTTCTTCAAGGCAGATAACGTGCAAGCTCACGCTAACAGGACATAGTAAGAGCGAGTACCCCAAGCTCTGCGATCTCGGCGACATGATCATCGCCACAATCAGCAATCTCTCTGTTGCTGGCCAAGGGGGCGTTGCCGACGCCGACAGACGTTTCCGTAACATTGTCCTTCTCGGCCACGACCTCCGATCCGATCTCGGGTATCTGGACAGTATGGGCGTGGAGCTGTGGAGCGTTGGCGGCGTCATGAGCCGCACCCTCGACACCAAGGACATGCATCAGGCCTGGCGCCAGGAGACGCAGGGCCGCAGCCTGGGCCTGGTTCTCACTGACCTGGGTATCCAGCACAGCAACCTGCATAACGCGGGCAACGACGCGGCCTACACTATCCAGGCGATGATTGGCCTGGCGGTTGCGGCGAGAGCCAAGAAGGACCAGAAGAAACTGAACATGGGAGGCGAGGAGCAGTCGATTGACACTTGAGGACAGGTTCCTATGCAAATGCCACATGACACCCAAGGATGAAGGATGGATAGAAGCAGATAAGTGATCATAGAAGGAAGCACGGGTTCGATTGGGACCCGTGATTGATACCCCTGATTTACATGAATAAACGCCCGCTTCGTAGCCCATCATTTTGATTTCAAAAACTGTGATCACGTTAGCCATGGAACGCCACGCCTCATCATGGACGGAAAAACAAACCTCATCGGCCTGCTCGCTCGTAACATCCGAAACCTCGGACGTCGCTTGATCAACGAGCCCCAGCCTCGACGTCCGTATCTTCCACCACATCTCGCGCCGGTCGCCACCCAGCTCCCCGGAGAGCATCTTGCCCTTGAGGTCCTTGATGATGTCGTTGTACACGCCCGGCTCCTCCAGGTCGACGAGGCCGCTGCGCAGGACGCCGAGGTTCTCGGCGGCGCGGGCGTAGTTTGCGTCGCCGAAGCTGTCGGCGACGAGCCGCGCGACAATGTCGCCCATCTGGCGCGCGGCGTCGCGGATCGCGTCGACCTCGTCCGCGACAGCGAGGGCGCGCTTGAACTCGGGGATAGCGTTTTCCGCCGAGATTTTGGGGCGTTTGGGCTGCGTGCCGAGGAGCGCGTCAATGTCGAGGCCCGATAGCGGCTTCGAGCTTTCGTACTTGCGTTTGCCTTTTGCCTTTGGAGGGACTGGTGGGGGGTTTGTTTGTCAGCGGCAGAGTTCCGCGTAGCGGCTAGGAGGGCGCTAGGACTCGTTGCTTTACCTTTCTTGACTTGTGCTGCTGAGATGAGGGCTTCGACTTGGGTTTTTGACTTCTCGACGAGGTCCTCGGGCGGTGCGGCGTAGCGGACGAGTATTGGAGGGACGGGGTCGATGGGACCATCGGGGTTGACTGCCCTCTGGCGAATTGCCTGGTTGATTCTGTGGATGATGGGGTTATAGGTATCGTCGATGGCGGCGTACTCTGACGGGTTTCTGCGCGAGTGTCAGTGATGCGATCTGCATTCTGTCTATGGGGATTGCTTCACCCTTCATCGTCTGCACCAAAAGTGCCCAAGTCCATGGAGTCGACGTAATCGCTCATCGCATCGGTAAGCTCGTCACCAGGCAGCAGGCGGTGGTTCGTCGTGATCTTCTGTCCGCTGACGGTGATGACCCGGTCGAGGGGCGGGAACTGGTACCCGCGCACGTCTTCCGCGAAGGGGAGGGGCACGTCGTAGAGGCATTCCATGTCCGGCTCGATGCGCGGGGCAAGGAGAACCAGGACGGGGTCCTTCTTTTCCTTGACCACGAGACGGGCGACGGCGTAGGACTCGAGCTCGTAGAGGGCGTGGATGAGGGAGGAGAGGGCGAGCTGCGACTTTTCGTCAAACTTGCGGCCAACTGTCATGCAAGTCTCTCCCATGTTGAGGAATGGTTCGTACTAGACCCGCGTGAGTAAAAAGGGGCAACCACGATGAGGGGAGAGAATTGCACCTTTTCACAGGGGATGAAACCGATAATGCTAAAGCTCTTGACTGTCTCGAGCTTGGTGACGTTCCATTCGGACTCACTGATCGCCACCGCTGTTCGACCGTACTCGTAGCCCTTGGCCAACGATTCGAACTCCACGTCTCGCTTGCCGCCCGGCGCTTCGGGGTCGTTGATCTTGTACGTCCGCGCGGACTTGACCGCCGCAAAGCCCGAAGTGGACTCGACGCCCTCCATTGGTTCGCCATCAAGGGTATGCGTCGACTGCGACGCGGCACCCTGCCCCTCCGTTGATACAACGACCGTGGAGGCCGTCGGGGGCTTGGCCTGCTTGGTCTTGAAGTAGCGCTCGACGTTAATGACGACGGGCGTGGGCGGGATCTTGAGTTCCGGGGGCGGATCGGCGAGGCCGAGGGTCAGGGGCCCGTCGTACGTCTTGTAGGGCCTGACGGGCTTGAGGCGGGGGGTGTCAAGCTCGCCAATGGCCTCTGCGATGGTTGCGAACTGGGCGTTGTCGCATTGCGAGACGAGGCCCTTGAGAAGCTTCTCATTCTTTTTCTGTAAAAAGTGTCAGTGGCGTATACTGAGCGGGAAGGAAAGGCCACAGACTTTGATCGATGGCTTGTCTTCCTCCTTAAAGCCGTACTCTGCATCGTCAAAGTCCACCCCCTTTATGTGTGTTAGTGAGAGAGCTTGATCAAAGGTCTCCTGGACTTACAAAACAATCAGCTCAATCCTATCGTGGTTGATTTTCTTGGCAATCGAGTCGACACCATCCTCGTCGATAGGAGCCAGACCGTCAGTAATAAGGTAGATGCGCCGCTTAAACTTGAGCTTCTTGGTGAAGGTCTCAATCATGTCTACAGCGAGGACCACCGCAGAGACGGCATCGCCGGTCTCCGTCTCGCTCGGCTTGATTACCTCTTTGAGCTCCCTCAGAGACGTCATGGTCATGGGACCGAGCTCCTGCAAGACGGAGATGTTCTCGTACCCTTCGTCGTCCTGCATCGCGTTCCGTGTCTCGTCCGTCTTGATACCGATGACGCCGACGGTCCACGTCTTGCGCGAGGCGGCGACCGTGGTCGAGATCTTGTCCCAGACATAGCGCATGCTCCAGTCTAGGTCCGATTCAATGCGGCCGTTGTGACAATCGGCCATGGACGAGCCGAGGTCGACGATGTATACTGACGCCTCCTTGTCGGCCATTGTGGGCAGGTTGACGAGGTGCAGTGTTTTGGCGACTTTAGTGATCAGGCATTGGGTTTACAAAGTTTTAAAGATTGGTCCAAGATACCCAGAAGGGAATCCGTGTATTAATGAAGGTCGTTGTGACTGGTGACGGCGAGCGGGACTTGGACCTGGACCCTGGCTCAGTTTAGGCAGATGAGGTCCATTGAGCTCTAGGCTGCTGCGCGACCCGGCACCGCGTCGAGTTGCAGCTCAGCGATTGTCGTCGCGAGATCACGTGATGGCATCGATAAGGGAGCCAGCGGGATCAGCATCTTTGGTGTCGAGAGCATCATCCATTGATTCCTATCCTTGCTCCGATCACTGGACCATCCATGGTATACCAGCGAATAATGAACGACGCATTGAATGGGTAGTAATCAAACCTAGGTAGAGCAATGTGCACACTCTGGGCGAAAGACTCATGAGTAAGGTCCCCTAGGTAAAAGTAGCTCCAAGCGCTGTCGGCTACCGCTAGAATGGAGCTCTGCGGAGGTGACCTCATACATTCTGTCGAACCCCTGTCTCCCCCAGCGGCTCGTTCCAGACGGCACCTCATTATCCTGCAGATCTCCATCGCAACCTCACGGCACACTTTCCACTTCAACTCCAATCCAAAGAGTAGCTAGCATCGTCAAACTACCTTGCAAACAATCGCAGTCACCCATCATGCCTGACTCCATCGCCTTCTCCCCGGGGCCGTACCACATCATCTCGTAAGCCGTAACCCATGAAGTAACACGACCTCGAATCATGCATCATTGATACCTAACCTCCTCGGCTCAGTTATGGCGCCCTCCTGGGAACGACGTTCTTCCATGTAAGTCACCATAGGATGCAAAAGTAATCCTCATGCAACGCCCAGCATGAGATGAGATGACTGACACATCCCGCAAAAGTCGTTTGTGAATGGCATCACCATGTTCCGCGTCCTCGAGCGGCCCGCCTTCGCCACCGCCCAGAACGCCCTCTTCCCCGTCTACTTCGCCATCCAGACGGCCCTCCCCGCCGTCCTCGCCCTGACGTACCCCGGCAGCCGCAGCCTCCTGGGCGAGAACGCCAGCAGCATCAGCGGCTTGCTCCAGGAGTCCAACCGCTACAGCGCGCTGCTGCCCATCGCCACCATGTTCGTCACCGGCCTCGTCAACCTCGTCGTCGTCCTGCCCAAGACCGTGACCGTCATGAAGGCCAGATACGCTCAAGGTATGTAACGGACGACGCTCAGTGGGGCAGACGCACGGATGGGAAAAAACGACTGACAGCAGACAACAGAGAAGAAGGACGGCAAGAAGAGCTACGACCCCGCACCGCACTCGCAGGAGATGCAGGCCCTCAACAAGTCGTTTGGCAAGCTACACGGCATCTCTACCCTCATCAACCTCGCCGGCTTCATCGCCATGATCCAGTACGGCTTCTCGCTAGCCGCGCGCCTCGACTAGGATGTCAGCTCCATGTACAATAGTGTAAGGAACGGTTCAAATGTCAAAGAGTTATTTAGGTCGATCGAGACCATTTATTAGGATCTGCTCATAGCAACTTATGTACAGGTTGGCAGGCCACTGCAAAGAAACAAAAAAAAGGCAGCTTGTTCTTCAGAAATTCCTCATCCCCGTTTTTTTTGTTGCAATGATTGACCGACAAGAATCATGCTCCATCTCAAATGAAACGCCGTTTTCCCTCTGGGGCAATGGCATCGTCTCTCCGTGCGCCGCTGATGCGCCGAAACACGCTGCCGTCAGACGCCCCTCTGTCTCCCTGTCTCGGACCGTTCGGGTGCTCTTCCCCGTTTCTTAATCCGCTCTAAGCTGGGTATCGTCTTCGACTGGCACCTGACGGCCGACGCGAGTCCGTTCGCGTGCCGAACAAGCCGAGTGTCGAAGTTTAGTGAAAATGCAGGAACATGGAAATGCAGTTGTCGCTGGTGGTACTTCGTGGGCGGTAGTGATGGTGTTGTAACCGTCGCCTTGGACGATTTGCTCCATCGCTAACCCGTGGTCGTCCTCGGTCGTCGCCTAGAAGTCGTTCTTGCGCGACGGAATCGGTGCCGCCTTAAAGGCCTCGCTGGCGGCGAACAGCTCCTTCTTGGCGTCCTCGAGGGCCTTGCGGCGCTGGGCCTTGAGCTTCTCCTCGTCGACGACCTGGGCCGGTCTCTCGACGGCGAGGGCGCCCCTGACGGTCCAGCGGCCAGGCTTGCGGGCAAGGGCCTCCTCGACGTCAATGTCCTTGGTGGGCTTTGGGTACTCGCGGGAGAGAGGCGGCAGAGGGTTCTTGGTCTTGTGGGTGGTGATGGTGCCGCCAGGGGTCTCGACGGCAACGACGCGGTCGGGGATCTCGACCGAGTTGCGAGACGAGTTGGTCGCCGAGCTCAGCGAGGATGTGAAGTAGTCGGCCTGGGAGGAGGCATCGGTGGAAGCCGTTGCGGGCGTCTGGGTGGTCTGCGTGTGAGAAGCCATTCTGTTATCGTAGGTTGGGAAAGAACGCAGGCTGAGCAACTGCTCCTCGGTGAGGGTGACGGGGGCCATGGCTGCTATTAAAGTCGGCGTCGGAAATGGGCACGGGTGGTGGAGCTTAATATGATTTGGTGCTGCCGGTGGTGCTTTTTTCGGTCCCAATATTGATGAGACGGTTGTTTTGGGCAGTGGGGAAAATAAGATAGATAGCGTGCCGCGTGGGTAGGGACGATTATGCTGCCAGGTTTTCTCGGCGAGGATTTGCGTAGGTGGAGGAAAGGCAGGGGACAAGGCAGGCAAGGTAGGTATTAGTTTGTGGCAGACAGGGTAATTGAGAAAGGAAAAGCAGCAAGGTGCGAGGCCGGGACCGTGTGGGTTGCCGTCGTGTAGGTGGGTAGCGGAGAATTATTTTTTGTATCAATGCTTTGATTCTCTGCTTGTGGGTAGGCCGTCGAGGAAACCTGGATCGGTTGTGACGAGGTGGAAAAAAGTCAAACAGCCGGTATTTATCTCGTGTCTGGAGGCTGCGTCGGAGGAAGACAGGTAGGTACTTTTCGACTGTAAGGTGAGGTAGAGTCAGAGAGGTGGCAAACGGGCATGGTAGAGATTTTATAACGCCGCCCGGAGCAAACAACTGATTCTCTGTCTTATCTCGGCTTCGAGTCACTCGTGGAAATGAGCAACCGGACCGAAAGGGCAAGCGCGATGAAAAATCAAAAGGGTTCGGTGAATTGGCAATATCCGTCCGGGCAAGGTCCGTTGAGCCGGATCGGATGGGACTAGTGGGATTAGTATTTTGTGTCTTGTTTTTGCGCCTGCTCTGACGGGCGGTCTTCTGCTTCACCTTGAAAGGTACCTATTTCAGACATGACCTCCCGTTGTGTCCTAGCCAGCCAGCTCTCTGCAAGCCATGTACTAGGCCGGCCGGCCAGCCACCCTCTTCAACGTGCCAATCGCGGCGTCCCGTGCTCTGTCCCCGGAAGAAGGTCTAGATCACTTGGGGGGGGAAGGTCACGGACGGTGTTCTTTCCTTCCTCATTTTGTCATCCCCCCACGCTCATTCCCCAGGGTCTCTAGCTGTCGGTGAAACAAGCGAAAGCGGTGAGGCAGCCATTCACCTTCACCGCCGAAGGAATGGAACGTGTAGTTTGCTTAGCGATGGATGGCCGGTTCTGGCACAAATTACTCATTCAATAGCTTACACAGCAAGAGACGAACCGCCTCAGGGTTCAGGGAGGGTGGTGGGATGGGATGATGAGATATGACACCGTCGTCGGAGTTTGTAAGCGACAGGTTGCGAACGGAGGAGCCGCAGGTCATTGACATGCAGATGCACATGGAAAGCCCACTGATTCTCAGGGACCTTCCAGTCCCTTCAGGGATGGTGGGGGCGCCTAGCGTCCTTTACTTTTTTCCATTTTTCAAGGGTGCCGCTGATCGACACTCGTGGACCGTACCGTGGTGGTGCCCCTCCATCTGGCGGCGCCCCCATTTTCTTTTGGACGCGGCCAAGGACGGCATCCTGCTTGTGCCTTGACCGGCTCACACGGGGGATTCGGGGCTTCGGCGGGGATCTCAGACATTCCGAGGTTGAAGATTGAGCACGAGCGACGCGATGCGTGATCTGCTACAGGAGATCGGCACACGGCCAGCTGTCAGCTGTTTCGTTTGCCGTTGGCGCCGACCGTATTTACGGACTCTATGGGCATGTCACTAGGGGGAGAGAGACACACACAATTATAGAAACAACAAAACATTAATAAAAAAAATTGCGATACCTAAGTCCGACATGAAAAATCGTTCTTGACGCCACCACCGGCCAGACCGTTCAACGACTCATGCATACTGCTGCCATGCGACAGACTGACGTCATCTGCCTCGGTAATCATCAGCATTGCAGGAGTCGCCGACAGAGTCAGATAGCCTCCGACTTGCAATGAAGTGCAGTGGGATCTCTGATTGGAGAGCAGTCGTTGTAGTCGACATCGAGGATGGGAAGACAGGCGCTGGCACCGAGTATGTCATGCAGGCCCGACAGGATGTAGAAACTCCGCACCCGGAGATGCGTGTTTGCCTCGTTTCTTCTTCCGCGTGGGGCCGCATGGCCGTGGCCTTTTTCTACCCCCGCGCGCGCGCCAGTGGGATGGTCTGCAGCCCGTGCCAGTGTCTTGCATCCCCATTTCATTCCGTTCGGATTTTGTATTGTTGAACGGCGGCATAGACAGTGTGCGGTTGGTCCAAGACGAAGGCGGCGTCTGTGGCTGCCTGGCGAGAGTCAAAAGTGAGGGGAAACAATGTGCCAAGGCGCATTCCTCATCCTTTCTGGATCATGCAGAGGTTTCACTTCTGTTGAACTGCATCGTATGAGCGCGCCATGCTTACGCCACTGCGCTGACATGCGGGACAGGCATGTCTGATAAGAATGCGGGTTGGCCGCGCCTTGCAGCCCGTGGCAGTCCGGTTTCGCTTGTGATGAGATGAGGATGGACCTCAAGAAGCGGTGACTAAGATGGATGCGACTGACTCTCATCTCGGTACTGTCTTGGGGCACGCTGGATGAAATCCGGGGAAGCTTTCAAAGAGAGGTTGGAGATCCGAGTTGGCTTGTTCCATCTGGGGAGCTCTCATCGTCTGTTCATTCCATCCCGCAACCCCGGACCCCAAGTGTGCCGCCTCTTCCTCGATGGCACGTTCAAGAGCATGCCTAGCTTATTGCATACAAGCTAAAGGAGAGGAATGCAAATCTCCTCTGGTCTTTCACCCAGGCCGAGACCGCACTCCGCACCATCTCAGTCCATCCTCCCCCGGGTTTCAATCATCTCAAGCCCGACACCACCAGCACCGACCCGCCCCGTAAGCCAGCCGCAACACGCAGAGCACCGCCGCCGGCGTGCCTGGCCAATCGGACGATGGCCGTCCAACCTCACTTCCCACTTCCGTCGTCATCCACCCGCATCTGCACCCTTGTCCCTCCCCTCCGAAACTCACTTCAGAACTACCGCTGCAACTCATACCTACTGTCCCAGAATTTGTTGACCAAAAAAAAAAAAGACACCAAAGCTCTCTGAAAAGTCACGATGTCTCAACAGCAGCAGCCAAAGTACCTCACCGGCGATCCCCCCGCCATCCAAGAATTCCTCGACAAGTTTGACGTGAGCAGAAAGCCACCCCGCGCCCCTCACCTCATTTGAGTCATTTTCACAACCCTTTTGAGCATCTCACGATGATCGTGAGAGATGAGATGCGCGATGCTAATGACGAGGTGGAACCTAGGTCTTTCTGATCGATTGCGATGGTAAATCTCATCGTCTCCAATCCGGAGCAGCCAGTTCTCTTCGTCCCGGACCCGGCTAACCACCCCGCCCTCCCGCAATAGGCGTCCTCTGGTCCGGCGACCACCTCTTCGACGGCATCCGCGAGACGCTCATCTTTCTTCGCTCAAGAGGTTGCTCACCCATCCCATGATCTTACCTTGCCCCCCAACCATTAACCTCAAACACCCCCAAGCCATATTTTTGGTCACACTTGACACTCCCCCCCCTGTTCACCGAGTTCTCATCGTTTCCCCCAATCAACAGGCAAGCGCACCGTCTTCGTGACCAACAACTCGACAAAGTCCCGCCCGGACTACCACAAGAAGTTCACCGCCCTCGACATCCCCTCCGAGGTCGAGGACATCTTCGGCTCCGCCTACTCGTCCGCCGTCTACATCTCCCGCATCCTCGACCTGCCCGCCGACAAGCGCAAGGTGTTCGTCATCGGCGAGGCCGGCATCGAGGCCGAGCTCCGCGCCGAAGGGGTCGACTTCATTGGCGGCACGGACCCGAACCTCCGCCGCGACATCGCGCCTGAGGACTTCGCCGCCATCGCTGACGGCTCCGCGCTCGACCCGGAGGTCGGCGTCGTCCTGGCCGGCCTCGACTTCCACATCAACTACCTGAAGCTGTCGCTGGGCTACCAGTACCTCCGCCGCGGCGCCGTCTTCCTCGCCACCAACACGGACAGCACGCTGCCCATGGCGCACACCTTCTTCCCCGGCGCGGGCTCCGTCTCGGTCCCGCTCATCAACATGACGCAGCAGCAGCCCGTGGCCCTGGGCAAGCCGTCGCAGGCCATGATGGACGCCGTCGAGGGCAAGTTCCAGCTCAACCGCGAGCGCACCTGCATGATTGGCGACCGCCTCGACACCGACATCAAGTTCGGCATCGAGGGCAAGCTGGGCGGCACGCTGGCCGTGTTGACGGGCGTGAACAAGAAGGAGGACTGGGAAAAGGAGGGCGCCGTGGCCGTGCCGGCGTACTACGTTGACAGCTTGGCCAGCTTGAAGCTCGACGAGTAAGAGGGTTGTTTACACGTCAGGTTTAATGGGTTTACGATTGCTATGACTACAGACTCCGGATGCATAGATGAACTCCATAACGACCTCATTAGAAGTAGAAAGATCCCCTAGAAGTACACACGCATGCTTGGGCCGTCTCTATAGAACGCCTCTATAACCTCCTTAAAAGATACGTTAGTTGACAGGCCTCAGAGTTCGTAGATAGTCATGTCAACGGTTGACTAGTTTATTTATCCTTCTTGCTCTGCCTCTTGGCAAGCTCGCTCGTCCGGATGACCTTGGGCTGTGGCTTGGAGTATGGGAAAAGCGACTTGGGCATGAACATGCCGACCTGCTTCTGATAGTCGCTGTACTCGGGGTACTTGCCCGAGGTGATGAGCTCGGTGAGCCACGTCGAGCCCTGGAACAGCATGATGAGGAACGCGGAGCCCGCGAACGTGTAGCTGTACAGGACCTTGGTCGCGTAGCAGCTCCACTGGTACAGCACGAACCAGATCATCTGCTCGGCGAAGAAGTTGGGGTGCCTGCTGTACGCCCAGAGGCCGTTCGTGACGAAGCCGCGGTCGAGGTCCTCCTGCGCCCAGCCGCGCGGCACCTTGGCGTCCTTCTTGTACGAGGCCTTTGCGTTCTGGTAGTCCCACTGCTGGCCGTCGCTGATGAACTCGCTGAGGACGAGGCCGACCATGATGGAGAAAAAGCCCCAGTCCGCGGCGGTGACGTCGGGCTCGAGGCGGCTGGCGAGGAGGAGGGAGTAGGCCGGCGCGGCGGCGAAGGCGAAGAGGAGGATGGACTGGATGAAGGAGATAAAGGTCACGTTGAAGATGAAGAAGACCCAGCCGGGGACGTATTTACGGACGATTTCCCTGGCAGAGGGTGTTAGCCAAGTCAGAGGGTCGGTCACGGAGGGCACGCGTACCATCTGTAGTCTTCGCTTCCGCGCTCGTAGCCTCCTTTGCGCCAGTAGTTGAAGGTCAACCGGGCCTGTCGGGAACCTCTTGTCAGTGACCAATTCTGCGAGGCACGAGTCGAATTACTTACACTCCAAAGAGTGGTCGCGGCACCAGCAAGGGCGACTCTCTGCGACGGCTCGCCGTTCAAGTACGCCCACGCAGCCGTGTGCAGGACGTACCAGTTGGGCAGCAAACTCCACAAGCGGTCGATCTGGGAGTAGTTTCTGTGGTACTCGGACACGCCGAGGGTGAGGACGGCGATGAGGAGGGAGAAGGCAAAGCCCGAGACGAGGGGGTTCGTCTCGAGGTAGATCTGGGGCAGCGACTGCGGGCTCGCGGCAATCTTGCGCGGGAGGTCGAGGAGCTGCGGGATGAAGGGTTCGACGACCTTGGCCCACTCGGAGCATTCCTCGAGGGACTTGATTGAGGGTAGCGCCATTGTGTCAGTGGTCTGCGCTTCTTCGTTTGACTCGGTTGGGGGAGGATACAGCTGCAATTGCGCTGCGACGTGGTGGTTGGAGAGTCGCGATGGTTTTGTTCAAAAGGGCCTTGGCGGTTCACTCGGAGCCACTGCGAAAGGTGGTGCAAACAAGGCGCGTCATAGATCCGTAGATGGGTCCTGGGAGAGCTTAGGTCCCCGCAGCCGCAGCGCTGCGCAGGGGTCTTCGGGCACTTTGACCACCGACGGCCCGTCCTTTGAGAAGCCGTGGCCAGCCGGTTCTCCATAGCCTTTTGAACAAAGCATAATGGGGCCGTCATGACGGATTCATAGGTCGTGTCGTCAGGATGTCAGATTCGTGATCATCTTAGATCAGCCTACAATTCCTCCGGCAATGAGATACCGTACTGAGCTGGGCCAGTGGCTTACGTCAGTTCCGTCCCCTGCAGCCGGCTGTGGTGGCAGCCATCTGTGGGCGAGATCGCCTGTCGGCGAGCCAGGAGGCGTGCCCCGGAGCTGGGGGAGCACGGCGCGGCTCAGCGCTGCAGAGAGCTCCAATGAGCGCGGCGGCCCCGCTGTGGGGTTGCACCAGGCCGCTAGCGAGGGGCAGCTGGACCTCACCCCGTGCAAAACTTCTCGTTCGGTGTAATCACATCAAAACATTTGTCCACGTCGCGGCAACTCAGGGTCACGAATAAAGCCCGGAGGAGACGAGGTCCAGACTCTGACCGTTGCAAGCTGAACCTGCTGCACTGGACACATCTCGCGTGCTATTGAATATTTGAAGAAGTTGGAGTGGCCAAAGGCCGGCAGGAGAAGAGCTTGACGCGTTTGCCTTGTGAAGACGCGTCTCCCAGGCAGACCACTAGTTTTACCGCACCATGCTCTTGCTCTCTCAACATAATACTCGTGGATGTATGTTTAGAGCATGCGAGCGAGCATAGAAGCCTTCATTACACACCTTTACGCTCGTGAACCTCACATCTCTCCCCTAAAGCGAGACCATGAAGGTGCTCTGTGTGGCGGAGAAGCCCTCCATCTCCAAGGCCGTTGCTGGCCACTTGGCAGGACGGAACCCTGATGTTGTGAGTATTCCAGCATACTCTTTGCAGCGTTCCGTCCCGGGACTGACCGCTCTCAGCACAACACGCGCTCCCAGTATATCAAGAACTACGGCTTCGACTTCGACTTTGGCGCACCATGGGGCCCCTGCAGCGTCACCATGACTGCCGTGCTCGGCCATCTCACGGGGCTCGAGTTCACCGACGAGAACAAGAACTGGTCGCATCCCCCTCCCGAGAGCTTGTTCACCGCACCAGTCGTGACCGTGGTGCCTCAGGTTCGAGACCGCCGGTTCGACCTGCATAGCATGCCGCAGCTGCTGACCTTACCCAGGACAAAAAGACTGTGGCCGAGAACATTGAGCGCCAAGCTCGGTACTGCCAACTCCTCATCATCTGGACGGATTGCGATCGAGAGGGAGAACACATTGGCAAAGAAATTGTCAACGCCGCCAAGAAAGGCAACAATAGAATCACCGTCAAGCGCGCCACGTTCAGCAATATCGAGCGAGCGTATGTAACCCTCGTTGCGTGTGGTGACAATGTTTCTAACGTAACCTAGGCACATCCTGACTGCTGCACGACGTTTGACAGACCTGGACCAGAAGCAGGTCGATGCCGTGGACGCAAGGATAGAGCTGGACCTTCGAATCGGTTACGCCTTCACCCGTTTCCTGACCATTAGCCTTCGACCCCTTGGCGGGCCTCTGCAAGAACGCACAATCAGCTATGGTAAGCTCCCGCATTGATTTCCCGCACATGTTCTAACCGGACGCTTAGGCTCGTGTCAGTTTCCGACCCTGGGCTTCGTGGTCGATCGATACTTCCGGGTTCAAAACTTCGTGCCCGAGCAGTTCTGGAGCATCAAGGTCATGCACTCCCGCGAAGGCAAGAAGGTCAACTTCAACTGGTCCCGGAACCGGCTCTTCGACCGGATGTCTGTTGTCATCCTCTACGAGCGCTGCATCAAGGCGAAGAAGGCCAAGGTGACAAAGGTCCAAGAGAAGCCGACGAGGAAGTGGAAGCCTCTGCCCCTGACGACCGTCGAGCTTCAGAAGGCGGCGACGCGCCTCTTGCGCATGAGCGGTCAGCAAGCCATGACGGTCGCGGAGGGCCTCTACAACAAGGGGTTCATCAGCTACCCGAGAACCGAGACGGATCGCTTCGACAAAGGCATGGATCTCAAGGCGCTGGTCAGGAAGCAAACGCCCGACAGCAGATGGGGAGAATACGTGCAGGGGCTCCTGGACGGCAACTTTCATCAGCCGCGCGAGGGAAAACACGACGACAAGGCCCATCCGCCCATTCACCCCGTCACATACGCGGCACCGACGGTGCTCAATGCGGACGAGAAGCAGTTATACGAGTACGTCGTGCGCCGGTTCTTGGCGTGCTGCTCAGAAGACGCCAAGGGCCTCGCCACAGACGTCGAGATACTCTACGGCGAGGAGACGTTCCACACTCGCGGGTTGGTTGTCCTGGAGCGCAACTACCTCGACGTGTTTGTCTACGAAAAATGGAACGATTCGGCGCAGCTCCCGCAGTTCACGCCGGGCGAGATATTCCAGCCAACAGATGCGATGATGACGGATGGCAAAACGAGCCCGCCCGGGTACCTCACGGAAGCCGATCTCATCGCCCTCATGGACGCCAACGGGATCGGTACGGACGCGACAATGGCAGAGCACATTCAGAAGATCCAAGACAGAGAGTACGTCCAGCTAGCGGACGGTGGCCAACGTGGCCAGGATGGTGACGACGATGACGACGACCAGGATAGGCCTCCGTCGCCGCCAGCCAGAGGTGGCCGAGGCGGCCGCGGCAGTCGCGGCGGAAGGGGTGGCAGAGGGGGTCGCGGCGCGTCGTCGGCGGGGCGGAGAGGCCTCAAGGTCTTCATCCCGACGCAGCTCGGTGTGGCACTCATCACAGGGTTCGATCGCATGGAGTTCGAAACAAGCCTGGGCAAGCCCTTCCTGCGCAAGGAGATGGAGAACAAGATGAAGGCAATATGCGAGGGGCGCATGACCAAGGACGCCGTCTTGCGGGAAAGTCTAGGTCAGTACCGGCAGGTATTCCGGGACTCGCAGGAGCGGCTCAACGTCCTCAAGGCGGTAAGTCGGGGTTTCCATCGCTAACACGGCCACGCGCGCTGACTCTACCACCACTAGGCGTGTCGCGAATACATGTCGATTCGCGCGTAGATAAGGGCACACAGCCCTTGGTGTTTGCGACACGTCCAGGTGTCGAAATGAGGCGGGATGATCCCAAACGACGTCGTCACGGGTAACATGGCCCCGTGGGCACAAGGATCACGGGCCGAGGCTTTCTTATCAATCGTGTCCACCGGAATCCAAACGTGGGTGTGACGACTGGCGCATTGGAAGCGCCCCATTATTCCGACGACCGGCGCCGTTGACTACATCATGGCTCGCTCTCAGGCTGCGCGACATATTCTTACGTTTCGAAACCAAGGCGGCTTTGGGCACTCAGCATGACGCCGGTCTTGGACGACCGGCTGGTCGGGACTACGTAGGCGAACGGAGGAGGTCGGAAAGGCGCAGTGATGGGGGAGGGGGGGGTGTGATGAACCCCGCCGCGATATCTTGGACGAGAAGCGGGGTGAGCGGCTACTGCAGCGGGTTGCAGTGGTGCCGCCGCGATGAGGGGGGCAGCCCGGGCAGGAATCGGCCCAAAGGCGGAGGACGCCCCAGGGATCACAGGCCGAGAGTCGCGAGGGGAGGATGGTCGCGGCGGCGGACGAATACCCACAGACTCCCGAGGGGGAGAGGGAGAGGCAGACGGGCACGAGAGAGGGCAGCATCGGGAGAGGGGCGTCGTTGAAGCGCAGCTTAGAGCCCGAAGCCTCAACGATGCAGCATGGCACAACGTGGGGTTTCGTAAGTGGATGGGCAATGAACACGGCTCACAATGGGCGAGCCTGATTCGACGACGAGGACGACAAGACTGCCTCGTCGTGGGCTGCAGCCGAGGGGATTAACGGAAACAACGAGCCCACAAGGACGAGACGTAGGTACCGGTAGGTACACGCCGGGAAACGGGCATTATTCTTCGATTCTTCCTTCCTCCTCGTCGCGACGCATGGCCTCCAGGAACGAAGGTTGGTCTGCCCTGTAGCTCTGGCGCGCCTCAGAGGAGAGGAGGGGGGTCCATCTGGGGGGGCGTGATACTTGGACGGTCGAAGGACAAGGTGGGACCAATCAGAAGAGACGCAGGGCGCAACGTGATGGTTGCGCTCGTCGGCGTGCGACATGGAGGGTTTGCGCGAATTCTGGGGGAGAGCCTGACTGACTCTCTGCCTGTACCGAGACGAATCTGTAATTCCAGGGCCCAAGGCGTGCGTGCTGCAGCGAGAGGCGCCTCGAGGGCGAGAGGAGGAGGCATGGACGGAGAAATACGGGCTCTCGTTGAAACCCCACGGCCTCCTCGCTCCATCCTGGCTTACGATACGACGACAGTTCGCGATCGGCAGCGCGAGGTACCTTGAAATGGGCCCGAGGTACCGAACAGAACAGAACCCGCATCGTATCCCGATGCGGGATGCATGGCATATCAGCATATCACCTCAGCACGATGGGAAGAGGAAGAAAGAGCAACGAGAAGGGGTGGAATGTGGAGGAGGTGGTTGGCCAGGAGTGGTGGTGAAAGAGAGGGGTGGGAAATCGGATCCGATGAGATACGATGAGGAGGATTCGCTCAACTGAGGCGGGAGCAAAATGGACGGATTCGACCGATGGGGGCGGCGATTGCTGAAGAAGGTCGTCAGCTGGGCCGGCCATGGCGACCAGCGCAGGCGAACTCTGAAAGTGGGAAGCGAAAGCGCGGCAGGTCTCACGCATCAATGGCCTACGGAATCCGGGGCAACAAGGACACATTGGACGAGGGCGAGCCCCAAGAGGTGTGCGCCTCAGCCGGGGAGAGTAGGTAGGCTTTGTTCGTGGACGCTTATCACCTTTATCGACGCCAGTATCCGTAACATGGGCGACACCGGCGTGGCTTATCTCTCTCACCACTCCTCTCTTCTCCCCCGCGCGCGCACGCGCGCCTTTTTGTCGAGGTTCTCGATAGACACAACCATCCCGCGCAAGACGGAACATCTGCATCTGTGGCATTTCGAGTTACACTGTGAATATTGCACGTCTTGGGTGTCCGGTTTTTTGTGTATCTGCTGTGGGGAGGGTGAGAGGGTAGGGCGAGATATCGCGGGTGGGTTTCGTTCTGGCGGGAGAGCTGCGGCGGGAGAGGGAGGTCTGGGTACCGCGAGGTACCCGGGCGGGCTACGTACCTGTCAACGGCGCAAACTTAATAAGGCGATGGGGGTAGAAGTCGAGTCCCAGACCGAGGAGCAGCTGACTGTTAGGGCCACGCCTCCCCCGGGGCGTGCGTATGTGGCAGGCAGTCTTTCGGTTTGAGTGAGTGCGTGCTTGGACTGTTGGTGGCTGTGGCCTTGGCCGAGAAGCCTGGCACAGGATCTCAGCTGAGCTGGATGCTGGATGCTGGATGGGACAAGGCAAGGGCTAGGTGTCATGGGCATGGCAGCCGTGTTAGAGGAGCGCGTCGCAACGCAGCGCGCTTGATATGCCGTGTGTATCTTGACGTACGTCTTTTTGCGAGGGGGAGGGAAGGACACGTCGCGACTTTTTTGCAAGCGTGGTGCAAGTGAGTCCCTAGCGAACCTCGACAGTGCAGTGGCATTTGGAGTCTGGTCTGTCTCTCTCGTTTTGCTCTTGTTTAATTCCTTGGTTTTTGACGCATGTCAGGGGGGGCGGCCAATAATGGGCCATGACGACCGAGTCCTTCCTCACACTGCGGTTGTCTTAGACATTTGGAGTCTCGATCGGCCCGTGGGATATGATACCTTCTATAGAAGAAAAAGAGGCGAGTGAGACACATGAAGAAAGGCAGGAACAGAGAACACGGTTGCTGAGCTGAGCAGCATCTGTCAGAATGACTTTTGTTTCCTTGAAGACGAGATTGCAGTGGTCCGGATGGCCGGTTCACTTACACGCGCGCGCGCGCGCGCACCCCCCTCCCCCCCTGTTACCTTCTTGCAGTTGCAGTCCGTTTGATGGGCGTCGGCACTGGTGGCCATGGTGGTGGACATTTCGTTCTTTTCTTATTCTATTGCTTCCATTCCCCAAAGAAAGGGGGTTTGACGTCTCGGTTCATTTCCAAGGGTGAAAAGGAATTTCCAATCTCGCCAATGGCAGAGATTTTTTTGCCAATCCTCGTCTCCAACGTCCGTGTTGCCCAAGGCTCGGGAAGGAGAGATTTGACTCTGTCCTCCTTTTTGATGGGAATTTTGCAACGTTAAAAATTTGAGAGAAGTGTTGTTCGGTGCGCCGTGCGGTGATGAAAAGGTCTCCTTTGCCCTTGTTGTTTTGACAAGGGGGACATTCCCAGGCCCCCGGCCCCGTCGCCGCTCGTTGCTGGGAGAGACTGGAGTTTGCGATTGATGACGACACCTGTCGCATTCCGCGGCGCAAGAGGTAGGCACTATGTACGTTGGAAGAGCCCGTCCGTCTCCGTCCGTCCGTCCAGTGTTTCCACGCGTGCATCAACGGCATTGGCAGCGGCGCACACTCCCAGAGCTCTCCACTGAAGCAATGCGATGTCGCTTGATCTGCTGTCGCCGACTGCCTATGCTTTGCTGCTTCGCTGCTTGCTTGCTTGCTCCCAGTGGGCCCATCCCGTGGTCGTGTCTCCCAGCGGCCGGCGGAAACCCGGATATGGGCGACATGGGTGAAATGGGCTACGGACATGGGCTATGGACATGGGGATGATTGACCGGGGGGCATTAGAATAGCTTGGGCTTGGGCCCCCGACAAAAGAAAGTGGGTACGGGCATGAAGCAACTCCCAAAGAGCATGATGGCGGCAAAATGTTGGTGTGTGTGTGCGATGTGGGAAGGAGGGGATCGCGATTGGGGTTTTCGAACCCTATCTTGGTTCCCCGAACGTGTGTGTAGGTAAGGGGGTATCACGACCGCCATTCAAGGGACCACGAGGGCCAAGGAGACTTCGAATGCCATGAGTCGAAGTCGTGTTATCGATGGTGGACCTCTCAGGGGGGTGGTGAGTACTATGCACGGTACCTGTATTGGGGATTGAGAGGGGACAAACGAAAATGGAAACGGAGCAAGGACATGGCATGGGGTTTGGAAATCAAAGTTTCACGGCTCCCAGAGTCCTCCGACAAGCTGGCAAGCTTTCTTGATGGCAAGGTCGCCAGCGCGGTTGCCGAGGCCAAGGTTTCGACTTTGCCGTTCGAATGACTTGTCGAGGCGGGCGCCGTGGTTTGATGCGCATCATCGAAGTTGTCACTCCTTGGCCCTATAGAGAAAGGGACGAACGGCCGGGTTAGAGTGCGGTGGTTGTGGGCGGGAGTTTCGTCGACATTTGATGCTCGGCAGGGAACCTTACCGCAAAGTATGGACTTGCTGCAAGTTTGTCACTCCCCCCAGGGACCTCCTTTCTTTGCGATGGGTTGCTAGGTCTGAAATGCCGCCCTTCCACCGTGGTTTCTCTACCCTTGTACAGGTATCATGACCGAGGGAGAGCCTGGTTGGTCTAGACAGTAAGTTGGAGACCGATGGAGTCACCTTCTTGCCATGGGCTTCTGGGCTAGTCGAGGATCGTATTGTGGATTTTGGACTGCAATTCCGGAAGGCTACGGGTGTTGTTCCCCCCGTCACCCATGCTCTCTTTTGGATACCGGCCACCGGTTGACCCTATCGGCAGTCCGGGGAAGGCAACGAGTGGGCACTCGTTTCAGTAGCTTCGGGTTCGGCATGGGGGTGAGGGGGAAAGCGGACGACGATACATGGGGTGTATGATGGATCCATCGTAGACTGTCGCGGACGACGACTCGAATGATCATGGGTTCAGTGTCTTATTCTCAGTTGCGGTGAGTCGATAGCATCTCGAGGAATCGGTCTGCAAGATGGAGATCGCTGGCCGGTTGGCGGTAAGTAATAAGCTTGGGAAGACAACTCTGGAACCCACCCGAGCTCCGTTGAAGTGGGTTGTTTGGAGGTTATGGGACGGGGGCTTGTCAGTTGCGAGGGTGGGTTTCTGATGGAGTTTGCGGGTTGTCGTGTATGTTGTCGGTGTTGGGCCCTTTTTTGGGGGGGGTACACTACCTTCATCAAAGAGAAGCAATCAAGCAGAGAGAAGGTCAAAGAGTAGTGTACCTGTTGCAGAGTTCGAGGTGAGTTAAGCTGTGTGCCTCCCCTTACCCAGCGCAACGGAAGGGCACATCAAGGTAGCAGCCCGAGGATGGAAAAAGGACATCTGGCCGAGGGTTGATGACACACAGATGTTGAAGATGCGTCACAATTAAGGCATGTCGTTGGGAGGCAAAAGAGTCTATTCAACTCTGCTTGTCATCGTCACGATATGACTCCTCCAGTCGCTTATCCGGAACAAGCTGGAATCGAAGCAGAAGAGTGCGAAGCGACGAGAGTACAGTCTTGGTTTCTGGGTGCGACACACTGTGTACAAAGACGCAGCAGCGGCTTCCCTTTCTGACAAGTGGAGGCGAAATCCACAGGCAGCACTGAACAAGGTGGGAGGTGAGGTGAGGTGTGTGTGAGAAAGCGCCATGATAAAGACACGTCCCTTTCCTTCCTTCCTCGCACTCTACGCGGTACGTACCTCCCGCACTCACTCCCCGACTCCTTTTTTTTATTTTATAGAGGTGTCAGTGCAGGGAAATAGCCACTTTCTCGACCAGCCACACACAACTGCTCTCTCACACACACAACACGCACACACACACTCATTAGCGATCAGTCACCACCAACACTTCGACACCCGTGGCCAACCCACACGCCCAGGGCGCGTCAGTCTTCTTCTCTGGTCTTGGTCATGCCGGCCATGCCATGCCATGCTTTGCCCATCCATCGCCTTCCCTCCCCTTCGTTCTGTCACCTTTGCTGCGTCACGGCGGCGTTCTTTGTCCGTTGCCGCTGCCTCTGCTGCTGCTGCTGCTGTGGTTTGGCGGGTTCGGAGCGAGGTGCGTGCGTGCTGCTGGCCAGGGCCTAGGCTTGCTTGCGTGTCTGCCGCTGCTGCCAGGGAAGAAAGGGCCAAGCAGCACCGCGGCATCTGGTGTACAGGACCGACCTTGATTGACGTAGTGTACATTATCTCCCGGTCTTTCATCGTGGCGCTCCATTTGATCCATCTGATCCATCTGGGGCAGAGGGCTAGAAACAGAAAGAGAGAGAGAGGGCGAGGTACATGGGTGTACCTCCCCTTACGGCGGATACCTTGGATCCTGGGTTGCATCCGTCCGGCGCCGTGGATACCTCCAGTGGGCTCTGCAGAGTAACCCCCCGGCCACTGGCCTTCGACGTGCCCCAGGTCTTGCCATGTACCTCTTGTATCTCTTGTACCTTTTGTTCCCTCTCCTCAACCTGCCCTGCCCTGCTGCGCTGCTGCTGGTGCTGCTCTCTGGGCGTGGTGCGTGCTCGCTCAGAGGTGTGTGTAGGAAGGCGTGTGTTATGTGTGTGTCGCTCTCAGTCATTCAGTCGCTTTGGTGGTGAGTCTGTCTGTCACTCCCAATCCCATCCCATCTCCGTATCCGTCCACGTCCCTTTTACTTTAGCCCTGGCCGTCGCCCTTCCCGGCCCTCCCTTTCCCTTCTTCTTCTTTTTCTTCTTCAACGCAAATACAACATCACCAAGATACCACACACGAATATTGACGAGATTCTCTTGTCACAGTCACGATAATCGCAACAGCTACAGCTCTGCCAGCCTGATCTGCCAACCCGTCATTAGCCGACCCTGTCGAACTGAGCCTACCCGCACAGTTCCACACTTGCATCGCATCACTTCCGCTTCTAGCAGTACGTCAACAGTGTGCCCTGGGTGACTCAAAACCACAACCCAAACATCACCACCCTTTCTCCCCCCTCATCGCGGGATACCTCCCCTCCAAGACCCTCCCCTTTTCCGGTCGTTGTCGACTGCATCGCTGCCCTCCAAGACATTTCACTAACTGTCGCTTTTTCCCGTACAGGCACGTCTAGAAGCTCAAGACACGTCTAAACGACATCATGGCGACTATGGCAGCTGCTGCTCGCGATATCCACCAGGCCTCCAACATGAGCCGAGACAACTTAGCTGTTGTAGCGGCTCGGAGTGTCCCTGCGACGACTGTGACACGATCTCAAGCCCTCCCCACCCCTCCCAACTCCATTTCTCCCGCTCTGCCGCCCCACGGCCTCAAGGCCCAGCTTCAGAAGGCCAAGCTCGAGCCCATCGACTCGGACTTGGACCTGCACGACGACCCCAGTGGTCTCCGGCGCGAAGCCTCGCGGTCGCCCTCGTATGACGCGACTGGCGCCATCAGCACCACCCTGCTGGCCAAGCACCATCTCCCCGAGATCCTCCTGAACCACGGCCCTCTGGCCATCCGCCACATCATGGGCTACCTGACAACGTCGGTGCCGGGCTTCGCTGGAATCCCTCCGACGAAGGCGCGTCGCTTGGTGGTGGGGGCTTTGGAGGGTCGTGGAGCTGAGGGTGGCGGTCCGGACGGCGACGTGGAGTTCGAGAAGGTGGGTTGGGGACGATGGGATGCCCGACGACGCGGTCAGCCTCCGCGGGGGTCTTCACCCCCACTGATTACCGGTCCGGCATCCCCATTAACAAGAGCGGCGGACGCGGCATGGACAGGTCTCGCCTGAACCTCGCCTCCTCCAGCGCCGGCGACTCGATTGTCTTCTCCCACGACGATCGCGATGCCATGATGATGGAAAACGAAGCGGACAAGATGTCCCTGGATGGCTCAGCCTCCGCCTCGTGCTCGGAGGCTCCGGATGATGACGATGTTGCCATGGACGACGACCCCGAGGATGCCACCGACGACGAGGACTGGGCCGCCGTGGGAGCCGCGGCTCTTCGTGCCGAGTCCTACAACACCGCCGGTGCAACTGCTCAGTCTGCTGGGCGCAGCTTCCTCGGCATGCGCACCGTCTCCACGGGTATGGCACGCTCCCACCAACCTTTGCCTTTTGACTTCTCAGCGCTTGGGGCCCCGTCTGACGCACAAGAGCGTGAGGCGGTGGAGGCACTCCTGCGACTGGGTTCTGTATAATACAACTTTTGCATAGCACGGCGTTGGGGGATGGAGATTGCGCTGTGCGATTGGTCTGTTTGACTGATGAGAAAGCACCTCTCCTTTTTTTCATTGGGTTCGGACTGGTGGGCTGGGTTGGCCGAGCCAAGGTTGCCGTGTCATGACTTGACTGATCGGGCCGGCGTGCCCTAGATCACATCTCATCACTCTCCGGCGTTGTCATGACACGGCGATCCTACAAACTTGTGGGTTCGGCGTCCTGGAAATTTGGAACGACAAACTACGCCCTCGCGCGAAGGGCAGTCAATGTGGCATTGGGCACCACTTTGCATTACGATCATGGCTCTATTGGAGGATACCCCGACACTTTTTTCGTCGAAATCATTTCGACACACCTTACCTACGCCAACTGGCCGCTTTGGGGCAGTCATCCCCTGCCTTTCTTAACTGTCTCATGTCACAACTTGATGCAGAGAAGATACCGAGGCACGGTATCGTCACAAAGCTCGCCGTCTCAGCCTTTGCAAGCAGCGATGGCTATGAAGACAAAGAGACTTTAAACGGAGGGTTTCGACAACAGGTTGGAATGGGCTGGCCTGACAACACTGGTTTCCCCCACACACTTCGATTCTCTCCCATTCATGCGTATACCTCATTTTTGCACATACCCCTTTTTGTTTTTGTTACACGCTTGCATCTCCCCACTTCAACACGCCGTGGAGGATCACAAACACATTTATGCTGGCGAGCTTCACCTCGTCAGCCATCACAACCATGCGCTTGTTGCGCCCTTCTGATCACCTATTTAATCACCTTGGGGGTTGACGAAGAAGGCATTATGGATTTTCTTGTCATCAAGGCACTGAACAAGATAACAACACATCATAGTGTGTTTCGAAATCGAAGAGTCAGCCGGAGCTTGGCTGTCTGGCAACTCTCGCGGAGGACAGGACGCGCAGTAGTAGAAAACTGGTGATGCTTGGCTCGCTGATATTGGCATTATCGATCGGCTACGGAGCACTGTGTCTTTTGGGACATGAGGATGAGCAGTGGAATTGAAAAAGTCTCAAAACAAGGAACAAAAACCTTCATCCTATTTTTGGTGAACGGCGGATCTGGGTATTCCGAGCTTACGGGCAGCTAGGTTTAGCACTCTTGAGAATGGAACTCGTGACTGTTTCGTCCCATTATGATGTCTTCCCGTCTAACGCGACATGTGGTGTTCATGCTTGGGTGACGTCACCTGGTGCCGAGGCAAACGCCATGTTAAGGCAGCACGGAGCCGCGACGTCGGTTAGAAGCCTCGTCCGACTAGCGAGAGCCTACTCTCCTTGATGACGAGGTGCCTGGTCTCTGACTGTCCAGATATTAGACGAAACAGTGAGCTTTTTTCTTTTTTTTTCTTTAGTCGCACCTAGAAAGGCTGTGAGGATCAGATTCTCCTCCTGCAAACCGTCCTGGGAATGCCAGGCTTGCCGTGCTTTGCAGCAGCCTGGTAAATTGCTATTGTGAGCAGGTAATTCACGACGGCACCGTGTGGTTTTTTCGTCTCTTGTTCGCCATTTATGATGTATCGAAGAGAAAGGGAAAGGACACGGAAGAAAGTTGGAAGATGATAAGCTTGGGGTTGTTGGAGTTGAGATATGGGAGTCGTCCTGGTGCGGCAACTTTGCTCTTTTTGAAAAACGGAGATGCCAGTCTTTCTATTCTACATGCACTTGGAAGTAACCATTTCCATGGGTTTTTCGGGAGAGAAGAATACATTGGGAAACGATTATGTGCAACGCTTGTAATGACACTCCGTCTCAAGATAGAAGAGTGACAGTGCCTGTCCTGTCCTGTCCTGTCCTGTCTTGTGATGTATATTGAGAATTCCCACACCTTAGGATGATGACCAGCTAAGCCACCACATTCTACAACTCTCCGTGTGTTGTCCGTCTGTGTGTATTGAAAATAGGAAACGATGTAAACAGTTGGCCCATGGTGGCCTCAAACACAAGCATGTGTAGCACACATGCCTTGGAATATTCTGGTTGTCTTCTGAAGCCAACTGCTGCCTGGCAATGAGGAAGCTGATGATCTGTTTTGCGTCTCGCGAGGCGCCAATTATGGAGTCGAGACGTGGATTAAGACGTATGGACCAGAGAGGTTGATGATTTCAGCAAGAATGGGCTGATACCCGACACGCTGGGCCTGTTATATTAAGGCATCAACCCGAAGGGCATAGGCGACTTCATGTTGGTCAGTCTTGTAAGAGAGACATAGTCCTGGTTGACCTGACATCTTTTCTTTCGCAATAAGGCCTAGTCAGAAGGGCAAGGGGTAGAAAATATTGCGACGTTCAAATCCAGATGTCCATCTTAACAGGCGCACACATGTTGACAGACTGAAGTATGGGTATGGCACTGTCGGTTTCATCGCTCCGGATATGTAAAGGCATTTTCTTTCCTACAATTGATATCTACTTCTCTAAACGAGATTGACCTTCAAATCGAACGTTTGTTTCTACACAAGAAACTCGTTCGGCACGTAAAGCGGCATGGAGTCTTCCCACAGACTATCCGTGAGCATGCGCTTATTCGATCCATCGGCATCCATAACCAGAATCTGCCCGTACGGCTGGAAAGTCTGATCATAAATGGCGGCTTCGTCCCTGAAGCCGTACATGCCGCTTGAGTACAGGATCCGGCCGTCGTGAGACCACACTGCATGGGCATCATTGGCACCGCTGGAAGTGAGGGTTTTCAGATCCGTGCCGTCTGGACGGATCGTGCAAACGTCAAAGTTTGTCGCGGAAGTCTTGCGCGTGAAGACGATGCGCTCGCCGTCAGGAGACCAGAAGGGAAGGTTGTCCGTTGCGTTTGTCAGACTGCGGACTGCCTTCGTCTCGAGGTCAATGACGCGAAGTCCGTAGCGAACACCCCACTCCCTGAAGACGATGGATTTCCCATCGGGCGAGTAGCTGGGGAAACCGGAGTGAACGGTGCCGTCCGTGAGAGCCTCGTAATAGCTGCCGTTGGATGTCGTGCGGTAAACGCGTGCTTTCCCAGTCGCGCGAGCCTGGAACCAGGAGCCGAGCCCAAAGGCAATCCACTCGCCATCGGATGACCAGGACGGTTGGAAAGCACCCGCAAGCCCCTGGGCGACAAGAGCGGAGTCGATCTCGCCGGTTGACGAGGAGTCGAAGACGAGCTTGAGGTCCGAGCCGTCTGGGTTCATGGAGACAATGGAAGAGTTGCCGAGTTGCTTCTGAGTGATCACCAGGCGGCCCTGGAGGGAGAGCTGGGGGAAGACATCGGTATGACGGTATTCCCAGTCCTCATCCCAGCTCCAGAGAGGCATTTCCATGGGCCGAGCCGTGAAGCTCACCTTCTCGTAGATAACAAACTTTCCGTCAGGGGACCATGCCGGAGAACGGATCGCGGCAGTGACGGCAGGGATGGCGCCCGAGGTGTAGTTGTAGCCCTCGTTGTCACCGCCCTTGATCAGGTAAGCGATGTTGGCGTCTTCCTTGTCACCAGCCAACCACTGCGGAAACATCTTCAACCCGGAGCCGGAGGTGTGTTCCACTCGGTCGGTGCCTGTCTCGAAGTCGACAGAGACGATCTGCGAAGTGACGCTGGTGACGGACTCGGGCCGGTGCGCCCCCCACGTATTCTCGGTCGTGATTTCGTAGTAGATCACACGCTTTCCATCCGGAGACCACCTGGGCGAGCCGAGACAGTATCCCAACTTTGTCGCGATCTGGCGGAAGCCTGTACCATCGGGACGGATAACGTAGACGGAGAGCTCTTGCGTGTGTTCCCAGCCTGTGCCGTTACCGTGGCCGCGCCATTCGGTATTGCGGTCCGAGGCGAAGGCGATCCACTCGCCGTCTGGAGACCAGCTGGGTCTGAAGTAGCCGTCCGGTTTCAAAGGGTCGCCGGCCACGTTGGCGGTGTTGGTGAGGTTACGGCGTTCACCAGTCGCGAGATCCATGACCCACACGTTGGCTTTGTAGCCGTTCTCCGTCGACACGAACGCAAGTTGAGCACCGTCGGGGGAAAGGGCACCAGCGTCTTCTACGGAAGGGGTAGCGACCAGCTTCTCGAGGCCCGAGCACGTCGTCGTGTTGCCGGTGGCGGAGAAGCGGCAGCGGTAAAGGTCGGAGTTACCGTCGCCGTTGCGCTCGGTGGTGAAGGTCACCCATTGGCCGTCAGGGGAGAAGGAGGCATGGTACTCGTAACGCGAGGTGCTGTTCCCTAGGAGCTTGCGCTCGTTCGTGCCGTCGGCGTTGGCGATGTAAAGCTCTGAGGTGGACGGACCGATGCGGTTCATCAGAAGGACGCCCTTCTTGCCATCTGCGGCGGGCAGTCCGCGGGCCGAGTGAGCTTGTGGTAGAGAGGAGAAGTCACTACGCAGCTGGTTGAAATGGCGGGAGATGGTTGTTGCATCTGCGGAGAGACATACTAGAGAGAGAAGGAGTGACGACCGCATCTTTAGGGCACCGCTATGGGAAATGAACGAGGCAAGTGGTGGACAGCAGGTTGAGAGTTCCTAGGCGATGTCACATTCTTCCTCTGGTATTTGTATCTCTTTGCTGATGACTCGAAATTGCCGTCGCCTCCCCTGACATGTTCATGAAGCCCGATCAAGGAGAAGCTTGCACTCCAATAAGCCAGGGGTTTGGAGGTTAACAGTCAAGCCGTGGGCCATTCGACCAGAGCGAGCCTTTTGGGTCCCATCAAGATTGCAACGCTTCTTTCAGGCACATTGCCGTTCCCCCCTGCGAGAAGACCTTGATTGTCTTGGCAAGCGGGACGTTGTAGATGCTAAAGAGCTTGTTTTGGAGAGCCGCCTCCACTAAAGGTGACATCCATGGACATGGAGAGTGTTTCGATTCGATCGCATCAGCCCCACAACTCGGATAGCTCCCGTGCAGGCGAGATGAACCTACTGCTCGCAGTCGCATTTCAGTCTGGTAAGCACTACATGGGGAAGGAAGCTTTTGCGTATCCAGTGGAGGTTGAGGGGTTTTGGTTCATTCTACTCGAGATACTGGATGACGAAGAAAATTCTGGTAGTGTGGTAGCGGGGGAGATGCGAACTACGACTAAGGGCAACGGGTTTGACGCCTTCTTACGGGTTGTTGCATGACGTTAAGGCCATATTAGGTTGTCTTATCAATCGATCAGCCCTTAAAGTGGCGAGGGCAATTTGCTTGAGTCCACCGGGAAAGATTTGTGGTCATGACTTCATTGAACCATGGCCAAAGTCGGCAGCCCCCGATCATACGGTCCTGGGCGCCAGACAAAGTAGTCTAACATAAATTACCACTTGAGCGCATTGATGCTGGTTTTTCTCAGCCCACTGATAGAGTTTTTTGATAAGTCTTCTGTGACTGTAGCTACGTATCCAATGTTGAGATGATATGTTTCAGTCTTTGGCCAACACTCGTGACTAGAGTATGGGACAGTCACGGGAAAGGCCACCCTGAAAGGGTGAGGAAATCATTCGAACTATTCATGGAGCAAAACATAAGTTCTACACGTGTATGGCTTTACTAAAACCAAATAAGATTGAACGTTGGGTTGACAAATTATGCTGCCGGTCGAACTCGGTCCTGCTGTGCGCAGCATTCTGTCTACCAATGAAAACAGCATGTTGATCGAAGTCGGGCCTCATCCAGCATTTGGGGTCCTATCAATGATATTATGCGATAATGTAATCCAAGAGTAATAATCATACATCACAACTCTGAAGCGGCGCGAAGACAGCAGTGTGTCGCCCCTCCGCCTCGCTGGTGGTTATGTGTTTTTGTCTAAACCTCGACATTAATCTGCGCGGGATCTCCCGCCAAGCCAGGGTTCTACCTAATCTTCAGTCGTATTCAAGATGTCATGCGGCGAACTATATATTCATTCCCATAGGACCTGGAAGATCCGAAACATGAGCTTTTCTCAACATACTATTTTAGGCTCTCCCGTACTCGAGAGAACCAACCTGGGGGCCTGTATATAGAAACGCGCTCGATATATAGGAGGCCAACTGGCTCTTCAATCACGATGTCAATGGATCCATGATGTTACCTGCCGTTGCCGATGTTGTGATGGTTAATAAGGCTATAAAACAAACGTCTGGAGGCTTCCAATCCTACATAATTCTGGGAATGCATTGAATTCCAGTATGGCATTATCGCTTCCTAAAGACAGGAGAACTGAGCTGTATACAAGAATTATCCGGGAGAAGGGAGAGAATAGTGATATATCCCGGTACCATTTCAAGATAGTGTCTCGTAGATACAGCGATCACTGTCTCACGTTGTACTGGGCTGACCAGCTCGAGTGCTAAGCCAGAAGACACCGGGGCCATGACCGCAAGAGCCACCAACAAGACACAAGATAGAGCCTTTCTTGATAATTGACGTGGAACCTGATCATGGTGCCGGCGATGTACGGACGGATCAACTTCATCAGTTTATAAGAAGTCCTTTGGTGTGCGTCACAAACCTCTGAGGTCCTCTTGCTCAATTGTAACCATCTCGTCTTTCCAGCCCCGTCGTTCTCAAGCACAAGACTGCCTGATCTATGCCATTTCTGGATGCATAACACCCGTTCGAAACCCACTTCTGCCCAATTGCCCTTAACTCACCAATCAACAACCTCGTTATGCCCTGCGCCAACCTGCACCGCCGCAGGCCTACATATCAAAGGAGCGCCCCGGTTGGTTCTCGTGATTCATCCAAGAGGCAGTGACCGAGCGACCGTAAGCTCTTCGCCAACCACCTGATCCAACCAGTTGCATGCCCCAAGGACCTCGGTCGCATCCGGGTGGGACCAGCGCCAGCCTGATCTTGTGTCCAACAGATAACTATGGGAGGACATCCGCCGCACCTAATTTTTCCAGTCTCCATTGCCTTTCTTATTTAAGTACCCGCGTGTTTTCAATTACTCGAACGAGATCCAGCCATGTCCGATCCCCAGGCCTACACGGTCGGTTGGATCTGCGCCGTAACTCCCGAGTCTGTGGCCGCCCGAGTTTTTCTTGATGAGGAGCATGAACCCCCACAAAAGGTCGCCCACCACGACAACAACAGCTACACTCTGGGCAAGATTGGCAACCACAATGTCGTAATTGCCGCCTTACCTGATGGTGAATATGGCACGACCTCAGCAGCGGCAGTAGCCAGAGACATGCTCCATAGCTTCCCGAACGTGCGCATTGGGTTGATGGTTGGCATCGGAGGCGGTGCGCCTAGCCAGAAGCATGACATACGGCTCGGTGATGTTGTTGTTAGTAGTCCGGGTGACGGAAAAGGCGGCGTGTTCCAGTATGACTTTGGAAAAACCATCCAGAACTGCTTGTTTCAAGAAACCGGATTTTTGAACCAACCGCCTATAGTGCTACGAACAGCTCTCAGCACGCTGAGAAGCTCATATGAGATTAAGGGCCACCAACTTGTTGATGACGTAAATAAGAGACTTGAGAAGATCAAGAAGCGGAGCAAATACCGACGACCTGCATTTGCAAGCGACAGACTGTACCGGCCTGATTTTGTGCACCCTCTGAACTCACCTGACGGCTGCGACGTCGCGTGCGGCGATGATGTTACCTACCTTATAGCTCGACACGAAAGAGACGAGGAGGAGGATGATCCTGCTATTCACTATGGCTTGATTGCCAGTGGGAACCAGCTGATAAAGGACGCGCAGTTACGGGATAAGTTAGCGGCGGAAAGGGGCGTCATTTGCTTTGAGATGGAGGCTGCCGGCCAGATGGAGGCTGCCGGCCTGATGAACCACTTTCCGTGCCTGGTCATCCGCGGAATTTGCGACTACTCCGACTCGCATAAGAATAAAGAATGGCAAGGCTTCGCGGCCATGATGGCGGCGGCGTATGCAAAAGATCTATTACTTCAAATCCCGCTAACCAGTGTCGAGGCGGAGAGGCCTATCCTCAAAGTACTCAATACCAGTTAGTATCGCGAATCCAGTTCATCCAACACCGTCTAACTTTAACAGTTCAGGAAGATTTGCACCGATTGAATCAGACGGCAGATGAAACGAAGAAGGCGGTCGAGACCATGCACTCTAACCAAACGTGAGAGCAAGCCCTCTTTTGTCTAATAAAGCCATATGCTGACTTTTTTTAGGATTCTCCTTTGTGATATCCAACAGGGTGTACAGGACTTAAACCTTTATAAAGCCGAGGACTTATCTATCGCTCGTAATCCTCAATTCGTTGTACCGTTTCCCTCTGACCCCGATTTCGTGAACCGACCCGACATCTGGACATGGATCGAAGAGCAGTACGCTGGGAGTGCGAGCCGCTTCGCTCTTGTGGGATTAGGCGGATTTGGGTATGTCCCACTGGCTGCCATCAAGATCTACACTAACGAGGCAACAGCAAATCGCAGATGGCCATTCAATTTGCTCACCAAGTCCACGCCGCCTCACCCGAATCCAGCATCTTCTGGGTCCGCGGTAGCACGAAAGCGACATTCGAAGAATCCTACCGTTCCATAGCAGATGCCCTGGCGCTCCCACATCGTCGCGACCCTGGGGCTGATGTCCTAGCGCTGGTCCGCGACTGGCTGCAAAGAGAGGACGTAAGCCCATGGCTGATGATTGTCGACAACGCAGATGACACTGAGATGCTATTTTCCAAGATGAAAGATCAAAACGACGCGCCAATGCCGATAGCATCGTATCTACCCAAATCGAACAACAGCAAGATCCTATTCACATCGCGCAGCTGGGATGTCGCAGAAAAGTTAACGGGCAACGGCAAGATGATCCTCAGAATCCCGACAATGGAGGAAGCGCAGGCGCTACTGCTTCTCCAGAAGAAGCTAGGCCCGGATATCGACAAGGCTGTTGCGTTGCGCCTGATCCACACCCTCGACCACATCCCGCTCGCCGTGAACCAGGCAGCAGCGTACATCTACAGACGAAGCCCTCGAGTGACCGTTCAGTCATATCTAAATGAGTTCAAGAGGAGTGAAAAAAGAAAAGGCACACTGCTTCGCAACGATGGAGGGGACATCCAACGATATGACGGCTTGTCTAATTCTGTCATTGTGACGTGGCAGGTGACGTTTGAGCAAATTAAACGGGAGCAGCCTCGCGCAGCCAATCTTCTTTCACTGATGAGCTACTTTCACGCACAAAATATTCCCGAGTATATGCTGCTCGGTTATAATAATAGCGGCCTCGCAGACGTTAAAGAAAGCGAGAATGAGTACGACGAGAACGACGAGATAGGCGATAACGGGGATTTTGAGGATGACTTAGATGTGCTCAGGGGCTACTCGCTTATTGCAATGACAGCTAAACCGGGACTCTGCGAAATGCATTCATTAGTACAGTTTTGCACAAAAGTTTGGATTTTAGAGTTTGGTTGCCCCAAGCGATGGAAGAAGCTATTCCTCCAGTCCGCCTCACAACACTTTCCATCGGGCGTCTTCGAAACGTGGGAGCAGTGTCAAACGTTAATGCCCCATGTAGAGCCACTGTTGGATGAAGAGCCGCCAGAAGAAAACGACCGGCTAGAATGGAGCAAGTTACTAGCGAAAATGTCTCGGTACTTTCTCACGCTAGGCGAATATTCCAGGGCCGAGGCGGTTGTACAAGAGGCTGTGTGTATTTGTATGGAAAGTCTAGGTCAGGAACATCCTTCCACGCTCACCAGCATGTCCAACCTGGCATCAACATACTGTAACCAAGGGCGGTGGACAGAGGCAGAAGAGCTAGAGGTGCAGGTGATAGAGACAAGTAAAAGGGTACTTGGGGATGAACATCCTAATACGCTCACCAGCATGTCCAACCTGGCATCAACATACCAGAACCAAGGGCAGTGGACAGAGGCAGAAGAGCTAGAGGTGCAGGTGATAGAGATAAGTAAAAGGGTGCTTGGGGATGAACATCCTAGCACGCTTACCAGCATGAACAACCTGGCATTAATATACTGTAACCAAGGGCGGTGGACAGAGGCAGAAGAGCTAGAGGTGCAGGTGATAGAGACAAGTAAAAGGGTACTTGGGGATGAACATCCTAATACGCTCACCAGCATGTCCAACCTGGCATCAACATACCAGAACCAAGGGCAGTGGACAGAGGCAGAAGAGCTAGAGGTGCAGGTGATAGAGACAAGGAAAAGGGTACTTGGGGATGAACATCCTGACACACTCAACAGCATGAACAACCTAGCTCATACATGGAAAAGCCAGGGCCGGCAGGTCGATGCAATCCGATTAATGCGCGACTGCCTTAGGCTTCGGCAGCATCGTCTAGGGTTTGGTCATCCCGACACCAGGTCCTCCTTTTCAAACCTTAGAGAATGGGAGCAGGTTCTAGTTGCGACGAAGCGAATCATCTTCAAGGTTCCGAAGCGGAAGAAGCGAATCATATTCAAGCACAATTTGCGTAGACGATGAGTTCTTAGCTGGAACATTGATAATACAAATATTCATAGTGACAGTCCGAATGAGCCAAATAGGCCGATTGATATAGTCGTATAATCTGATTTGCGAGTCCTGCGAGTCCTACGATCATTATTGTAGGGCGAAAGAAGAGACGGTCGAGAGGAAGGGGGAGAGCACAAATGGAGGCAAGACACCTTTTAGGCGAGGTGGTCCCCTGAACGAATTGCCAGTGGTCAGCGGCAGGCCAACTTTGGCTCTGTTTTATATTCTTTCTTGAGTGCTTCACCACTGCAGATGTGAGCTGCCAAGCCGTATCCGAACGGATGCCAACTAACGTCATTTTTGCCAAAGGTGAGATAGAACCAACTAGTACTGATGATCTCAACGGGCTGGCTATACAGTAATTCAGAGGCACTTTTGCTGGCTAGACATTCTGGTTATGCCAGAGGTACCAGCAATCCTCATTGATACACAACACTCTCTTAAGATATAAGCAGCCCTTTCTAGTGTGTCCCCTCGGTTGGAAAACATGAAACCTGTAATTAGTTATGTCTGATGCAGCTATTGGAGCCTTCTTTTCACCGATGCCATGGTGTCGTGGTGCAATCAACGTTCACGACATGGAGAGATTCTACGTGAAATCAAGCCTTCATAGGAATCGAAGATCAGCATGCCATAGCACGATGCTAAGTCGGATCATTCTCGAAACAGACGAGATCTCCACTATAGCCGCATTTCAAGTGCTGAGTCCGCCGGGAAGTACTTCGTTTCTCGGTCCGAAAGCTAACCTTGATGTTACGCTGCCCGAACTTCGATGCGCGACTCTGGTTTAAAGCACATCAGAGCTCAACGGAGCTCTATTCGGTTTCCCATCCAACAACGAGACAACTCGTACTCTCCTGGTAGTCAGCGACGTATGTATCGACTAGGCTTTGGGGTTGTAGTATCTAGTGTGGGCTAAACAGCCTCTCGTTCTTAGAGGCTGAAGTTCCACTAGATGCAAGGCGTCGTGAGCGAGATGTTCCCCCAATGAGAGTCTAGAACAAGGGAGCCATACTCTCTAGCACAACTGTCAACTGGAAGAACTCGACGGGATTTAACTCATATGGCTTGCGATCGGTCTTCAAAAACCACGACTGATGCTGCATTTACCGTGCTTATTGGTATACCAGGATGGGAACCGCAGTAATGAATTCGGGAGCTAGTTACCAGGTCCCTCAGGGGGAGGGGGGAGGCTGTCAGCATAGAGATCTCTTGAATTGAATATCTGCAATTCGGTTCCGGGCGGTAAAACCGGCAAGGACTTCGGTATTGCGGGGGGAGCTGGTTTCGAACCTTCCTAGGTTATTTTTACTATGTTCATTCTCGCAATTGGCTCTCTTCCTTTGCAATTGTTTGTGTATCCGCTGGTCAGTCACAAGATCACCACTCTTGGAACAATCCGTTGGTTCTCTTGGTGTATGCTGTTGGCCTTTTCTCTTACTCCATTCGTTGCGGTTACAGTTGGCAAGCCATTGATTATGTGGGCAGTTGCTGTGGTAGCCCAGCTTCGGATATTCCGGACTTTGGCGATAGTCTTCCCTTCAGTTATTGTGTTAAATGACAAGTTGAATCACTGCCTGAAATCCTTAACATTGATGTTACTGCATTTCAGCTTGGGACTCTTTCACTGACAAGTACAAGAACACTTCTTCACCCTATTAATCCGTAGCCTCTGGTGGCAACACTGTCTATCGCCGGTTCGTTGAGGTAGTTAAATAAGCCTCAAGAGTAATGGTTGGCAGAAGACGGGGCCAAGGAGCGCATTCCTGGGAGCGACTGGCAATAGTAGAAGGGCCATCACGACAAGTTATCACACACCATGATGGATAAACCGTGATCTCGTGATGTCGGTCAATATCTGCATACCATATTCAAACGTTTAGCTTCGAGACATGGCGGCACAGAATCAATCCTTAACCTCACTTTCCTAATGAATGTATGAGACCATAGGTTTCTACGCATCCCCAGGTAGATGAATTTCATGACCGTTCCCTTCATTGACAAATGCGCAGAATGCAATCGCCAACAAACTCACTATGCTACTGGACCAGAACGGCAGACCAGCCAGGTTGTGGTTCAAACCGTAAGCCAAAAGATACCCGGAAAGAGCCGAACTAGAGGCTCGCACAGCCGTTGAAACAACGAATGTAATACTTTGAGTTCTTCCCAGAGCCGAGGGATGTGGCGAGGAAAGCGCTGTCAGTATGAGTTGGCAGGTTACTACACAACCTAGGAAAAGCCCTGCTGTACAGGCAAGAAGCACGATATATAGCCAAACAACAATGCCAGTCTTTGATGACGGCGGCGGCGTGCTGGAAGGAATAACGGCAATGTATGGGTATATAAACCACGTTAAGGGGAGGGTGAGAATGAAGTAACGCCAAGTTTTCAATGTGCCGAGGCGCTGGATAATCCGAGGATATACCCATAGCTGGAAAGGAAGTCCAGTGACACCTGTAGGGGGGCTCATATGTAAGCAGAGCTTCCAATAGAATCAATCTGAAATATTTGGAAAAGAACTAGCTAACTTACCAAATATGATTGTTGTCCATGCCAGCGAATGTGGCATAAAACCAGCGCCGCCACTAAATCGGAATGGGAGTATCCTCTGTTGTTCCTCCTCTTGGCTTGCCACGGGGAAACTCAACAGATTGATCATCGCGTCGCTAGTGACGCCGATTTGTATATCTAGAAGGACTGTGGCAAACAGAACAAGCAGCATCCTCTTAGTGAACAGCTGAGATGTTGGCAGCTGAGAAACAATGTTCAAATCGGACTGGTTAACAGCTGCAACTGAGTTGGATGGCCTTGAAAGGAGCTCTTGGTCATCTTCTTCAGTGTCTGTGGGTAGACCTGTCTCTTTCGTTTCCTCGGAGTCAAGGGAGATAGCTTCGTAATGTACTGTATGACCTCCAGGCGAAGCGGAGAGCAACGATGTAAGCTTTTTTACAATGATGATCCCAGGATCTGGTCTTCTGCGCAAGGGCTCTAGGGTCTTGAGAGGTTAGTCTCTATCACATAACGACTAGGAAATATGTGACAAAGACAACAAAACCAATGTACCTCCTCAAGGAAAAAGAAAGCAGTCAACAAAGATACCAATAAGAGCGTTGCGTTTACCAAAGCTGGAAGCGCATAAGGGTATCTCCATAATGATGCTTCTTTATCATTATTGTTGTATCCTTTTGTATAGGGTCTGACTTCAACTGTCAAACTTGCTATGAGCGAGCCGAGAATCGTTGCAGCACTTGTACACATTGGTAACAACACAAATGCTCTTGCTTGGAACCTTATAAACCCGTTATTCTTATTGATCATTTAAGAGAACATAATGCTAAACTCAGCATTAATTGCGAAAAACGTACCGCTTTTGTGGCACTATTTCAGAAATCATAGTCCTTACAATGGCGACATTGCTATTAGAAAGGCCTTGGACAGCATGAAGAAGCAAAGCCTGTGTGAAGTTGGAGATAAACCCGAAAACTAGGACGCTAAGAGCTAGAATCAACCATTAGACATGATCATTACTTTTGCATCTTAGAGGCTAACGTTAGGACGTCCACGCACATGTACAAGCTAAGCTAATGAGAATGACGATCTTTCTTCCCCCACGCGGTGAATCTGCAACTCGACCCCAGAAGATGGATGAGATGCATTGAGCTAGCATATAAGCTGTCCGAAGGTACGACGATTGCTTGATGATCTCATCACTGGGTAATGACGGATCAAGGAATTGGAGCTGGTAGAATATGTAAGAGTTGATACAAAACCTGGCAGTTGGCTCAGAGATCCGTATTAGGCAAATAATAATAAGTTGGCCCTTTTGTGGCAAGGATTGCCATCTCGCGGGTGCGTTTTGGTCTACCATCTCGTGTGTAACTTGTGAGGATCACTTCAGGATGCAGAGCAAGAGTAAAAGCACTCGAGAAAAGAGTTGAGACCAGGAGAAGGGAAAGAAAGAAAACTGCTGAGTAAAACTGGATGGGCAATCTATAGGAGAGCAGGAAAGTCAAAAGGTTGATTTAAAACTTGTGGTTGCAGGAAAGGATACAGAGCTTGTTAGTTGCTCGGATGCTTTGACTTTTCTAGGGCTAACCAACGGCTTACCACGATGGTCTTCGCCATATATATGCATGCACCCTCACCCCATTCCTGGAACAAAACGAACGAAATCTCGACTATGCTGGCATGTGAGTCCACGCGTGTAAACTTTGACACACATTCTCACAAAAGGGCCAACAGAGTGCAGGGTAACCCTAAACGGCCAATAACTGCTGATTCTAGGTACCACCTGCAGATAACCAAGGTTTCTTGATACTTTCGACTTGGTCTGTGAATTCTCATTGGCTGTTTTTCAGCTTGGACTCTGTTGCCTTTAGCCAAAGTTTGTCTAGTGAAAGACAACGAGGACTCTTCATCCCCATAGCAGCAAAACCTGCCCTTTCAGAGCCAATTCCTGTGCAGTACGTAGTAGGCCGGTTTTCCTTCCCACGTGCTGGAAAGCGAGAAGAGACTGAAGCAAGACTGAAGGTGGGTGGCTACTTGCGTTGCAACATTGATGTTGGCATGGTCAAATGCACGCGGCGACTAATTTACAGCTACATATCCCAACCAAAATTCCATTTGAAAGCTGTAGGGTTATGCGTTCATGAAGTCTGCAGCTGTTTCTAGTAATCGTTACCGCACTGATTTTTTAACTACAAAGGTAAGCTTTGAGACTAGTTGAGCAGAGTGCTACCTTTGCAACACCTTATGCCTCAAGGCACTGGAAAGCGACGCTACGGGGCTTGTTAGTCATGCCGCGACAAGAAAATTCGATGTTCGCGCCGCTCAAGGTCATCCTGGAATCAGGTATCATACTAACTAAGTTCTGCGGGCAGTCGGGGGCGGTCATGCATAAGTCGCGATGTGATTGATTCACCAACCGTAAACTGTTAACATTCACTTTGATTCGGAAATAACTCACGTCTGAGACAAAGTTTTCATATTCAGCGACTAGGCCAGCGATGTTTCTATCAAGAACACACTAATCGCCGTCCTCAGCGGTCTCTCTCCCTAGCGCTGGGTTGTCCGTCAAGAGCCTTCTGGGACAGCTGTAGGCCCGGACAAGGATTTGCAAGGCAAGCCGATCTTTATAATCAGTACATGACTCCAACTAGTTATACAAGCGATTATTTTCGGAACGACACATTGTAAAAGACGGTCAGAGCGGTGGGGCCGGATCTAGAGTACCATTTATAGGAGATATTCGAAGCCCTCAACAAGGCGCCATATACCCCCAACCCAGCCGGTTCCCATTGTATCATTAACGCGGCTGATAGTAATGTCCAACAGTCATGTGGGGCCGATGTAAAGGGCGCAGGCTTGGGCGGTGCCCCTGCCCAAATCAACACCAATACCATCGTGTCATCCCCAATGGGGTCAATAAAGGAAAATGCCGTCATGAATTAGATGACGGAGGATACGATACATCAAAGTCCCTGGCAGTTCTTCAACATGCTAGATATCCCTTCTTTGGCAGCTGGGCATTTTGACTCGGGTATACTGGGAGGAGAAAGCGGTCGCGCTACAAGAGAGGTTTCGCTATCATCAGCCTACAAAGCCGCAGGTGAAAAGAACACAGCAAACCACGACGAAGAGCGTATTTTCCTATGTCACTACGAAGAGCTGGACTGTTACTCCTCGTTATACCGTGGTCTGCATAGACACGTCTGGCAGATTCTGAAGGGCTCTGACCTAGACCATCTTCTATAATGGCCTGATGCATTTGCTTTTGAAAAGCTTCTATCATGGCAAGGAAAATCTCCAGCCAGATTCTCGGCTGTAACTAACCCGAGTATAATATAGCATTCTTCCCAGATGGTGGCTGGACGAGCTCAACAACCGTGAAGATAAACCGTACATGTCATCGTACCAATGGGACGAGCGTCTCCTCCAAGCTGGCTTCTCGTGACTGGACAGCATGGTTCTAGACGTAAAGCCTCTGTACCACCTTAACGCCAAAGCACTTACAAAACCTGCTTCATTCACCAGCGAAACTAAAGTTAACTATGCGGTAATGGCCGAATACCCGAAGTTCTCTGCACAGGCATCCCGGACGAAACGTCCTTTGCTGAAGCGGCCGGGATGCCTAGCGTCTTCCCCACCGTGCTATGCGCGCGCGCAGACAAGACGAGTTTGGGCTCTGAAAAGGACGGTGTTGACTCACAGTGCTGCGAGCGGTGTAGGGCTGCTTGCTGTGCAGTTTGCGAGCTGGCTTGGCGCCGAGGTGTTTGCGACTGTTGGGCGCGAGGCGAGGAGGGGGCTCCTGCAGGATACCGTGGGTACCAATTCAAGTCACACACTCAGCCTGCGTGATGACTGTTTTACGGAATGCGGACGACTTGATGGCGGCTGCGGAGGGAAGAGGCGTTGATGTGGTGCTCAACTTGCTGTCTGACGAACTCCTATACGCATCTTGGCAATGTATCGCGCCAGGGGGGACGTTGGTCGATCTCAGCAAGTGAGACGCTGCTGCGCGTTACAAGCTGGTCATGGAGTCTTTGGACGATAGTGGTGCTTTTGTCGGCATCAAATGTCGCGACTGGCTCTCCTTGACGGTGGTGAAATTGGCCAGTCGTGGGACCACAATCGTCCATTTCTCCCAAGAGGGTGTACCAACGCCCATCACGCCCTTGCTTACGTTTTCGTGCAGCGAGATAAAGGAACCTGTTCAATGTCTCGCTAAGGGAACCCACATGGGCAAAATCGTCGTCGGCTTTGTCGGCGAGCATGTCGATCAAAACTGACTACCCCTAAGCCCGGATCAGCCGGAGCCAATCTTCGCCCTCGACCCTGTCTACATCATCACCAGCGACATCAGCGACCTCGGCGCCTCTATCACCCGCTAACTAGCCCACAATGGCGCCCGAAACCTGATAATCCTCTCCCGCTCGGCAGGCTCATTACCCACGACGGCTCAGTCGTCGCCGAGCTGAATGGTATGGGCTGCATGATTCACGCCTGCGCCTGCGACTTCGCCGATAAGGACGCCGTTCGGGCAGTCATGTCGAGTATCTAAGCTCATCAAGAATCGGGGGCATGGTCCACCTCGCCGTGGTTCTCGCTGATATGGAGCTTTCGTAGATGGCCGTGGACGAGTGGCAGGCGGCTGTGGCGTCCAAGGTCTAGGGAACATAGAACCTGGCTTGGCGTGACTGGACGGGTTGGCCAGGCGAACTAGGCGGCGGTGAACGAGTTCCCTGACAGCTTCGTCCAGTTTCTATACAGGCTGGTGATGCCGTGTTCAGTTCTCGGTGTTGATCCTGTGGAAGACATCAGAACTCGACTCATAAGCGTGAATTCCGCGAGGCAATGGAGAGTGCTGGAGCCGGGTTCCTCATATCTCGCGAAAGTCTCGGCAGGGACTCTAGCACTGAACAAGCATTTCTCCGTCCGTCCAGGTGGGCATAGACTTCCACTGCACAGTACGGCTCAACCATCCAAAGAATTCCATGATACGGAAGCTCGATCCACGGATGGCCCTTCACAATCATACCGACTGCGAGGGTAAAAACGAGTCCAGTCAGGCTGATAACTCCCCTGTCTTTTTGAATCAGTTCGTGTGCTGCTTGAGGGCTCGTCCATCAGCGGTAGACAGCCCCATCAGCAGGTTATTCATCGCTCACGAGATCGCCTGGCAGGTGCTGCCTTCATTGATGATTGTGGACGAAGGCGGAAGCAAGGCTTATGCCTGTGTATCGATGCGCCTATTGTCCTTTAGGATGGACTCACTCATAACCGCCGACATACGCAAGTGGTGGCTAGCCATCTTCGGGGTGGACGTGAACTTGATGCAATTGACAAGTGTTCCGGAGTTTGAGGATTTGGGCAGATTGGTGGCCCGTCAGACGGAGAACTATTGTGTTACTAACGACGAGGCCCCATAGAATACAATCAGTCCTGCCTAGATGCTACGACAAAGGTTTGGTTAGAGCTGCCAGAGCCTATGATCTAGATTGTAGACAATTGGACCTTTTCGGAACATTCACTGAGTATACTGCCATCACTTTCACGCTGAAAAACCTGGTTGCCTCCGACATGACTAGAATGATCAGAATAAATCGACATCCTGAAACGTAAAGGACCGTAACTGAAGAACGACACTTGCTCATTGTAGGGCGGCAACATGGCGAGATATGACAGCAACCAGAGCAACAGCCCGCAACAGCCCACTGGTCTCGATAGTTGAGCGAGCCGTGTTCTCTGCCGATGGCCCAGGGTTTTCTCTCCATACAAAACCAAGTCCTCTAAGTCCCGCATGTCGCCTGTGGAAGCACTTAGTCGCAGCTCAAAACAATCTTGCTCCCTTACTATCCATGACCAGCAAAAAACTGGTATTATCTTAGATATGTGCAAAAAAGGCCCTATTTGGGAGACGACACGGCCAGAACTGGAGGCCTCACTATTGAGGGCAGCTGTAGCTCCATGTCAAGTGAGCGTACAGGCCGAACAGCTGGCCACTTCACCGGTGAGGATCCCGGCCCATTTCTTTGTTTAGCGTCTTGCCCTAAGTGCATTGATTGAAGGAAGATTGAGGGGAATTTTGAGCGACACAGTTGCAAAGTCTCCCTCCCCCCTGACGAGGGATTTCGTTGGTCAACAAAAAGCGAAGCAACTCCAAATGCTTGGCGTCTCATGGGGTGAGTCGCTGAGTCCTTATGAGTGTCCAAGGCCACCAATTTGATAGAAAAGTGACAAGAAACAGAAATAGACGGAAACAGAAATGGAAACAAACACTACGTGATGAGAAAAGGGGTTTTGGGTTACAGCTATTTCCCGCAAAGTGGAGATCGTGGTCTGCCGTCGTGTCGCTGAACGGCTGGGAAACACAGCATCTTTTCGCTGCGCGACAAATGCAGGCCTCCTGAATCACAACTGTTCCGAACACACACCTTTTTTGGATCCATGTGGCGACTCTGCAGAGTGAATGCTACTATCAACAGTGAGCAGTTGAAGCTATCATCTAACATTAGCTGAGACATTGAGTAATGGTAAGCAAATGGTTCACTCGAGGTTACAGCCGCTCTGCCGGCACTGATGAGCCAGTGCACCGCTTGATAGAACGATGGTGAGGAGGCTTGGCGACTCAGAAGACAGATGTTCGTGTTGATTAAGGATTATTCTCCGGCAGGTAGGCGCCAAGAATTGACAAGTCGACGACCTTACTCGGTAGGCATGGGTAATCGCCAGTTGACAGCACGGCCCATTGCTTGACGATCGTACCCTCTCGTCTACCGGCAGGCCGGGGCCCGGGTACCGAAGGACGGCAGCCGTTTCAGTCCCCATTTATCCTAGGATTGTCCTTAATCATCGTCACAATCGCCCGGCCAAGATGGAGCCAAGACCAGAACCAAGGCCATGTCGTCTTGGTGTGAGAAACTCCGGCTGCATCTCACAAACCGCAAGACTTCTCGGTTGTTGATAGAGGGTTGCGCTGTGATCGCGTGTTCTTTCTGTGGAAAGGAGGTCAGTACCTGAGGCGTCCGCATTCCGAGTTCCCCTGCTCCTGTGCGCCCGAGCATCACCCATCACCCATCACCCATCACCACCGATGGATGTAAGGATAAGATTGGGACGATGGCTGTGAGCCTTGGCCCCGCCAATGGGCCAATTGACGCCGAAACTTGATGTAATCCAAGGCCACTGGGAACGCCCAAGCTGATGGGCCAAGACGCCTAGAGATTTCCAAGCCTGGTCGCGCAACGCGATTCCTTGTCCGCTTGCCAACGCGGTCTGTACACTGGAACGATGCCAATGGACCTCTGCTCGAGTGCCAAGACGGTCTTCCAAAGTCTGGAGCTTGTGAGACAAAAGGCCAAGAGCGCGTGGGTTCCATGAAAATGGAGCAAAGCCCACTCTGCAACAAGCCCTACTGGCATCTTGGCTTGAGCTCGCCGAGCGAGGACTGCGGTGATCCCCCTCTTGAGTTGCCTGCAGCGCCAGCAGAATCCTTCCTAACATCGGCCTGGCGTCCGAACACATGCCACCCCATTCAAACCTCCGCATTTGGGCCTTTTTGGTGGGCCTTGCGTCTTCAAACTGCCGGGGCCGTCGAGATCGTTTGGGGGATGGACAAAATGGTCTGATGAAAGCCCAGAATAACGACTACCAAACGTCGCGGGTTCCAATGTGGACAGATGCCGAAGCTCGGAAGGGGTCGCGGTATTATCAGATTACATCATGGCGTTGCCGTTGATTGTGGTGTCACCATTGGGGGCACGAGGTCGTCTTCTCGCTCGGGTCTTGAGCTCCCAAGACTTAGCCGGAAAGCTTGGTATATTTCCGTGGCACGGCAGACTCATCAGGCTCGTGGCGCATGGGTGAGTATTCTCACGGTGCGGTCAATGGGGGGTGGTGGTCATGCAGGACGGCACAAGGTATGCGGGTATCCGTCCTAGAACCTTAATCTCTTTGGTCGATGTCAGCAACAGCGTGGGACAGGCGACGACCGATGGGGATTGAGGAGTCAAAAAGTCAATCTGGTGGTTGACGGGGATGGGGCAGAGACGTTGAGACGGCCCCAAACAAACTCACAAATCGCGCAAATGAAATGCAAGTGGCGGGCCAAACATTGCGAGAGGAGCAGCGCCAAGACCGGCAAAGGCCTCGTTTTGATTGCTTGTCCTCTGATTGAGTGTGAGTCGCTGAGGGCTGGAGTGGTGGACTGGAGGCTTCCCCCCTGAACAGGCGAGAGGGTTGAACCCAAGGCGAAACCGTCCATCCTCGCAGGTCTTGGCATTACTTGCACAGCCTCATTGAACCACGAAGCGGCGGCCGCAAGGTGGGCAAGATTGGACACGGGCTGATGGTGCTTGGTATCTGCAGCCAAGAACGCCTAGGCTTTGTCTTGGCTGGGCGATGAAGCGGCAAATTCTCAGTTTGGGCTGGCTGTGATGGCTGTATCCCGTAGCCAGCTCGCAGTGTCGTGTCTCGTGCTGTCTCGAGTCCTGGCCTCGACAAGCTGGAAGTAGTCTGCAGCAGCAAACGCACAGTACCCACTGGTGGCCCTGCGGGGTTGCTAATGATGTGATGGCATGGGTTTGTGAGACGGCTCGTCGTTCTTGGGGTTCGTGTCTTTTATCGATGAAGGCTTGGCGCGGCGACCATGGAGACGGACGACGACGCGGCGACTCGGCCTGGGAAGACCAAAGTACTCAAGACTCTCAGAAGGATTCTGACACCAGCTGGTGTACCGCCAGCGTGGGTCGAACTGCCAAGTTTAGCCGACCCGCTCACCTGAGTAGGCGTCGGCTCGGACACGTTGGGGTCCATGTTTTAAGGTAACGGACGGGGAGACGGATTCGGTGGATCGACGAAGAAGGCTGTGCTGAGGGCTTCTGCGATGCGGTGCAGATGGCGCAAAAATCCGACAACGAGAGTCAAAATGGTATCGGGAAAGGCAAAAAGGACGGTCCAGGGAGGTGACTCCAATCACCACAGCTGGATGGTGGGAAGAGAGGCAGGGAAGGAAGGAGGATGGGAGGGATGGGTGGAGGTACCTGCCTTTGCCAGAAATTGAGTCTTGGCCATATGGAGGTTGGCAGGCAGGAGATGCTACTCTGTACATCTGGAGATGTACCTAGGTACCAGAGTGCCCGCCTTGCGCGGATACGTACGACTCGGACCCCGACTGGCTGATGTGCGTTTGGCACGACACGCTACCTCAGTGCCTACTTTTCCCACCTCACTCACTCAATTCTCGATTCGCACAATTTGCTCGCCGACCTTCTTCCCATGCACCACACAACAAGTCCCCCCCTTCCCAGATATTAAGTCTTGGCAATGCCCACCCATATCGTCGCACAAATACGTTTCCCAACGCCCGGCACATCGGCTTGCCTCGCGTGGGCCGCAACAGGCGGTATTGCGCAACACTCTAGGGACGAGCCGGTTTGGACGGCTCCTCGCTGACCAAAGGGGAGCGGCGACTGTGCTGCGAACATGTCGAGAAGAGGGGGCCAAGGGGGGACACAGCAGGCGAGCGTATTTTGCTTGCGCGTAGCCCTTGGCGCTAAGGACTTGGCAGTCTTGGCTGCGGCGGAGAGGCCAAGAAGAGAGGAGCGGAAAGCTTCTTTTCGCTCTTGGGCGTCGCCCCTCATCCACCGTGTCGACAGTCACCTGGCCCCGAAAACAGTGGGGGCCGCCCCGACTTATCGAGGTCTTGATCCCACCATCGAGTCGAAAAAGGGGAGGTGGAGACGCTCGGTTAAGCACATTGGGGACATGCCCAGTGCGGAATGACGAGCGGGCTGCATCTGTCCGCGCAGGCGTTTCTTGGGGCGGGTCCCATTCCCGTCGCCTTTTATGGAGTTACGGGGTATGCGCTTATCGGAGCGTCCGAGGCCGCCCGCCGACGCTTCCTGGGCATCCGTGGAGCCCCTGTGTTTTATTCCCTTCCTCGTCGGTCTCTTGGCCTCTTGGGGAGTCTTGGTACCAGGAAAAGGCTTGGAAAAGGCTTGGAAGGCTTGTCGCTTCTTGTCGCTTCTCCCTTTGCCTGTCAATCGTCACCGGGCATTCCCATGTCCTGTCAATCGTCCTATCTCTGAGCTGCCTGAAAATGTACCTTTGGTACGATGGATGCTTTGCCTTTGCCCTGTGACATCAGGTACGAGAGTACTTGGCGGCTTGTTTCTCTAGGGAAGGACAGTCCTGGGTCTGTTGTCCCGTCCGGTCACACCCCAAAAATACTCGGCTCACTCGCTCGGCTGGAAACAGCTCTTCCCCATCTGAGACGGTCGCGGGCCTCCTCTTCAGACGACACCGAGAATATGGTTGCAGCATCTGCCAGCCAGGTGCGGAGTATAGACGGAAATAATTGCTGTCACTGTATACCACAAGACGCGACATCACCGATGGATCCCGTTTGTTCTTAACAATAACCGCAGTCCCACCACGGGCGACGGAAGGTGACAAACAAGGGAACGTCCCATCATCCGGCCGGCCGACGACGACAAAACGAGAAAACCAAACGCCTACGCCGCGCTTGCGGCCATCAGCTGATGGCGAGCTACTGACCAACAGCAACTGGAAACGGGTGCGCGCAGGATGAAGCAATGGGCGCCAAGTGCAAATGCCAAGGTCTCGGCGAAGGGAGAAAGAGGTGAAAACTGGAGATTTGCCAAGACTTCCCAAGACAGCCAAAGTCTTGGCATCGTATGCGCCCGGATGTTGCGGTGTTGGCGGGATACATGGCCAGTCAGTGTGTGCCCATGGCGCTGGCTGTCTTTTGGACACTGTGCCTGTAGCCTTGCCTAACTGAAACTGCGATTGCAAAAGGAGGAAGAAGGATAGTCATTACCGTCCTCCGTACAGTGCTAAAAACGGGGCTGCCGGGCGCAGTGCTGCCACATCATGTCTCTCTCCACCACCTGCGACATCTGCTCGGAAGCCCTCGCCACCCTCGACCAATGAAAAGTCAGCTGGTCTGACAAGCCCCCGGTCGCCAAGACTTTGCCAAGACTCTTAGGAGGGTAGGAAGAGCGGAGAGGAAATGTGATTCATGAATAAAGAGACAAGCCATCGTCCATGCCCCCAGATCAGACTGAATGAATTCTCGAAGAACAACCCAGTCTTGCGAGAGTCGGCAGAAAAACATAAAAGCATTGCTGACCGTCTCCTTTCCCCCCGTTCCAGCCTTTTGCCCTATTCGCAGTATCACCCTCTTGCCTGCTTTCGGCAATCTACACTTTTGGAATCATCCATCCACCCACTGCCTGAGCACACTGAAGGACCCCACTTCACTTACACACATCTCACCTCACTCCCGCACTCGGTGTTCCCTGACCCGCGGGACCCGACTCAACTCACCCTCCCGGACTCATCTCACCGAGCTACCCTGCGCGGCCATCACACTCACAAATCATGTCGACAAAGCAAGAGAATGAGAGCTCTGCGAGCAACTCTCCCAAGAGCAACACCCCGGCTCCCTCGACAACGACCAGCAACACCTCTCAGTCAGCCAACAGCACTAGCGCCGAGGACAACCTCATCTGCAAGTGGAACGCCTGCAACCTTAAGTTTGTCTCACCCGAGGCTCTCTATGTATGCCATACCTGACTCCCAGATGCCCGCAATCATCCTGCTAATCGTCTTCCTCAGGAGCACATTTGCGAGCGCCATGTCGGCCGCAAGAGCACCAATAACCTCAACTTGACTTGCCAGTGGAACTCATGCAGAACGACCACCGTCAAGCGTGACCACATTACTTCTCACATTCGCGTGCACGTCCCGCTTAAGCCTCACAAGTGCGAGTTCTGCGGCAAGTCATTCAAGCGTCCCCAGGACCTGAAGAAGCACGTCAAGGTAAGATGCACACCCGCCCTAATCGGCACATCGAAGACGCACAGGAAACTAACACTCTCCAGACCCACGCCGATGACTCGGTGCTCGTCCGCTCGCCTCAGGACCAAGGCCTGAACGGTTACCGGGCGCAGCCAGGCAAAGGTATGTAAAAGCTCACATTTGCGCATCCAATGTCCTCTATTTTCTCCCAACTAGAGGCTAATTTGCCTCCAGCTTCTTCTAGCTACTATGATCATAATGGCCACATTCGGACTAACTCGGCCGCCTTCGCACATCAGGCTGGGCATGCTAGCTACTATGCACCCCAACCATCTACAAACTATGGACTGTACTTCAACCAACAACCCCTGAATCCTCCCCGAACTGAGTACATTGGCCACCACGGCGGCTACGACAACCGCAAACGCGCCTTCGACATGGTCGACGACTTCTTCGCCCACGCCAAGCGCCGCCAGGTCGACCCTACCTCCTACCAGCAAGTCGGCCGATCCCTTCTCCCGCTTCACGGCGCCCTCGGCCTGCACACCGGCCCCATGCCCGGCTCCGACTACATGGCCGCCCAGCCCCAGCACCACGTCCAGCAGCACGTCCAGGGCCCTCCCTCCGGCCCCGGTCCCCTCACTCAGCAGTACTACTTGCCGCCTATGCCCAATGCCCGCACCAAGAACGACCTGGTCCAGATCGACCAGATCCTCGAGCAGATGCAGAGCACCGTCTATGAGAACGCGAACCAGGCCACCCAGGGCATCCACATCCACGGCCAGAACACGTTCGACCTCCGCCACAGCCCCTCGCCCCCGGGCGGCCACCGCGGCTCCCACGCCGGCATGTCGGTCTCCCAGGACGGCTACCACGCCGTGTCCGCTGCTCACATGGCGTCGCCACTCACCGCCGTTTCCTCGACTGGGACCCCCGCCGTCACACCTCCCTCGAGCACCATGTCCTACACCTCTGGTCACTCGCCCAGCCCCTCTTCTTCCGGTATGTCTCCTCAGTCGAGACACTCCTCAACCGCCTCTTCAGTTATGTACCCCAACCTCCCCGCTGTCAGCTCCGTCTTCCCCGGCCAGTCAACCGCATCCACTCTCGGCCCCAGCTTCGACAGCAACGAGCGCAGACGCTACTCTGGAGGCATGCTCCAGCGCGCCGCCCCTCGTCGCCCAAGTCTCCCCTCATCTTGGAGGACTCCTCCGGCGTCACCACTCCCAAGGCCGAGTCCATCGCTTCATCCGTCGGCTCTCCCTCTTCCGAGTCCGACATGAGCGAGGGTGCCCGCGAGCGCGAGGAGAAGTACGACCAGTGGCTCGAGAACATGCGTACCATCGAGGCCCTCCGTGAGTACATCCGCGACCGCATCGACCGCAGAGAGTACTCCGAGGAGCCCGCCGAGCAAGGGTCCAAGTCTCCCGTGGCCAGCCGCCTCAAGTCTCCCGAGCCGATGGAGGTTGATGCCAAGCCCAGCCCGGCAGCGCCGCTCTACCCCGTCCTGCGTATGCCGAACTGAAGAGGCTTTCTGCAATGAAGAAAGAAGAGGCCCCTTAGGCGCGTGTACCAACAGATGTCCTACAAGCGTGTTTTTTTCACAAAAGTTTTCTCACGAAACGAGGGAAATTGTGTGACCGGTTCAGAAACCCGGTTCGTATTTGATTCTACTGCATTCTTTTTTATTTACCACAACACTTCCGGCAAAAAACCTCCCAAACCTGTCGAAGCCTCTTTGTTACGTTACATACCCTGGTCGGTGGAAGTGGAAAGGGGAAGTCGGATTGATCACGCAGTCTCCCAACACAACGCAGATGGATGGATGACGGGGAATGGACATACTCCCTCGATTCCTTAACAAACACTTTTGATTTTATCCACATTTTCATGTCAACGGAAGAGGGAGAGTTTTATCATTCGGGAGGGCTTTGCGAGTCGTCAAAGCACGAATACTTTGGTGCGAAACACATTATCTTTTCTTTCTTTCTCACACAACGGGTTTTGCGCGGATCATCAAACGGAAATCAACGGAATGGGAAACGAGATCATGAAAACCATGAACAACCACAAATCATGTTGCTTCGCCACCTATGTAGTCTCCTTGGCCTGAACTCCAGGGTCGAAATGAATGCTTATTGCGCTTCCAAACTCTGATCTCTTGGCATTCTCTTGGCAAAGCGTGAATCTCAAACCTGCGAAATTGACCGTGATTAATTAATCCAATGTCTACCTGTCATGCCAATCTCTTGCACAGCCACCATACACCCCGTCCGGCGAATGTCCCGCCGCCAACGCGAGAGCGACCCCGTGGCCATCTCGGTGTCGCTTTCGCCGCTCGGGCTGCTTATAAGTTGGTCAGCGTCACGAACCTCATTGTGGCCCCTTGACTACACTTCACGAAAAAAAAGTTAGATCCCAGCTTGGACGAACTGTCCATGTCCGGCTTGTGTCCAAGAATAGAAACATGTCTTTCGGGTGAAGGAGACCCTAATACATTAGGCACGCCGAGCAGGCAGGGCGCATGGGGGTCCGAACCGAGATCCCCGTGCCCGGTGCTTTGGCGGGTGAACAAACCTGTACTCTTCAAAATCGACGGATCCGGGGGTGACGGGCGTCATTGTAACGTCTGCCCAGGACGCCGTATCCCAAAAATAATCCCGGGTTCCTTGTCAGGGTCTTCCGTCATTGACTCCCCAAGTTCGCATCTTCTCTACGCTTCCCGAGGCCATGGAATGTTTGCACGTCTCTCCCGCTGAAGCCTGTCTAGCCGGGCGAGAACTAGACTCAGGGTCCCTTGCCGACGCCTTGCTATCTCGGGCGCGAAAGAACAAGCTATGTGCAAAAACAGCAATGGTTGTTGACAGGAACGTAGGAGCGGGCCCGCCCGGCCGAGACCTCAGCTGACGTGTGTCTTGTTCAGCCGGTGAGAAGGACGGCAGCCCGAAATGAAGACGCCATCCTCTCTTCTTGGCGAGACGAATTACAGCATACTGCCTCATTGATACAAGCGCTTTCTCTTCACGAAGCCATCCAATGACGGAACGCGGCCCAGTGAGACATGTGAGCACTGTGTTCGGCCCTTCCTCTGGAGGGAACGAAGGGTCATGCGGACAAGGTGGGATACACAAACACAATGCAGGGAATCGTGTTTGTTTTTTTGAAATGGTGAGTTTCTGGGAAACCGTGTGGTTTCTGTGAGTAGAGTTATGTATCTCAACGGGAGCTCCAATGTTGAGAAGGTATTTCCAGAGATCCCCTTTCTTGCCCGTGAACATTGGGAAAAGAGGTCCAATGTTCTGCTTACTGATCACTATGCTGCGTTGGAAGAACTTTCAATGTCTTAGACGGCGGAGCGGAGGGGGAATAAGAGCCAAGGAAGTAAGCGTTCGACGATCCCTCTCTGCTAACCCGGGAATGTTCGTCTTGTCAGTTGCACGCGGGTGATCGACGACAACGCCCCGTTGATTCAAACTGTTTCCCTTTTGGGACGCTTTTATCAGACGAGGAGCAAACTCGCCGTGGCGCGATTGGCGGCTTCTGGGTTCTGTCTAGAGAAGTTCGTGTCTCTCTCTAGCGAGCATCCCCCTTCGTGACGAGTCTACGTGAAGGGTGGTTGACTAGTTGCCCTCGGCTAGTAGTGTTGGAGTTGGAGGACTAGGTACGATGTTGTCATCGTTGTCGGGAAGCCTGCCTATTCACGAACATAGGGACAAGGAGTACAACTACACTGCTGAGAACTATATAAAGCGTCAAAGAGCGATAACCATAGACTCGAATTCGCATCGAAGTAACAGTCAACAACACATAATTCTGAACCTGCAACCGCATATAGACTGCAATAATTAAAGCAGAGCACAATCTCCTCTTACACATCTCAAACCCCCAATACCAAAACAAAATGCAAATCAACACCCAAACCCTCCTCCTTGCCCTCATCGGCACTCTCTCTGCCGTCAACGCAACCCCGGCGTCCCCACACGCCCTCGCGCCTCGCGAGACGACTCCCGACGAGCCCAAGGCCGACTGCTGCTCATGTGACCTCGAGAACCGAGGACCCAACTACATCTGCCGCGTGCCCCCAGCCGGTGTCTGTGCCGTGCCGGCCATCGCGTGCCCACACGACCCCAAGACGCAGGAGCAATGCTGCTGCTGTGACATCAGTGTGCCTGCGATGCGTTGCAAGGCGATTCCCAAGGGGAGCGGGTGCTTCTGTACCATGATCAAGTGTCCTTTCCAGTTTAATATGTCGTACTTGCCAAACTATGGGTCAGCCGGTGGAGTGGCGGAGGTTGATGGATAGGGATTAGGCGACGTCGCGTGTAAGGGGGCTTGCGGGGAGGTCAAGAAAACGGACCCTGGGATACTATGATCAAGCCTTGATTGGTGGGTTGGAAGCTTGCCTTTTGACAGCTGTTGAGGCCGTTTTGTCTGGCCAGTAATTTGGTTGTATGACTTGAGATACAAATAATTACATTCGCTCAATGACATCTGAAGTTTGTTGGTGAAAGATGATTCATAGTCATGTGCGAAATACAAGATTTGGAGAATCACAGGGCCTAACCATCAAGCTGTGGCGTTAAAACAGAGTCTGGTGAAAAGATTGTCCCACTTTAACAATACCCGGGTTGGGTAATGGTTCTCTATAATGTCATCCAGCTGCGGAAGGCGCTCGCTGACGGATCATCCTGGCCAGTCACAAGACTTGGAAGTGCGAGATGGAGAACTTTAGAGACCGAGCTGCAGGGAAGTTGTGTAGCTTTTCTTTTGCTGCTTCATAGTCAAAAGCAATGTAGATCCTTCTATGTGCAGTTTCAAAGGCACAATATGTAATGTAAACGTCGCAGCTGATGTTACAGCCAACAATGATAGCCCGGATACACGGGGGTTACGGCCTCCAAAAATGACCCATCCAAACTGATTTTAGGTTTTGTAGAAAACACACGAGGCCACAGAAAAGCGTCGAGCTGAGTAAAAATGCTGTACCTCTCAATTAAAGTTCTTCCACCTGTTCCGTGTGTGGATTTATCAAAAGCGATTCATGCAGGTTGAACTTCAATCCCAACGCCTTCAGCCTCTATTTCAGCATAACTGTCTTATTTTTATTAACATTAACCGCCCATAAATAACAAGTAACTGATCACGAGCGCCGACGACATGTATAGGAAGGATGAGGGAGCTTCCAGCGGAGGCGGAGGCGGAGGTGGCGGCGGAGTGAATGCCGCGGGTAACAAGGACGCGATTTGGAGAGGGGCATGGTGCCGCAACCACAACCCACAATCATGATGGCGCGTTAGTGAGCGGGGCTCCGCTGGGTTTGTGGAGGCGTTGAACCTCAGTACGTGATTATTCACGTAATTGTTGGATTCATTGCGAAACTTATAGATGCTACATAAAAGCATGAGCCCAAGTATAACTGAATCTTGTGTACAGAGGCCTTTTAGATTCATGTCCCTTGGTATCGCTTCTTTCTGTTTTGCCCTTCATCAATTCACCATCTCTTATAACCCTCCTTGCATCAATTCCCAAGGCTCCAGACTATCAGTCCACATACCGACCCACTTCTTCTTATCGGAGCGCAAACATGGGTTCTCTCTCCGTACCCCCGTCCAAGACGGAATACCAGATCTTGGAGAAACCGAGCCGCAGCGGAAGAAAGCTCCGCATCGTGTGCCTTGGGGGCGGCGCCAGCGCTCTGAACTTGGCTCATGAGATCGACACCTGCAAGACCCTCGAGTTGGAGCTCGTCTGCTACGAGAAGAACCCTTCCATCGGCGGCACCTGGTACGAGAACCGTTACCCCGGTTGCGGGTGCGATATCCCGTCGGTCAACTACCAGTTCTCTTGGGCACCGTCTCCAGAATGGTCGAAATTGTGAGTCGAACAGGATCGTTGGCCCACTTAAATTAACGCTGACCAAGAAATCCTTTATGAAGCTACTCGAGTGCACCTGAGATTTTGCAGTACTTCAAGGATGTTGCAGAGAGATACGACTTGAACAAGTACATTCGCCTGAACAGCACTGTTACGGGAGCTTTCTGGGACGAGGGAAAGCAGAAATGGCATATCCAGGTGCAGAAGCAAGACGGTACCACGTTCGAAGATACAGCCGACATTTTCGTCAATGCGAGCGGTGTTCTCAAGTTAGTAGGGTCTGCAAACACTCTTGCGTGTTATTAACTAACGCACAACCTTCAGCAAGTGGAAGTGGCCTGCTATTAAGGGCAAGGAGACTTTCAAGGGGACGATGCTCCATAGTGCCAACTGGGACAACAGCATTGACCTCAGGGGCAAGAGAGTTGGAATGATTGGCTCTGGCTCTTCGGCAGTCCAGATTGTCCCAAACATCCAGCCCAGTGAGTTTCACCATTCGATCTCTGCAGGAATAACAGCATTAACATTCCAAAGTCGTGGGAAGCATGAGCTGTTTTATTCGAAGTTCTTCATGGGTGGTAGGTGGCTTTGGTCAACGCTTTGCTGGAAAGAACGGCAGCAACTTTGAGTGTAAGTTGTGCTACCGGACTCAAGCATGAACACCCACTGACATGGCGTGATAACAGATAGCGAAGAACAGCACGAAATCCTTAGGAAAGACCCAAAGAAGTATCTTGCATACAGGAAAAAGATCGAGTCTGAGCTGAACTCCCGATTCCGCTTCATTCTGAACGGATCCAAAGAGCAGGCGGATGCCAAGGCTGTAAGTGCTTACCGCCACAATGAATCATGCAATACGTCCTTACACATCATCAGTTTGCGGAGAAGGACATGCGCAGCAAGCTTGCAGGCAGGCCGGACCTCCAAGATCTCATTATCCCCAAAAACTTCGCTGTCGGTTGCCGAAGACCGACCCCTGGAAATGGTTACCTTGAGGCCCTTTGTGAAGACAACGTAACTGTTATCTCCTCAAGTATCCAGGAAATTACTCCCAAGGGAATCAGGACGGCGGATGGAAAGGAGCACGAGTTCGACATCATCGTTTGCGCTACTGGCTTCGACGTCAGCTGGAGGCCGCATTACCCCACAATCGGACGCAGCGGCGTCAGCCTGAGCGAATACTGGAAGGACGTTCCCAATACTTACCTCTCCTTGACGGTTGCCAACATGCCGAACTACATTAGTGAGTCACATCCGTAACATGCTCAACTGACAAAGATCTGCATACTAACTCGTTAATCAAAGTCTTCAACGGCCCGTTTGGGCCCTATGGCCACGGAAGTTTCCTTCCCATCACTGAGACAGTGGCAAGATATGTGATGCAGATGCTGCACAAGATGTCAGAGGAAGAGATCGCGTCCTTCTGTCCGAAGCAGGAGGCCGTCAATGATTTCGTCGAGCATCGCCGGCAATTCCTGCCGCGCACCGCGTGGACGTCACCATGTCGTTCGTGGTTCAAGCAGGGTACCGTGGATGGCGAGCCTATGATGTGGCCCGGCTCGCGAATCCAGTTCTTTGAGACGATTGCCACACCTCGTTGGGAAGACTATGACTTGAAGTACACGACGAGCAACCGTTTTGGATACTGGGGCAATGGCTTTGCGCAGCGTGAAACAGATGGACGGGATTTGTCCTGGTACTTAGGTCTACTTGATGGAGTTGATGAGCAGCCTGTGTTGCCTGATGAGGATTTCGAAGAGTTTCTCATGAACAAATAGATGTGTCATAGAGTGCCAGCTCGTTTCTGTACTACGATTTTCTCTCTTTTTTTCCATGAAATGATGCCTCATAATGTATACATACAGAGTTATTGGTGTAGTGATGCAAATACCAGAAGTTAGAGAACTGCAATTTCTGCTGCGATTTTGCCCTCCTTTTTTTGGCCGCTGTATATCGAGAGATTTCCTCGCCACATTGGTTTACCTTGCGCTCACGTTTTGGCCTGTACAAAAGGCTCCTATAAACTCTTCTCTCAAACTTGGTATGGTTTTTGAGTCGCCGGTTTCTAGGAATTAACTCTTGCAAAAAGGCCCAAAAAGCAGCATGGGCGTGTGCACGCTGAACTCAGGACGAAGCCGCAAGGTCAAATTCGCCCCCAGGTCCTTCGATATGTCCCCTCTCAAACTAGTCTTTAAGCCACTTCGCAGCATACTGTGACTTGAATTTCACAAGGCTTATTACGCTTGACATGCTTAATAATAATCCTGTTCTGGGACGTATATCATCGCAACATGATAGGGTGATACGTCTCTTCGTGTTGCTTCAGATTTGGAAACGTAGTTCGTACTCATTCAAATTCTCTTATTAAACTGCGATGTACAATCAACCCATAGTTTTCGTTTTCTGCCCAGAAAATCAAGTTGCCAGAAAGTTTGCTTCTCAATCGTGTAGAGGCCTTACAATCAAAGCACGTAACGGAAGTTAGGCTGCTCAAAGTCTGTCAAATCTAAGAACTCAGTTCCAGCCGTAACAACCTCAGGCTCCTCGGCCGCCTTCTTATCCCGACGCTTGTTCTCCCAAATGTTGACAACTCTGATGGCAACTATAGTACAGCCAGCAAGTCCGTACATGATGGCTACCATGAGCTTGCCGTTGTGGTAGTTTGGCGCCTCATTCGAGCGGAATGTCTGCGGTCCAATCCAGTTACCGGCACCATAGGCAAGGATCTGAAGACCATTGACAGTAGCCTTCTTCGTGTATCCGAGGGTGTTGTTTGAGATCATGACCATGACAAGACACCACGAGGCACCCGCGGCGCCGATAAGGTAGTAACCCACAAGCAAAGCAGCTTGTGCGGAAAGAGGGATGACGATCATCATGATGCCGCCAATCATCGGGATGAGGATTGCAATGAAGGCAAAAAGAGAGCGGTCCATAAACTTGTCCGAGAGGTATGTGAAGAGAAGCTTACAGGTGATGTCCACCACCCCCGTAGGCATGTTGAGAAGCAGTGACAGACGAGAGTTGAAGCCGAAAGAGTTGATAATGATAGAGCCGAAGGCAGTGATGCCACCGTTGGGAATATTCATCAGCAGGGAGAAGAGTACATAGAGATATGTGCGAGGGTCTTTGAAGGCCTCGAAGAACTGGTCCCACTTCCACTGGCGGCTTCCGATTCCCTGGAAATTGCCGCGGATACGCTCAATAGCGATGGACTTCTCCCGGTGGTTGAGAAACTTGGCGTTGGTCTGGTTATCAGGCATGAACCACCAGCAGTAGACACCAGTAATGACAGTGGGTAAGCCTAGAACGAGATACAATACTTTCCAAGTTGCCAGAACAGTATTGTGTGCACCAGAAAGGCCATAGGCAATAGGGCCGATTGTCAGAAGAGCGACACCGTTACAGCTGAGCCAGTAGCCCATTCGTTTAGCCTGCTCGTTCTGTTTGTACCAGGCGGAAGTCAGGATGACGAATGCGGGCGTCACGGTGGCTTCGAGGGCACCGAGAAAGAAGCGGACCGAGAGGAGACCGGCGTAATTGAAAGCGAAAACGTGGCAGATCAGGACGACGCCCCAGAGGATAATGTTGGCCGATGTGTACTTTCCGAGAGGTAGACGTCTGAGGAGATAAGTCGTGGGGAACCTTGGCGCGGTCAGTATGGAATGATGCCGGGCGAGCATTCATTGTATGCAACTTACTCCCATAGGAGGTAACCGGCATAGAAGATACTAGAGGCCCAGCTGTATTGTTGACTTTTCGGGTCTAGTTTGGTATCCTCGCGAATGCCCATTAGGGAAGCGTAGTTTAGAGACGTCTTGTCGGCGAACTGAAGAGCATAAATCCACATCAGAAGTGGCAGAATGGCTCTGTCAATCTTCCATAGAACCTTTCTTTCCTCCTCGGGAGTGAATGTGACCTCTTCTCCATTGACGAAGGCGAGAGCAGGATCAACGTCTCCATGCTTGAGCTTCTCCATGCTGCCGTCTTCGAAGTCGGTCTGTGTTCGAATGACATCTCCACCATCCTGCTGAGTTGTCTTCTTGTTGGTGTCTGAAGTCATTGTTGACATCGATGGTTGAAAGACGAATGTAACGGATTGTTGTTGAAGAGTGTCGACTGACTAGCTGAACATGCGTCACGCCTTATGCTCGTAAACTCGGAGACAGGATTAAAACGAGAAAATTCAGATTGAAGATTTTCATTCAAGGAAGATTATCGAAGTAGCTCAGGTCAACAACTCCAGAGTGATGTTTGTGGAAGACTTGCACAGTATCAAGAACTCGCGGGGACACTAGGAGTTTATACGTGTTTCATGGTGCGCAGTATACGTTCGCAATTCATGGCCTTAATCATCTTGGTTATAGTTGACCTTGGTTCCATCGGCAAGGGGCCCTTCGATATGGTCGCAAACAGGCTGTTCTGGTGACAAAGTGGCTTGGCTGGTTATCGCTGAGATAGGGGATTCCACGTCAAACTCAGTCATACTGCTATCTCAGATCCACCCTGGGCTCATGCACGCCAACGGAGCTCCGCCCCCGCATTTTGAGGTTTGGCCTAGGAGACATTCCGCAATCTTGGGGTACGCTGGGATGAAGACACCCCTTTCCTGGCTGAGTGCCGTTGCCGTTATCTCCGAGTCTTCCTACTGCAAGCCAATACACTCTTCCACATCATGCCAGATAACAGGATGGTAGTCCAGCTGGATGGATCTGCCGGTGGAGCCCCGTTCCCTTCACCCCGGATTCAATGCTGCAAGGTAGCTCCCACAGACTACAGATACACACTTTCGCTCGAGTCTTGAACTTTGGTTTATAATTATAACTTTGGTTATGATGCGTATACTACTTTCACTTCTGTTCAGTCCCTGTAGCTTTGCAGCTATGAAGCTTCCCTCGGAGAGCATGTCGAATGCTTCTTTATCACTTGCGTAACTTACATATCAAAGTTGTGGTGCAGATGAGATTGTTCGTGCGCATGAGTACCCGGGAGCCTCTTGGTTCATTTAGTTAGACTGTCTACTGTTCTCGTTCCAAAATGGCAACCCAGCCTCCAATCGGGCTGATCCATATATCGATGAACTATCCAATGACTCTCCTGCAAACTTTCTAGCTGCCTCCATGCGGGCTAAAGCTGTTTCAATGGTTGGGACCCGCGTGCCATGTTTCTCTGCAATCTTGATCGCATACCCTGCATCCTTCGCTGCGAGAGAGACTGCAAAGCCCGGAGGAGTTCCCAGAGGTGGCGCATAGGCGCCCGTTGTCATCCGCTTCGAGTAGCTCTCGATGACCGGTCCGTACATATCACTAATGAATTGCTCCATCTGGCGGGTCCCAAGCCCCGTCTTTTCTGCAAAGACCTGAGCCTCTGCAGTCAGTTCCTGAAAGCCAATAACAAAGATGTTCCTGTCAAGGAGCAAAGTCAGCATGATACCTAGTCTCGGATAAGATTGGATAGATCCGATAGGGTAGAGCCTACCCTGATATTTTAAGCAAGCTTGACTTGCGGACATCTTCACCCATGTCAATGATACTTCTACCCATGACATCAATAATGTAGGGTCTCAGTCTCTCGATAGCTGCAGAGGGTCCGGCCATGGCGAAGATGAGTTTGCCGGCATCCGCCATGGGGCTAGCGCCAAAAACAGGGGAAGCAATAAATGTAGCGCCTGCTTTAGCGAGGCGTTCAGAGCACCTTGCGACAGTGTCAGGATGAACAGTTGATGTGTCGACCCAGACCTTCCCTTCGAGCAGAGCGCCGCTCCATGTATCCAGGGCTTTCGAAACGAGACTCTCAAGTACCTCGTCATTTGAAATCTATCAAGGTTAATTGTCGTTTTCCCAGGCTGTCACTACAATTGTCATGAGAGTGGCCAACACGAACCATCGTAAAGATGACTGTCGACTTGAGGACCAAAGTCTCAAAGTCCCGCTCTGGAAGTCCTCCGGCTTCCCGTATAATGTCGCCCCGGGAAATTGTCCGGTTGCTGTACCGAAGAGGCTTCAGACCATTGGATACAAGGTGCTTCTGTAGGTTCAACGCCATGCCAACACCCATCGAACCTAGGCCATACTAAAGCAAGAGTAAGCAGGGAGCAAAGATAAGAGCCAGGAGAGTAGGCAATACCCAGCCAAAACTTTCTGCGGCCGCCATCTCACGTGCCAAGTAGTGGTCTTTCTTTTGGAATATGGAAAAATGATTGCAAGGTAGAACGAGATGCCAACCACTGGCAGGTCCCGATAACACAATGAAACAAATCGGCAACTTCGGACTGCAACACGTTATCCCAAGCTACATGGTGTATTTTGTGGTAAAGATATACAGGTTGAGGTATTGTGGCGGCGGCGGCGGAGCTCCGCTGGCCCCTGTTCCTTCGGCAGCGGCCTCCTCGCCGCGCGCTAGTCAGCACCCCCTTACTCGTAAGCTAAACCGCCAGCCGAAACGATCTCCTCCAAGACCGTCGTCATGAAGGATCCCATGGACCATACCGGCCTGTCCTTCCAGAATTGTAGTACCGTCTCCATGAAGCGCACCTCGCTCGCCTCCGGTGCCATGCCCAATGCGGTAGACTCCCGAACCGAGAGACGCCGAGTTTGGCCGTCGACTTCCTCCTGTTGTTGCAAGACTTCCAGTATGGAATTGAACACTATCGCTGAGGCCTCATAGCGGGCTCGGACGGTTGACTGTGAACCGGCTTTCCGGCGCGTTTCTCCTGCCGCCCAACGTAGTAACCTCCAGATGGCAAGGAGGATCTTGTATGTAGCAACTGTGGCCCAAGGTGCCTCACGCAACGGATCTTGCCTGTCCAGGCTTGCGACACTTGAAAGCACATCCATCAGATCGTCGAGGAACACCAACATTCCGTCGTCCCCGGAGTTGTATCTGAGTAGGTTCTGTAACGATCTTCGTGCTCCAACTTGAAGCCCCATTGTGAGATGTGTTGCTGTGGTAAGACCGGCGACGACACTGTTTTCCACGATGCCACCAATCAACAGATCATCTGGCTTGCACAAAGCAAGCTTGACGGATAGTGCTATGCGCTCTGCAAATTTCAAGATATGCCAGTTCGAGTTGTCTGCCGTAGAGATTTGTGCAGCAATTGACTCTGAGAGATATCGCAAGGCGGCACTGACTTGTCTGTTCTGAGCTTGTGTCAGGATGTGAAATGCATTCGGGTCCGCTAAAGCTGGTGGTAATTGATAGTAGCAGCGTGTGAAATCCCTGACAAGAGAGTCAAGGCTGGTGAGGACAAAGAGAGTTGCCATCGGGGATGCTCTTAGTGCCGCTAGAAGCTGCAGGCTCGGCGTGTCCGTCATGAGTGACTGCATTGCCAAGTTCAATGACTTGGTTGTAGGACAAGTCATCCCGGGGGTTTCGTGAGATCGAGCGAGACCAACGGTTCGGGGTTCGTCACCGAGACGTTGGGCCCATGCCAGGGAGGTATCCGCCTCCCATAACGAGGTGGCAAGGGGTAGCTCCCAATCAAGCTCAGTGGGTGTGGTTAGTGGACGAATGTTACAAGGGGAGAAGATGTGACAGTCGAGAAAAAGCAGTGTATACATGGAGAGTTTCATTGACTCTGATTCCACGTACGCCGTCCAGTGATCGTGAAGCGTCTGCTCTTCATTGTCTTTGAATCTGGATGTGGACGCGAAAACAGTCTGCCGTAAAAGCCCGAGATCCCGAGCGGCCTATGGGAGACAAGTTAATGAAGCACAAAACGAGTTTGACATGTAGGGGCACACTGACATCAACGACCCAGCGCAGCATCTTCTTTGACTTATCGAATTGGGCGGCATTGCCTGTAAATGCACCATAGATAATGTGTAAGAGCCATGCTTGCATGACCCACGTCCTTCGTATCTCCCTCCAGTCAGACTCTACCTAGTCCATTTAGCATCAATCGGAATAGTATGATCAGCTATAAGCCTACCAGTCGCCAGAGTTCTTCATAACCAGCTTGCCATAACGTTTGACTCTTCTGTGACAAAGACGCTATATCACCTTCAGACAAGGTTCGGGAAGCATACAGCATGCCAATCGAAACGACGATCTGCTTCAACAGCTTTGTGGCTTCACCACCTAAATTTTGCCGATGTAGTAGTGGGAACGACGGATGAAATCCCTCAAAGTACGCTGTGATGTAAGTTTCTGAGTCACGCATCATCGACCTAGATTTGACTTTTGTAAGCTTCAGATAGCACACAACAGTGGTGCCAGACACTGATGAGTTCAAATGGACTCACTCAACCACAGCCAGCTCTTCAGCAAGACGATCTTCTGCGGTTTCTGGTGGATTTTGAGGATATATTTCTCCATTTTCTGGGGCTGAGGTGCCGATTTGAAAGTTGGAAGTGAGCGACTCATCATCTTCGACTGGCGACAAAGAGGTTTCCTCGAGGCCCGGTACTGATTGTTCTGTTTCATCATCGATGCTGGGGATGGTCAAGACGCGGCTGAATGTGCCTCGACATCTCTCGGCATGGCGTTTGCAGACATCTTTCCTGGTAAACCTGGCCTTGCAATTTTGGCATCTGAAAGGCCTTCGGCTATCACTTCCATGTCCTGGAAAGTGTGAGCATAGCAGATGAGCAGCTCGGAAGGGTGGGAACGAAGCCTACTTGACCGTTTGTGCCGTGCTAAGTTTTCCTGAGCCGAAAATCAGTACACTTTCAGGCCTTTGGAAAAAATAACCTACGTTTCTAGTGAACGTCTGAGAGCACTCCGTACAAGCAAAGGGTCGAGAACTCATCGTGGTTTTCATGCATCTTTTGTGTTTGGGTGAACGTTGATGGCGCTCAGTGCTCCATGACTAAGATGGTATCGGGTCCGTGCACACTCTCATCCGCTTCGATTGTTGCATATGTCATCAACGACATATTGGTTTTAGACATACCCTCTCAAGTGTCTGCGCTCGAGTAGGAAACGGAGGATTGGATAAAGCAATCGGACCAAAACAGATTCAAATATTCCCACACCTACTCATCATTCCCATTCTGTTGAAAGGCTTGTTGCGCTGAGTCTACAATCACTCTCCTTTGCCAATACTTTCGCCCTTCAGAAAGCATGAAATGCAGGCATGACGACTGGAGCCGAACACCAATAGGGCGTGACGAAGGGTAGCGCTCTTCAAGGCTTTCCTAGTAGCAAGTTGAGGTGAAGATACACCTTCAAATTTTATGTCATTCCGTCTCGATCAAATGAGCCTATGTTTATTCTCCTCTTAAATATAGATTCAGTTGGGTTTTCTGTCTCTTCAACAAGGTTCTTCCGCTAGCCACTGCGTTCCGTAGACTGATCTCAAACTAACTACGTGGCTTTAATTCTACCTGCTATCTTGTTCACTCTGCAGTCCTGCCCTAGTACATAATTCTACTCGACATCGGCATGATACTAAAGTTCACTCTGCTCATTATATGCTTTTAACTGGCTACAGAGCTCATACGTTGGTACAATCAATTGGGACTCGGCTTTCTGATTTCCGTTGAAACCCGCGCAAAGGATGAAAGACGGGGCGATAACCGCACGCACATTCGCCTTGCCTTTGGGAGGCATTTTAGGTCAGGAGTCAACTTCGTACTTCTGGACTTTGGAAAGACCAAAACAAAAAATAGTAAAAAATGACAAGACGCGTTTTCTTCAACAAGAATACAGCTTGTCTCCATCGTGAGTATATTTGGTGGTGTTGCAGTCTGTCCAACATGTATAGTTAGTTATGTCACCACTCCCATGGCCCCATCAGTCCCACCTTCGCCGACGATCAAACGGCGTGCTCATAAAGACCCCTGCCCTCCCGCCGTTTCAGGAGTCTCGGCCGCGCTCTCCGAAGTTGCACCAATCAGCAGGTCTCCATCCCATCAGGGACACCCCGCCGCGGCGAGTCAACTCCAACTCAATTCCTTACCTGGGGAGCTTACCCCCGACGCGGAGCTTGACAATTTGCGCCAACCGTTTCCTCCTTTTTTCTTTTCCCCGTGTTTGCTTCTCTTCTCTTGTTTTATTCCGCTGATGTTCAATCGCTGTCTGGAGTTCGAACCACGTAGATCGCATTTCCAGAATGTCGTTCAAGACTCTCCTGCCGCTGCTGGCGCTTGCGGGCGCGGGGTTTGCATGGCAGCACAAGACTGAGGCTGAAGTCCGCGATGCCCTCAAGTCCAACGATTTTAGCTTGGTAGCGTGTTAGTAACTCCACATATCGTCAGCTTATACCATCCTTCTCAAATGTGCTAACGACGTGAATAGTTGTTGCGGTAAGCCCCTTTGCAATAAGATGAGCCGATCGTCAAGAATATCGAAAGATCAGATGTTGTCATAGCATGTTAGCTTGGTGCTGACGAACCAAGCCCTCAACGTACACCACCCCTCACATCTGCGACGACATCCATTAACCCCGCCACAGCGACGCAAGCAAAGCCCTCGAGCAGCACTGGTCCGCCGTCGAGGAAGAGATCCCGAGTGCCTTGTCCGTCGACTGCCTGGCCTCTCCTTCGCTATGCGCCGATCTCGACGTCGTCTCATTCCCCGCCATCCGACTGTATCGCCAAGACGGCACGAAACACCACTTCCGCGGTCCTAGAAAGGCGTCCGAGTATGTCTCTTGCTCCACTGGCCGCGTCTATCATCCTTTGCTGAACACCATACTCCTCCAGAATCACCGCCTTTGTCCGCCGCATGCTCCGCCCCGCCGTGACTCCCCTCGACAAGAAATCTGTGACCTCCTTCCGTGACAACGACGAGGTTGTCATGATCGCGCACATGGCCGAGTCAGAGACGAACCTGCGCGAGCGCTTTGCAGATCTGGCCGAGCGGTACCGGGACCGCCACGCGTTCGGGCTGGCGACGGTCGACGAGACGCCGGGCCGGATCGGGTGCTATAACAATGCCGATGGGGCGTACCACATGACCTCGGAGCTGGACGACGTCGACGCCATGGAGAATCTGCTGCGCAAGTGCGCCTCGCAGCTCGTGCCGCGGTTGACGCGCCGCAACGAGGCAGAGCATCTGAGCGTTCGTGATCTCCTTCCCCCAGCTAATCTTGTGTTGCGGCATTGCTGACATTGAGAGGTATAGACCGGCAAGTCGCTGACCTACTTCTTCTCGAAGAGCGAGGAGAGCCTGGACGCGTGGACATCCGCCATCAAGCCCCTGGCGCGCAAGTACCATCAATACATCACCTTCGTGACGGTCGACCTCGGCGAGTATCCGGAAATGCCGGCCCTTTTTGGCCTGCCGGCAGACGCGAGCGAGGGTGTCGCTGTACAAAACCCGGCCGTCGGCCTGGCATTCCCTTTCAAGGGGGAGAAGGTCACGGTGGAGGCTGTAGAACAGCTCATCGTCGACATCTCCGAGGGGAACGCCGATGCTTGGCAGGTGGGCTCGCCGGCTTCAGAGGAGGATGTCGAGGAGGAGGTCCCGTCGCAGGCAGGTGAGCCGGAAGTGCCAAAGGAGAGTGTGGGAAAGAAGCAGGAGGTAGTTCAGGAGGAGGAGAAGACCGAGGCTCCAGAGACCGGGGAGAAGAAGGCCAAGGCGCACGATGAGCTGTGACGGAGACGTTATCACTAAACATCCAGACTCCTCTTTTCCCTCGAAAATAAAATAACCATTCTCAAAGCATATCGCTGTAATGGTCCTACGTTGATTATTTTGTTCGGAACCGGTCGAGTCGAAAACTTAGACCAGATATCTAAGAATAGAGATCGCCTGACGACAGCAGCTCAGTGCCCGGAAGTATGGCACGGACACTTTGGAAATGTATGGCAGACTAGGCCTGCAGGTTATGCAGCGAGCCCGTCCGGCACCGGGCCGTTGGTCTCCATGTCCAGCAACCGTCTTTGCCTCTTTAATCAACAAAGAGACGAGTCGGACTCAACCCTAACTTTATGCATCTGACTGCTATAGGACTTTACACGAACACCAGCCGGGGAGTCGGACTTGACCCCGACGGTCCCATCCCCATCGCGGCCGAAGCCCAGACCCTGCGGTATCGGACGTCGCTCCGGTCTCTCAATCTTTCGTTCCAGCCGAGTATCCCACCTCGGGGAGACGGCCTATGCTCCGATGTTGCCATCTCCGTCCCAAGTGAGCGTGAAGCTAGGGGAACGTTAACACCACTAACCCAAATATAATCTGAGAGCCATCGAATCCGGGACACGGGACGCGGCTCCTGGCTTGCCAACTCTCGTTACGGCCTAGTACGCTGTTTCGGGGACGCGGCCGTAGCTCCGACGCCGCCATTGATGCTATGGCCACGTGTAGTCGGGACCCGGACACGACTCCGAAGCTAGGTTACCATCCGCCGAGACTATGACAACTGCTGTAGTTGTCGTTCAGCACAAGTTCACAACTCTATCAACTGTAGTTGACAGGGTCTCATCGACCTCAGCCCAGCATCGGAAGAGCAACTTTCGCACCACGCTCACCGCCAACCCGTCTCTCTCAAACTTCCCGCTCATTGTTCCAACCTCCAACCCCTTACCAGCACCCAGCGGGAAACCGTCTAGTTTCACCTCATGACCAAAAACAAACGCAACTGGGCCATAGAGACTATCCCAGAAAGAGGCCCAAGATAACAACACCAAAGTTCATAAGCCGCCTTCTCCATTCGTCTTCAAGATCCGCGTCCTCCCCGCGCGGGATCTCGATCCTTCGTCCTTGGCACTTGCCCCAGTCAGACTTGTTGACTCGATAAGGCAACCTAGCCTAACCATCGCGAGCTGCGCCGCAATCCCATCGCAAAACCCGCGGCTTTAAATCTCGGTGACACGCCGCCGCACATCAGTCAATTGGCCCGCCACGGGGCGAGACTCGGTTCCTGCTAGATTCCTTCCCGATCCCTCGCCCTTGGCGCGATTGCCGACTAGGTTGGGATTGGCAGTTGGACGACGAGATGGCTATCAGGGACGAGTCTCAATTAGGCATGTCGGACTCCCCTCGCACTCCAATATGCCCTTCTCGCAACCAGCGGCCATCTTGACCCGGCGCCGCTCGTCAACCGCGACGGCATATAAACCAGCCAGTATGTCCAGGAGCACGCAATCCACAGCCGCCGTCACAACACCAGCCTGACGTTTAGACCCCTTTATAGTCTCTTACCGCACGGGGAACCAAATCCCGCTCTATATCGAATCCGCCGCCGAACACCAACATGCGTCTCGGACCCCTCCTCTTCGCCGCCCTTGCCGCCATCGCCGCGGCCGCCCCCAGCGCGGACGCGGGAGGCGAGGGCCACCTCGACAAGCGCGCGCCTACAAAGGCCGAGTGCTGCTGCTGCTACGGCGGGCCGTCGGTCGGCTGCGCCGCGGACCTCAACTGCTCTGGTATCACCGCCAGCATCTGCTTGGACACGCGGTGCCCCTTCAAATAGAGACACACACAAGACGGATTGAGTAGGAGATCATTATGACGGGGGCCGGACACGAAGCATACTGGGCTTGCGAGGCATTGCATGGCTGGCCATCAGTGGGAGGGGAAGACTGGCTGTTGTAATCACACGTCCTAAGCGATGGCAGCGGATATCATCGCGGAGAGCAGTCGGCGGTGTGGGCGATCAACCTCCTTATCGCCGGGTCAGCAACCACAAGTGCTCAGAGCCAAGAACTCTCTAAATCGAGATCTCTAGAGAAAAGAAAGTTTAAACCTCCCAAGACTCCATTCGTCGGTCGTGAAACCCCGACCCAGCTGGCAGCACGTCATCCATTCCTCGCCCCCTTCGAACCACCCCAAGGTTCTCTTCACCCTACGCAATCTGAGTGCATGCCCGACCCCGCTTGGAGGTATCTAAGGTCGCAAAGACCAAGGACAAAAGACTGTACAAAATCGTAAGAGTTTTGCATGGATCGGACGAATGGTTAATTTAAAGCCCATCCCGAAATCCTAGGGAACCAATGCCTGTCCTCTCTCTCGTCGGCTCCTTCCCTCCCTAGCTCTCGTGAGCGTTCTTATGACTTGACCACTCCGTCATCATGCAGAGGGAGAAGGGGAGTATAGTTTTGCGCGTGTATGCACACTGGAAAATTCTACTCCAGCAGCCCGCCTCATCGGGCCTACACAAGCTCCCTCCTGGCATGTTCCCTCCCCGCCACAATTAGGTTAGTGAACCGAGGGCAAGGTGTCTCGCATGATCAATCGATGACTGTTTGTTCGTGACGCAGAAAAAAAGCTTTTGAGTCTTTTTTGCCTGGTTAACAATCTCATTTCTACTGTGCTTTTTGACGCAAACTAGGCTGATGGATGCCGCGTCGCCCTGGGCGTGGTTTCCAGCCCATGGAGCTGCCGCTTGCTTTCTGGCCGCTAAGACCATGAAAGGAGACGATGCTGGAAGCAGAGAGCTCAGAGTGCCAATCTTCACATTCCAGCTCGGCTAGCAGGCCGTCTCTAGCTGCAAGTCTCTACGTAGCATCAGGGCTGAGGATTGGTTCCAAGACACCAAGGCCGCTGGGTATGGTCCCCTCTTACAAAAAGTCGCAAACTCGAATCGCATGCCATCGGAGTCGACTGCGGTAATCGAAAAGCCCAAATGCTACGAGAGCAGTCTTACTGCGTGCACAAACGGGCACACTCGAGGGCGAGTAACTGGGTGACGGTGGGGGGGGGGGGGGGGGGGGGTGGGTTGACGGTGGTATACAGAGTCCGGTTAGCAAGAGCAATCCCTGGAGCGTACCCAGAAACCGTCCACATGAAAACGAGTGATGTAAAAAATCAAGGATGTTTCGCGATTTAGTTGTCGTGTATGCTTCCTCTTCCCAAATAAACCCCCCTCCTTGCCAACCAAAAGCCTCCCAAGCCAAGTCTCCAAGCCCGCTCGTGTACAATGGAATACCCGGAGGCCACTGTCCCAGAGACGCAAACTGTGATTTTTTGTTGCTCCAACCCGAAAGAAATAAAATAAAAAACCGACCTCCCATGATATCTAAGATTGGTATGTTTCTCTAATCCCGTAAATCGCTCGCTACTCGCAAGGGGTTTCCCCAACGCGGAATGTTTCGTTGGCGGAAAGTGCAGAGAGTGCAGAGAGTGCGCGGCACGTCTCTGTGATGGGTTCGCGTCCGATGTCGAAAGGTACTAGGCAGTCTGGTCGTCGGTAGCGGCCTGTTCGGCGGCGGCGGCCTCGTCTCGACATCTTTGGCACATGCACCATCCACCGAGACTTCCCTTGGCCCATTCCCTGCGCTGCTCAACCGGGAGCGTGACGTCGCAGTAGTGGTTCAGCACCTCGTCTCCGGCCTTGAGGCCGCCCGGTACGTTGCCCACGATCTTTTCTTTCCGGGCCCAGAGCACCATGCGACCACCCCACTCCCATGTAACGTTCGGGTTGCAGTCGTGATTGGCCAGGCACCAGAAAGGATGTACCGCCGCAACGTCCGGCCGACCGTCTCGAGGGTTCTTGCGTGCCGACGCCGTGCCGCGGAACTTGCTGTAGAGCGTGTTTAGGACCCATAAGTCGTGTTCGTTGAGAGTGGCGTAAATGTCAACATCCATCTTCTCGAGGATGTGGAAAGGCGTCTCGATGTTGTATTTGAACGAGAAAGGCAACGTCCATTCGGGCGGCGGGTTTGCAAACGGTGATATCTCAATGTCGTTGGACGCCGACGGCACAAAATCGCCCCATATGTACTTGATCTGTGTCACGTCCAGCGGATGTATGCCTTGGTGGTTGGACATAGCCAGGACGCGGGCGAGTAGTAGCAGGTGCAAGGTCTCGTCCGCCTCCGACGCGTCGGGATCCTTGGCGATGGCATCGACATCCTTTTCGCAGACAGCAGGATGGTAGGTCTCTTGCGCCAGATCGTGGCAGTTTTGGCTGCAAAAGACTGTGTCGTAGCATTCCTCGCAGTTGACGGCGGCCGGCTCGCTGCCCAACGGCGGCAAGTCGGCGCTGCACGCGTCGCAGACCGGCTCCTTGAGGCGGTTGTTGGCGGTCAAGAGCGAGTACTCGTCCAAGACGGTTTCCCCCGGCGCAATATCTTCTTTGGCGAAGAGGCCCAGCTGGTTGCAGGTCGGTATGATCTCGTAGTCGTCCGTTTCGCTAGCTCCCTCCAACAAGACAGGGAGCTGGGACACCTGGACCGCGCATTTGGGCGCGAACTTGGATAGCTCGGTGTTGAGGAAGTCGAGAGACTCGGGCGCAAAGCGGTCGGGCTCGTACGAGTTCCAGGGGTAGACTTCTCTCCGGACGAGTCCCCATTCCGGGAGGACGTTGGGGTTGAAGTCTTTCCTGCGAAGCCTACGGCGAGCCATGTCCTTGATGTATCCCATCGTCTGGAGCAGCTCGTCGTTGTCGGGAGCAAGCGTCAGACCCCGCTCGCAGAAATCGTAGGCGCTCTTGAGGCATCCGCACAGTAGAAGGCTGAGTGCCAGAATTTGGAAAGCGCGCACGGAAGAGAGCTTGGCCACGTGTGCAACCAGACCAGCCTGGTCCTTGGGCTCATCGTCCACATAGTCGCTTCCGATGTTTAGTAAGTGCCCATGGTCGAGGACAAGGGGCAAAGGGTCCAGAGGACGTGACTGGAGACTTTCGACGGCTTGCTCGTGATACTCAAAGCCCTCATTGAGGACCTCGTCAGTCAGGAGCAGGGCCCGGTAGGCGTCACCCGCAGCGAGATCGGGGTAGGCCAACTCTGAGTGAACAACGGCCCGCTCCAGGTAGAGGATCAAGTCGTAAGGAAGGCCGGCTAGAGCATCGGTGAGATGCTGGCGACGCTCCAACAGCTGATTTGCGCGACGGGAGGCGTCGTCCTCCATGGGCGACTCGTTGCCTGTTGTCGCAGTGCTTGCTGTGGACATTGCGTTGGGAGAAACCAGTACAATGCGCTTGGGGCAGCACTATGCAGGGCCTGGGCTGCAACAGGTGCAAATGTGCCTGGTTAAAAAATGCAGAGAGCAAAAATAAAAAAATAAAAAGCCGCCGGGGGATCGAGATCGAAATCGAGATGGAAGCAAGTGACACTGACGTCAGTGAGGAGAACAACGATCCTGGTTCTGCTGGGCTCAAGGTCCAAGTCAGGCGGACGTGTGTCGTGGTACCTAACTGGAACACCGTCTCGGAGAACGGGACGGTGAGATGAACCTGAACCCTAGGAGAGAATGAGCCTGCTGGCGCGCGGCGGCGGCGGTGTCTCAAGGATTTTGATTTTGGGTTTTTTTGGCAAGGAGAACGGGGCAAGCCCACAAAGGTCAGACCACTTTATGGTAACCCTGCCTGGATCGGACCGCTGGAACGTCGAGATACGGCTCCCAGAAGCCGAAGACTAAGCGGACAAGTTGACGGAAGAAAGGAAGCGAAGGAATGGACCCGCGTAGAATGGTGTGCGTCCTTGTTCGTAACCCTGAGAAATGAACGTGGTTTGTTTTGGCCGAGGACGACGTCCAAAACGATGCCTCTTCCTTTTCTTTTTTACTCGCAACTTGTTTCCTCGCACTCGATTCTTCCTGACACTCTTGGCAGAAGGTTAGCCGGTTGATCCAGGTCAGTCCCGTTAAGACGGAAAACTGTGGCCTTGGTTGATAGCAGTTCCGTCCAGATGTGCCGTTTTTGAGGGGTGGCTAAAGGAAGTGACAGCCGCAAGACGGTTTTCTCGTCTGGGGAGAGGAGGGAAGAAATTTGCAACTCGACGATTGGATATTGGCGCGGATGGCAGTTCGTTGGTGCGCGATGACAAGTGGGGGGTTCTGGACCCTTGAAAAATGGAACTTCAGGGTCCTTTCGCGTGGAGGGGTAGAACTGCCCTGGTACTTGGACATTGCGTAGCAGCCGCTCCAGAAAACTGTCCGCAAGCGCAACACCGAACGAACCTTGAGGCAGTCCTGACGTTGAATCATGAGGCGCGACGCTGTGACTGGAGCAGAGAGCATCCGGGCATCCTTGTTTACGCTCCGATAGGGGGGGGGGGGCGTTGTGACCCTTAATTAGACACCACGATACCTGACCCTTCATTCGCAAAGGGCGGAGGGGTTTGGGGGGGGGTACCCTGGATAGTGGTAGGAGCAAAAGACGTAAACTAGACGTTTGCTCTCGTACCACCATAATGATAAGGAACCCTCGCTCAAGGGCCATCTCACGTACCGCAAGCCTGCTTGTGCTTTCCCCTCCCCCTCCCCCCCATGGGTTGCGTTTTGTCGCGAATTGGGTTAGGGACTTCTCCAAGGAGCACTATGCCCGGTGACGTCACGACCCTGAGCCCTTTTGCTTTCATCCCGTCATTTCCGTTTTGGCTTTTGCCTTATTTTTATGGGTTCCTGCTTCTTTCGCATCGGCCTTTGGCCGTGGCATTTCACATGCTAGCCCAGTGACGAGTCGAGACAAGCTTCAGTATGACACGAAATAGGCGCGCGTCATGGGGTTGTTGACGCCCGTAGCAGATCAACCTACCTGACCCCTCCAGAACTCCCTTCCGCGGCGTCGTCCCGAGCACACCGTTTTGCCGCCGTACCGAAGTTATTCCTGTCTTTTGTTTCTCTGGTTGTCCTTGTCAGTGCCTGATCGGCATCTGGGGCAGCAAGGAATGGCTTGGAGCAGCAGGGCAGCACGCAGAATGAGGCTTACTTACATGGGCCCTGGCACCCTCCCCGGTCGTCATAATGTCGCTGCGTTCTCGTCTCATTCGCGATAGGGGTCCAGTTGGTTGAGATTGCTGTCGCAATCAACCCCCCGGCCATTTGTTGCTCATCGTCAGTTTGGGAAATGTTAAAACGGGGAATCCTCCGCAGGCTCCGTCCCGTGGTCGCCAATGTACGGGCATCATGCGCCGTGCAGTGGATGGATTCGCGGCGTAGGGCACACCGCCGGAGATGATGCCCACATCCTGCAGGGTGCTGCGAACTGGACGCCTCTTACACATAAATCGACGATTTCGATCGTGTCACCTTTTGGCGCAACGCGCATCGCGAAAGAGAGCAGCCGGACCGTTTGTGGATGATGCTATCGCGGCGTTCCGTTTCAAAAAGCTGCGCTTCATAATTCAAGCACTGTGACCCGCCAATACCCCTCCCCTTTCCCCCCATCAAACTCGGGGCGATGACGACACAGTCCCCGCTGCAGCCGGACCAGGTTCCTGGTGAGCCCCCGCCCGCCCGGCCGCCGGCGGTTCTGTTTGTTCCCATGAATCGGGAAAGTAACGAGCCTCCGAGTCAGCCCGGCAGAGTGACGTCATTGTCAAGATGTCTCGATGCGCGGAGCAACGTTCTGACGCTCCATCGATTCCACACCCAGCTTTATCGCTGACTGGATTGAGTTTATCGGGAGGTCCTGCAGTAGTTCGTCGAGTCATGCAATGGTTTATCAAACGTGCCGCAACATATGACGCAGTCGTGCCTTGTTCTTGTCCTGAGCCCCGGCAGCATCCGTATTCAGCTGCGATTTCTAACCAATGACTGTTGCGAGCGCGAAAAAGGCTGAAGGCACATGACGAGACTTTTACTGTAACGGCGTGCAAAAATGGTCATGCACAAGCATCTGGGCTGGGTGACTGGGTGGGAGCATGGTGGTTAGTCGGATATGTCGTCAACTTGACATAACAAATGGTTTTTTGTCAGCAACAGTTAAGGCAGCGAATCCTAGACCATGCCCTCAGGTATCATCAGGTCACGGCAGTCGATGCATGGAGGCATGCGTTATCTCGGTCAGAAGACCGAGTTTGTCTCCATTGGGCTTCATCGATGATTGCGTGATCCCGGTTGCCGACGTGGGAAGCTTTGCCCCTTTCTTTGGACGTCTCCGTTAATGCTGCCGCCGGCAGTAGGACAACATGAGCACGTAAGTTCAACAGCCGCAATCGACGTAGGATTAGTCTACGTTCACCTCCATACTTGGTCGGTAGTTCGCAGCAGGAGGCGCACCGGTTCATGGGCCAGCCGTGTTCTAGGCTCCTTCCCCGGAGCGTTTGACACATGCCAAAGGCCTGCAACATAGCAACAACGTGGAGTCATAACGTGGTGAAATGGCTCGTTCGTCCCCGTAGTGCCGCATCGCGGTGTCGATCCTGAGGAACCGGCATCAGGGCCGGGTGAGCGCGACTAACCGACGGAAGCACAATACAGCGACGGACAAGCTTGCCGTGACTGCCACCGGGCGTCCGGCTATAGCATCCGACGAACCGGCAGCCCGGGCGATTGGCTGAACGAGGGCGGACCTGGCTCCTGAAACGTAGTCGGTATGTGCTGTACTGCGAATGGTCAGAGAGGCTCGCGTCAGACGAAAATGAGGCCTGGAAATCGACCGGCCCTGTGGCAGCAGGACGTTTGACGTCGACGTGGCTGTAGGTTTGAAGCCGGCAACGATTGTGTCCGCAGCCGACATATTGAGCCGGAGAATGTTTATTATTTTCCCCACCCCGGTGCAGCTTCTTCACATACTGCTGCCACTGAGAGGAAAGCGCACAAATCATCAGCTCCTGACGACGTCCCGCTGCGGTCTTCTGGGGAGGAAGAAACGAGCGGACAGCATCATGCATAGCGGCCATGTCCCGTGGCCCAACTGGGCCACCTTTATGGGCTTGTGGTGATAAGTCGTGACATCTGATGTCTCCTTTTCTCTTCCCATCCCATGCCATTCCGTTCGACTGTTTATCGGACTTGCCTCATGCAAGCAAATGAGCCAAGCGCGAAGAATGGCGAGACGACAGGTAACGGTTGGGCCTTCCTCCGAGCAATCGCCGGTTGGACGCACCGGAGCTCCTACCTCATCCACGTGGGCTTTGTCCCTACCACGTTTGGTGCCTGCTTGCCGCTTGTCTGGCTGTCACTTGGGCATTGGAGAGGCAGGAGAGGATCACTGTGCAGTGTGCCTGCTTTGTCCGGGTCATCCAGCTCTTGCCAAAATAAGTTAAACATAGATGAAACAATAAAAATGAGAAAGACAAGCCGACAACCGAGAATGGAAACCCAAGTCTCCATTCTCTGGCTTCATCCCCTGCTTAGGTTTCAATATCGCTGACCCTGTCTTGTTTGCGCTTCCTGCGGCCGACTTCCAATGTCAACAAACCCACGGGATGCACGGGAGCGAAGAGCACCGACCCTGAGGAACACTGGACCGTCCCGCCGTCCTCCTTCCGCTAGGGTGCTTCCATGCTCTCTAGTGGCGGCGCTGCCATCCCGACGGCCGAGCTGGCTCAACACCGCACCTCAGTCATGCCCGTGGGCCGCACGCCGTCGAGTGCACCACGCCCAGCCATCGTCTTGGCGCGTCGCCACAAATCATCCCATCCCACCAACAATGTTCCACTCCCCAATCACCTCACCACCCGCCAGCCATCCGATAGCCAGACAGAGACAGACAGACGAAAAGACGGACACACGGACAGACGGACCTCACCTAGTACTGGATGGCGACGCTGACGGACGGGCTCTCCAATCCCGGACCAGAAACTCCTGGACACTGGCCGCACGATGACCTGTTGGCAAATCATCATTGTGTGTACCTTGCGGAAGCACGAGTCGATGGACAATTACCGCAGTAAGGTTTGCGAGCATGTCATTCGACGTCAGGGAGTCCGTCAGTACCTAGTGGCATCAACATCTCCCGTCTCTCCTTGCCGCTTCTCTCGTACATAGTAGTCCTTCTTTGCAATGCAGAGACGAATGGAGCAAAGAAGATACAAGGGGTGTACCGCAGCCGGCGTCCTCTTCGTGTGTCAACCATCAAAGTACCGACAAGTTCTTCCTCAGTGAGGCGTTGCTCCTGTTGCCTCGACAGCAACAAGTCGGGCATTCGAAATACATAATACCGCATTGTCTTCACTCACCACTAGTCCACAATAGCCGGTCCACTGGGAACATCGCTCACCCACCAGATCACACCCTTTTGCGCACCTCACCAAGGGTCAGGCTTCCCTGTTCCCGCCGTTATCGATCACAAATCGCTGGTGAGACGTACGAGTCGCCTGCATACATCCGCCCGCATTCGCCCCGGCCTGCACTAGGTATCTACACTATCTCCCGTCTGCTTATTACCACCAACCATCAAGTACGAATCGCTTCCCTACTCAACACTGACCACCAACCCAGCTGAATCGTTTCGATTTGGACAATCCAAGCTCAAAAGTCCAGCCTCGAACATAAAAAACGCATTAGTTCAAGCCACAGCCTGAGCTGCCGCCTCTGCCTCGTGCTTGTACCGTGCACTCTCCTTTCCTCCATCTGCCCCGGAAAAAAAAAGGACAAAATACCTTAGCCCCGCTATCGGTTTTTGTTTTTTGTTTTTATTCCCCATTTTCAGACATCTGGAAACATCCATGACCCATCTTGCCGCTTGATTCTTGGACCGACCCAACCCATCTCCTCGGCCCTTATTACCTGCCTCCCGTGTGCCAGTGCAGAGCAGAGAGAAAGAGAGAAAGTGCCACCCCCCGTCTCGAGCCATCTTCGTCTGAACCACCACACCACTGTCCTTGGACCTGCCAACCCAAAAGGATCACATCCGGCAGAACAAACTTGAAGTCGCGCAGCTTCTCCAATTTCGGACCACCCCTCTTTCTGCACCGACAGCAGACCGTTTTTCTTTCTCACCTTTTCCCCCCCTCTTCACAACCTTGCTTCCGACATCACACTTCCACGTCCCCCGCCTTCCACATACCCTTACCCCACCATGAGCAACAAGCAGCCGAACCTCTTCGCTTACCCGTCGGTTGACGACCTCGCGCCCGCTCTGCGATCCTACGTCATCCAAGCGCAAAATGCCGGCCTGAGCCGTCACGGTGCTTTCAAGGTCGCCGTCTCTGGCGGTTCCCTGCCCAAGACTTTGGCACAGGCACTCCTGTCCCCTTCCTCTGGTCCCGACGACCAAGTCCACTTTGGCAAGTGGGAGATTTTCTTCGCCGACGAGCGTGCCGTTCCCCTCGACCACGAAGACTCCAACTATGCCCTTCTCAAGAAGGAGCTTCTCGACAAGATCCCCGAGGATCTTGGCGCCCCGACCGTCCACCCCATCGACACCACCTACCTGAACGACACCCAGGAGCTTGCCGATCAGTACGAGAAGACCCTGGTTACCAGCTTCGCCAGCCGCGACAGCGTACGTCTGCCCATTTTCGACCTTTTGCTGTTGGGCTCCGGCCCTGACGGCCACACCTGCAGTCTGTTCCCCGGCCACGAGCTGCTGCGCGAGACCACCGCCTGGGTCGCCCCTATTGAGGACTCGCCCAAGCCTCCTCCCAAGCGCATCACTCTTACTCTCCCGGTTGTCAACCATGGCGTCAAGATTGCGTTTGTCGCCACCGGCGGCAGCAAGAAGGATATTATGAAGAGGATCTTTGAGCACGGCGATGGTCTTCCCTGCGCCCTCGTCAACGAGGGCGCCGGCGACCGCGTGAGCTGGTTCGTCGACAACGCTGCCGTCGAGGGTGTTAGCTACCCCCGTCGTCCCTTTTTGTGAGCAACACACTGTGATGGACGATCGGAGGGGGAAGTTGGACATGTGGAAGTCGACTGCGCATTAAAAAAATCATTGCTCATTTCAGCTAGACAGGGACTCGATAAACGGCACATGTTTGGAAGAGGTGGAGTTGTAAAGAGTATCATTCACAGACAACAGTCGGGCTGCTTGCGCGCGTCGCGGGTTTGGTCCCGGTATGTTTCTTACCATTTCTCAGGGTTCTCGCTAAACTCCCTCTTTCCTGGATCTGTCCGCTGGGCCCCGAACTTTTGATATCCACTCACGTCAAAACATTATGATTTCACGATACGAAGGAAACGAGACAAGGGCAGAGTAGGACGATACTTGCCGGACGGACCGGGTACGCTGCCGTCACATTGCACCTTTAGCGGTAGATAGTGCGACGGTGTTTCTCATTTCTGACGAAGGAGCGGGAAACCCGAAATGCAAAAAAAGACACACCATGCATATCAAACATTGTCCGGTGCACACGCCTCTGACCCAAAACTGCTTATCCAAGCCCAATGTCATGTTGTCTTTGCCGTCTCGTCCCCGCGGGCCTGGTGACTCGTGGGGAGGGGCGGCGTTGCATTGTGGAGAGAGGGGAGGGGGAATCCGGCGGCTTCTGCATTTCCCGCATCATACCGCGTATGCGTGCCCCTTGTCTGCCTTGGCTGGACGCCACATACCTCACCCCGCCGATGACGATCCGCGTAGGGCTGAGGACGAAACACTTTTTTTTTCCCTCGTCATTTGCCCGCCTGTCACTCTTGCATTGGTGCCATTACGGAAAGATCGGCGGGAGGAAAGCCAGAGGCCGGTCCCGAGTCGTCGGTGCGGTGGGCCGCTGAGAGGCTAAGTCCACTTCATGTCATGTTTGGGAGAAGGGGTCGATGGGTAGAGCACCGCTGGACGTAACTAGGTGGTATCAGCATAGAGGGGCAAAAGAGTTTTGGTATAGAGATGGATGATGGTATACGAAGTCAATTCGTACGGAGGAACCTTTCTAGTGAAGAATCAGGAGAGTCATGGCAGGAGATGCGGATGGGAATCACGCGGTTTAAATGGGAGGGAGACAGCCCAGGCTTTCCAAGACCAAAAGCTCCACATCCTGGGTTCCGAGGCTCAGCGTATCTCCTTCCGGACGCATGGGCGAGCTACGCTGTCAGTATCCTTTCTCGTACGTGGGACCTGATGGCAGGACTAGTCATCGGTTTGAGGCTTTAGGTGAGACAAGTAGGGCGAGTGTGAGAACGAGAGAAGCCGTGGGGGAAGGCGAATCTTCGCTCTGTCGCTCTGTCCGGTTTCCCTATCCCATTCTCTCGCGGCCAACAGAAAGGATGCCGCGGCCTCTTGGGAGCTTCACACTGTACTTCAAAGATCGTGTTTGAGCATGGGGATTTTGAACGGCCCTCGAAATATGCCCCCTTCAAGCCTGTACGGATGCCGGGACGCTGCACCTTGCAAAACTTGCAAGTAAATGCAGCTTGACATTCGTCTTTGCAAGTTACAGCTACTACTTCCGGAATGTCAAGAGGTTGACATACAATGCATACGTTGGCCTACGGTAGGAGGTGGACGGATACGATGTCTTACGTCGTGCCCTCAGCTTCGCAAGTGACTTTCCTGAAAGCCCCCGCCCCCCTGAGGTGGCGGTGGTTGTCTCAATCGGCGCATCAACGCTCGCGGAGTGTCTGCTACTAGTCATACGTTGATGTTGATTATATCACATAAGTGCAGCGCTGAAAGGGTCAAGGGGCTAAGAGATGAGACGTCACAACTCAAACGGGAGCTAGAGCTGCGAGGAAGTTGAATGGACTCTTTTCAGACCATGAAAGTGAACCCCACTCCTGGGGGTCATCGATATTGGAGATGACGCTGTCGACGGCGCTGTCTAGTTTATCGCCTGCAGATATGACAGCTTTGACGAAAGCGTCAAACTCGCAGCAACATTATTCGTCAAGCTCGTTCATCACTTACCGCGGTAAATCAGAAATTGAATTTAACTTGGACCAATCCATCGCAGGGGCTCCGGCTACGATGCCGTCGTAGACGTCCAGGCAATGCTGGGTAGGTATGAGGCAACGGCACCCGCTCCGGGAGCAATAGACCCAGTAGGAGCACGTGAGACCGTGTCCATAGCAATTTTTAATAGGTGCTTGCTGATCGTTGTCTTCAAAGCGAAAGCGCGCTTGTGAGTGGCTGTTCAAAGACGCTGTAGGAGACACCCACGCGGGAAACTGAAGCACGAAGATGCTCGACACACAGTTTGTATGTGCTCGTCATTAAGAGAAACAGAGCCCAGTTTGTGTAAGTTATATCAGTTGGCGTAACCGGGACTATTGAGAGTTCAGGAACTCGTCTCCTGTGCAGACCCGAGACCTACCCCCGTGGTCATAGTGGTGTGTCCGTCGGGGATGGCACCGTTCATGCACAGTAACTCGAAGCGAGGCGGCCTGTGGTATAACCGCCTCCTCCGATAGCCACGAATCTCTCGTTCCGGTCCAGCAGCAGCCAGGCTTCGATTAAGATGTTGAAGTTTGTCCCAGGAGGGGATTTGCGACTGCCAAGTTACAAAATGTGTCATTCTTGAGCTCGACAGCTAGGGCGGCGAAGCGAGCAGCCACGAGGACGGAGCTGCTTTGGTTGCTGGACAGGCTCCCATCGAGAGCCAGGATTCCCGCGCTATGCCATGACGCGCCAGATATGATTGGTACGCAGTTGTGCTTAAAAAAAAAAAGAGCCATCGTAGAAAGAATCACGAACAAATATCACCAGTGATCAATGCCAATTGTGTGATAGACCGGTTAATTGGACTTTGTGTTCTGTCCTAGTGCCATTAAGGAATCTTTACGCTGTAAATATGAACTCGGGTTGCGGATCCCTCAAGAAGTAGCGGCTGTATCAGGTATTGGGACGCTGGGAAACGAAAAAAAAAAGTCAATTGCTTAATTATTGTAACTGCCCGCGAGACGCTTTTGTGTTTGACGCATACAACTCTATATGACTGGCTGTGTCAGCCGGAGGGCTTGAAGGAGGTGTAGGCCCCACTCGCATCCTGCTGGCCAACTCTTGTACCTGGCATAGACCTATGGCCCGCATCCTGCTGGACTCTAGACTCCTCAGCCTCCAATTCTTCCATACTTTTAAAGCCAGAAGTATCATGATCCTTAGCAAACTGTCGCATACGAAGAAGAACCGTCCTGGATACAGTGGGACGCGTTCGCTGTAGGGCTTGCAAAAATACAGCGCGCTTCAGGAGCCTCTTACCGCTGTTTTCGCCGGTATCAACAAAGGTTTCGCACATAACGGCTGCCTGAACACACAGGTGTTGAATGTCTGAACCTGAAAAGCGGACTGTCATGAGAGCGAGCTCAGATGTGTTGATATCTGGATCAATAATCTCACCCCTCAACATGATGTCAAAGATGCCCTTTCGCATTTTCAGAGACGGGAGCCCGATGTAGAAGAAGCTGGAAACTCGGCGTAGTGCAGCGGCGTCCAAGTCGTTAGGGAAATTAGTGGAGAGTAATACGAAAGGGGTTGTTTTCGACTTTGAGAAGCCATCCATCTCTGCTAATAGCTGATTGAGCTGAACCCTTTCCCAGTGTTTTTGTGAAGCTCCTCTGGTACCGAATAGTGAGTCCGCTTCGTCCATAAATATAATGCTTGGGGCTAACATTCTCCCTAAGTTGAAGAGTCCCCGAATGGCTTTGGGTGTTTCGCCAACCCACTTGTTCTCGATATCTGCTGAAGAAGCACATATGACATTTGATCCAGATTCACGAGCTAGTACTCGAGCTAGCTGGGTCTTTCCTGTTCCAGGTGGACCATATACAAGTGCGCCGCCGATGCGACTGCGCTTTAGGATTCCGTAAGACGGTTTTGCTTCCCCTGCATCGGTATGCTGAAGTATGACCTGTTTGAGAGTCTTCTCTACTTCTGAGCTGATCACGATGTCAGACCAACCTTGCTGTATTTCTTCAGGATTAATAAGGTGAGTTAAAAACTGCTGCTCCCAGTAATACTTGTCGGTACTATCTTCTGGAGAATGGGCTTCTATCTCAAGAAGTACTTTCTGGGCCTTCGTCGAAAAGCTTGCCCATTTTCCTTTGTGACCCTTAGTATTTGGGCGTCCAGCCATTGCCCAGGCTTTCAAGGCCTTTTCTCTCCAACCAAGACCCAGCACTGCGTTCTGGATTCTGTCGTGATTGAGTTGGTCTCCGATAGACTGCATTACAGAGTCGATATGGGAACTGCTCAAGGTGATATTTCCAAGCAACTCAGCGGAGTCAGAAGCTTGTAAGAATTCCCACTTGGCATACGGAATTACTAGAGGATTGCAGGAGACATGTTTGAATTGTTGCCTCATTTCTCTTTGCAAGGCCCTGATGTTACGGGACTGCCGTTCAAGTTTAGTATCTGCTGCTACTAGAGCCATTTGTGAACTTGATCCGATTGGTGCTAGGCCTGTGCTTGGCATGGCTTCATTGTAGAGAGGAGGTGAATCTGCCGTTGTACGAGAGGTCGATCTCAAATTATAGGGTGTTTTTTCTGTTGAGATGATAAACAGTATGCCTTGTGTGGGCGTCGCATCATTGATTGCATCCCGCATATACTTTATCAATGCGGGCTGAAGATCTCTTTGATCTACGGTTAGATAGACGATAAGAGGAGATGTTTGGGACAGCAATGATGCCTTTTCGTATAATGCCGTAAGGATTGTTGAGAAGTATGATGCTGTCTGGTATCAATTAGCATTGATGTTATTCATAAAGATAAAACCGTGTACATACGTGGGAGGCAATCGATACTTTAGAACTTTTGTCCGAGTCTAAATCTTCCTCATGTAAATCGATCGCTCCATTTTCAGATGCAGGGAGTTGATCTGGAACTGGGCCGAAGCTCAAGGACTTTTTGTGTCTTTTGAAAAGTATTTTCAAATAATCACTGATCCCAAGAAAGCTGGATTTACATCCAGAACATCCACAGCCCTCTTCAGAGTCATCTTCAAGGCAGCCGTCTTCAGATAACGTTGAAGAGCTCTCTTCGGGTTTGTACCACTCATAATCAGATTCCTCTGCTTGTACATGTGCAGCTAGATCTTTGAGATCATCTTGTGTGACGGTTACAAGATTGGCACTAATGGTCTTCGCAAAATACTGGACGGCAGACCTTAGAAATCTCAGCCGAGCCTCGTACTCCGTGTGCATACAAGCATACAATTGTATGATGTCCTTAGTAAATCGGCTTCTGAAATTGTTGTCTGATCCAATTTGGGCATTGGTGGTTGGTGAAACAGTTATATCAGATCGTATAAGCCCACGAAGTGGGTCAAACAAGGCCGGGGCCATTTCATAACGCTGTGTGTCTGGCTGTAGTACAGAGGTGCGACTATCCTCTTTTGGCGCCTCATTGTCTGTGAGCGTAGTCTCCCGTAGGATCAAGGGGTCTGGGATTCTAGCCCATTCATCACATCCTGTCACACAATGCTCGAGAAACCAGGGGGGGGTTTCAATTCTGGGCATCTTCGGTCCTTTTGTTAGCATCGTGTCACAATATCAGTCCAAGCGAGAAAAGATAGTAACAGAAAGCAAAATAAACTTACAGCGTGGTCTTCGCTTTCGCCAGATGGTGGCTCTTGAGAGCGATTAGCTTCATCTGTTGTGGCCTTGGCGCTTTGATTCTCAAGTCCGGGGGGAAGACCGGATTCAAGGCACGCGGGCTTCGTGTTTCCCCTTGTGTCGATCATTCTTATCCCTGCTGAGTTGCGTGGTCTCGACAGCGGGTTTGCAGAAAGGGTTGCAGTTAACAGAGTTCGAAAGGCCTGACTTCGAAGAAAAAAATAGGCTTTTTGGCCACGATCAATGGGCTTGGGCTGTATAAAGGCTTTTGTGCTTTCAAATTCTGTGCAGCCTTCTCTCCTTATCTACATGGGGCCTCAAAGTCCCCTCGTGCACACATATTTTTCCCCCATTGGTAGCTCTGATGTGGCCCCTAGCCAGGCTGGAGCATAGCCATAAGGCAGATTCATACACCTCGCCTCATTTTACCTGAACCAAACAGGCGTTGCCGTCACTTGATGTGTTGGCAGAACTCACATCTGAGGGCCTTGAAGAACAAGCATACCTGCATATGGATGCCTACTCAGCGACGCACCTGGAAAGATTGAGGTGCTTGGCGATTATGTGCGTGCGAACCTCCAATCGGCTGACGAATCCGATACAAATAATGTCAGCAATTCGGGTCAGCGGATGCCAAGCAGCTAGCCTGTCCGTAAAGGTGGGTAAGTGGTATCTGAAGAAGGAGAAAAAGACGAAAAGAGTCTAGGGGAATACATCGTCCTGATTATGACTCACCCCCAGAGCGTGTGATCTTTTGGGTAACATTGGTACCTAAACTGAGGATATCTACCTCTAGCTCTTGGGTTTTAACACCAGCTATTGCTGCCTAGTTCATACCTCACATCGTGTGTTGAGAAACTATAGAATTCGACTTACCGTCGGGTACCCACACGAAGACACCTTTAGCCACACCGTTTACACCATAAGAAGAGATGCCGAGATGCCGATATAGATGTGGTCAAGTCATTGGATTATTCTTGTTGTCTACTTACTGCCATTCTGACCTCTGGCATAGCCTGCTGTGAGTGTCAGATGCACCTAACATTGAAGTAATCCATATGAGTGGCTGGATCTGTCTAAGTTATGCGCCCGACACTCTAGGCTTCTGTACCCACTTTGGCCAGCAGGCTGGGGCATATATTCTTTTGCTTGACATCAGCTGTGTTCTGTTCTCCCATCACTTCTTGCAGTCTTGATTAATCTCGAACGATGACAAGTGGTATCGCACTGCGCCGCTTAACTACGTAAGGCTAGCGGCTAGACCTTCTTCGGCAGTCTCGATCTGATATCGCCTTGAAACCGACAACCGGCTTGTCAGACGTCGGCTCTCACCCCAACCGACAATTCGTGCCCGAATGCGCCAGCAGTATTGCCTTACACATCTATAAACTTCAGAGACGTTTATACTGCAGGTATTTCGCGCGCGTAAAAGCAACTTAGCAGCTTGCCGTCGAAGCGGCGACGAACGAAGCCGCTTTATTTGAAGCGACGCGAGCGAAGAAGCCGATACGGACCCCTAGTATACCGACCATGCCGAAGAGACTGAGCCACGGCGATTACACTGTAGGATGGATATGCCCACTGGAGGTTGAGCAGATTGCTGCAGTAGAGATGCTAGATGAGGAGCACGAACGTCTGTCAAAATCTCCGGCTGATCACAACGTCTACCGTATTGGGAGCATCAATGGCCACAATGTCGTGATTACAGGACTGTATCAGACAGGAAACAGCCCTGCAGCCACAGTCGTCACACAGATGAGAATGACATTTCCTAACCTACAATTTGGCCTACTGGTTGGCATTGGTGGCGGGGTCCCGGTGAGGACAGACAACGAAGTGATCCGATTAGGGCATGTGATCGTTAGCAAACCGAACGGTATACACTCTGGCGTAGTGCAATATGATCACGGCAAAGCGACAAACGGTCAATTCGAACGCACAGGTGCCCTAGCACCGCCACCCGCGCTCCTCTTGAATGCCGCTCAAGACTTAGCAGTAGAGAGATCGCGAGCTGCCAAGGACCCTATCAAAGAAAACGTCAAGCGAATCAACACCAGACGCCAAATATTTCGACGGTTCAAATATCCTGGTATAGAACAAGATCATCTGTACACGCCAATGTACACCCACCTGCAACCAGGGCAGTCTTGCGAAGAATGCGGTTGTGATCCTACCCAACGTATTAAGCGACTCAAGCGGCCTCTGTGTGGGAGTAGCCAATCATCCATCGTTGTACATCGGGGCACAATAGCTTCTGGGGAGTTGGTGATTAAAGATGGCTGTTTAAGGGACCGTCTTGCGCATCAAAATGCAGTGTTATGCTTTGAGACGGAAGCTGCGGGAGCACTCGCTGATTTCCCCTGCATCGTCATTCGTGGCATTTCCGACTATTGCGACTCGCATAAAAACGATCAGTGGCACGGATATGCGGCAGCCACGGCAGCTGCGTACGCCCGACAACTCTTCTTTCATATGCCTGTCGCCGAAGTACAGGCGTAAGTCTTCTATAACCGAACTAGAGAAGTGGTAACTTGTATAACTGATACTTTTGCTCAAAAATAACAGCAGAAAAGCTTCTCCAGCCGATTCCATGTTTGCCCTTGCTCTCAATTTGTCAGAAGTAACCGGGGTTAACCATTTTGTGGCAAGAGAAAAAGAGCTTGGCCAGGTGCATGCGGTTTTGAAAGGGGCCGGTGAGCGTCGAACTGTCATCCTGCATGGGCTGGGGGGTATGGGCAAGACTCAACTCACCATAGCGTACGCTAAGCGGCACCGCAATAACTACTCAGCCATCATTTGGTTAAACGCAAAAGATGAAAATACGCTGCAGCAGAGCTTTGCTCGAGTAGCTACAAGGATCCTACGAGAGCACCCTTTGGTGGTGTACCTACAAAAGGCTACAGAAAGTCGCAACTTGGAGGAGATCGTGGCAGCAGTCAAGCGGTGGCTGGATGAACCAAAAAACGATGGCTGGCTTCTTGTCTACGACAACTATGATGACATCAACCTGACCACCAACGCCAAATGCAAAGAAACTACTTCGGCGTCCAGGGAGCAAAATGAGCTGGTTTTAGAGGAACCAGACCAGCTTGGGAACACAGGTTCTAAGCCTTACGATATTCGCATTTACTTCCCGGAGACATATCACGGCGCAATCATCGTAACCACACGTTCGTCAAGTATCAAGCTTGGAGAGTGTATTCGGCTTAGCAAGCTTGAAGACACTGTGGACAGCTTAGCAATTTTGACAACAACATCTAATCGGGTTGGTCTTAATGAGGGTAAGTCACCACGACCAACGGTAATGCAAGTTACTAAAGCATGATCAAATTTTAGATCCTGCGGCTCATGCACTTGCGCAACGACTAGATGGACTTCCTCTTGCCCTTGCGACAGCTGGAGCTTACCTGGATCAAGTATCAACGACGTGCACAGAATATCTTAGCTTGTACGATGAATCGTGGTTACGTCTACAGCAAGAAAGTCCTCAGCTATTGGACTATGACAAATCTTTATTCTCAACGTGGGAAATCTCATTTGAACATATTAGGCAACAAAACTGTGCCTCAGCGAAGCTTCTTCAACTGTGGGCGTATTTCAACAACGAAGACTTGTGGTACGAGCTACTGCGAGACGGCGGAATAACGCGACCGATGTGGCTGCAAGATGTCACACGAGACAGACTGACGTTTGATAAAGCCATGAGAGTTTTGTGCGATCATGGGCTCGTGGAAGCAAATCTGCCGACGGAGGAACATGGAGTTGAGTCACAAGGATATAGCGTCCATGGATGTGTTCACTCCTGGATGATACATGGTCTCAACAAGGAAACAGAAGATGAGTTGGCTTGGACGGCAATAAAGTGTGTCAGCTCGCGTGCGTCATCTAAACACATGCACGACTCTTGGTGGGCACAACGGCGACTTCTTCAGCACGCAGATAGATGCGTAGGCGTACTTGGAGTCACAGAATCTTCTGATGATTATGGAGAGATCTATTTTCCTTTAGGCAGTTTTTACATTTATCATGAGCGACTGTCGAGCGCAGAGGCAATGTTCAAGCGGGCGCTAGAAAACTTCGAAAAGGTACCGCAGCCAGACAACAGTGGACTGCTTAGTACGATGCACAACCTAGGTATCATATACCGGAGACAGAATCGACATGAAGACGCCGAGAAAATGTGTACGAGGGCGCTAGAAGGCTTTGAGCAGACATTGGGATTGACCCACGAGTTGACCCTGGCAGCTATTTCCCAGCTTGCCGGGATATATGCTCACAAGGGGCATGCCCAGGACGCTGAAGCGACATACAATCGAGCACTAGACCTTATGGAGAAGTCTCAACACCGAAACCTTGGGCAAACATTCAATACAGTCGCAAATCTAGGTATCTTGTATCGAGACGAGGGCCGACTTCATGAGGCTGATGTTTTACTCAGCTGGGTGCTAGAAGGCCAAGAGAACGAGTTTGGACGCAACGACCTATCAACGCTTCACACCGCCCATCAATGTGGCATTCTCTATGCGAGAGAGGGTCGACTTGAGGATGCCGAAAGGATGTACCAATGGGCCTTTGAAGGCAGAGAGAAGGAGCTAGGACCAGACCATAAGTCAACGCTTCACACGCTCGGTTGTCTCGGTGGTCTCTATATGGAACAGGGTCGACTGTGTGATGCTGAGGTGATGTTGGCGCGGACGCTCGAAGGCTTCGAGGAGGCACTGGGATCAGACTATACCTCAACGGTTAAACGTCTCGCCATTGTCTACGCGGATCAAGATCGACCAGAAGATGCTGAGGCACTATACGAACGAGCGCTAGAAACCATGGAAAAGGCGCTGGGACCAGACGATAATGGAACGCTTCTGGTAGTCAGCAATCTTGGTCAGTTCTATCGGGACCAGGGCCGGCTACAGGAAGCTGAGGCGATGTTGACACGGGCACTGGAAGGCTTCAAGGAGGCACTGGGATCAGACTATACCTCAACGGTTGAACGTCTCGCCATTGTCTACGCGGATCAAGATCGACCAGAAGATGCTGAGGCACTATACGAACGAGCGCTAGAAACCATGGAAAAGGCGCTGGGACCAGACGATAATGGAACGCTTCTGGTAGTCAGCAATCTTGGTCAGTTCTATCGGGACCAGGGCCGGCTACAGGAAGCTGAGGTGATGTTTAAGCGGGCGTTGAAGGGCTGGGAAGAGACTATGGGGAAAGATCACTACTCAACTCTTAGTACAGTTGGCAATCTCGGTAACATTTGTTGGGCCCAAGACGACTTACTGGGTGCTGAGGTAATGTTTATGACAGCATTGGAAGGCTTTAAGAGGAGGCTGGGACCTACCCATAAGCAATCGCGTATTGCTGCTGATAATCTTCGTCGACTCTATTTGGTTCAGGGCCGAATTCAGGACGCAGAGTCGATAAATTGCCACATTCCAAGAGATGAATGTCAAAATGCAGCCTGTATTGCTGGTGGCTGGAGTCGTCACCCAAATCAACCCACGTAAGACGATGGAGGCATCTGCTGGATAAGGATGGAATAATGGCAATAATCGGGGGTGAAACTAGTTACACATATAACGGTCCATACATTTCACACTGCTTGCAATTCGATAACAAGTTGTGCTTAATGGGTTATGTCGGTTGCCTGCGCTGGCTGAGTACCTCACTGTAACTGTTAACTTCGGCTGGGTAATCGACGTTTTTCTGGACATGGACATGCCTGCTATCAAGACATGCTAAGAGGTCAACTCATATCAAACCCAGCCAAATCTAGATTCCAAGGAAGAAGTCGATCTCTTAACATCCCTGTTGATTTACAGTACGTGCAAACTCTGACGAGGATACTCTTAGCAAGTTTCCATCTTGAATAGCCTCTAATGCTTGTTTCTCTTAATTCTTTGACTGCTGTGCAGCCATCACAAAGTCTTAACTCAAATGCCATATATTTCATGCACCTGTCGAGTTTAGGGTTGAGCAATTATCAGACCACATCAGAAACCAAATTGACGGTCTTGGTCGGTAATTTTAAACTGGTTCTTTCTTTAACAAGGGTAAGAGATGTCAGCAAAACCAGGTTTCGGCTCTAATCTGGGCATGACCTCCAATACATATACTGACGCTTTTCAGCAGTCGAAGAGCTATCTCTGGCAACGTCTTCTTTAGGCCGGACCCATTGCCCTGTCAGATGGGGGCTGGATGTGAACCGGCACAGCGAACTCATAGCTCGCTTTTGGAGCAGGTAGAGAGTCGATTACAACAGGGTCGCCAGTCAACGTGAAGTTGAAAGTCAAAGACTTGTCATTGTCCAGTTCCAACGTGTAGTCGCCAGGGAAGATTGTCAAATCTCCCTTGGTGTCAGACCTAGCAAGCGAGCCGAGGGTTAAGCGCAGCGAGAGCTCGGCGCTGCCACCGGCCGTGATATTGTGCAGCCGGGAGTATGAAACCAGGGACTTATTTGGCCGCGGCTCGGGACCGGCGTTCTTGCTGGAGAGGAAAAGAAGACCGGCGTAGTCAGAATTGAAATCGCCCACGTTGTCAACGGTTGCAGTGATGGTTTTAAACGGCGTGATATCGGTCACATTCCCGCTGGCGCCGGGTTTTGTAGAGGATACGATGCTGTAAATCTCATAACTGGGCTCTAATGTTGACTTCCAGGCAAACTTGAATTTTGTGTAGTGCAGGCCGTATCCGAAAGGAAAGACGGGCTTGCCAGTGTACCACTTGTAGGTCCTTCCTGGGAATGTCCCGTTTGGTTGAAGGTTGATGTTGAAGATGCTGACATCCTGAGCATAGCTGGCAGGGTACTGTGTGGATGGTAATCTGCCAGCAAAGGATTCCTTGCCGACGACAAGATCGTGCAAAGCCAGGCCTCCGGACTGGCTTGGCAATCCCGCCCAGAACAAGGCATTCACGTTCTCGTTCTCCACCAGGGCCGTGTCGTCAACCTGTCCGCCGCCAAATTGGGCAACGACAAGAGGCTTGTCCAACTTTGATAGTTGGCTGATGAGATCGAGTTGGTTTCCGGGCCAGGTGATGGCCACACGGTCATTTGCCTCAGACTCGATGGATAGGTCGATTCCACCGCAATATAAGACAACATCGGACTTCTTGGCAGCTGCCAGTGCGTCTGCGAAGCCGCTGTCGCTAGTGCTGTTGATTTCGGTACCCATAGCATAGTTGACTTCCAAGTCGTTTTGTTCCGTGAATGCCCAAAGAGGGCTTCGAAGATAAGGTGCGGTTCCAGGGTAACCTCCTTGCATCTGCGAAGTGGCGTTGGCGAATGGCCCGACAAGAGCAACGGACTTGAACTTGCCGTTGCTGAGCGGAAGAACACCGTTGTTTTTGAGGAGGGTCATTCCTGCGCGGGCAGCCTGGTAGGCAAGTTGCTGCGCATCGTTCGTAGATACGTCAGACCAGCCTATCGAGCTATGAGCACTGCCATCGAAGTACCCGACGGTAAATAGTGCCTTGTACAAGCGCGTCAGGGCCTCGCCGACACGCTCCTCGGTGACCTGCTTGTCGGCCAAGGAGCCGTTAAGACGAAGATACGACGAACCACACTCTAGATCCGTGCCAGCATTCAATGAAATGGAAGCCGCCCCCTGCTCCGTGTCGGTGAAGTTGTGTCGAAGCCACACGTCCGTCACCGCAGCACAATCGGACACGACATATTGATAATCCTTGGTGAAGCCCCATGTATCTCTGAGAACCTCCTTCAATAGATACTCACTACTGCATGCTGGGATTCCATCCATACTGTTGTAAGAGCACATGACACTGCCGACATTGCTGTCTCGAACACAGCGTCTGAAGGCGGGCAGAAAGTAATCCTGCAGGTCCTGCTGGCTAGGGTTGTAGTTGTTGGCACGCCTGGCAGTTTCGATGTCGTAGGCGGCGAAATGCTTGCACGTAGCGATGATCATCTTTTCGTTCGGGTCCTCGCCCTGTAACCCTGCGATGAAGTTCTGGACGTAGTTCGAGACGACCAGAATGTCTTCACCAGGTGTCTCCTGGCCTCTGCCCCATCGAGGGTCCCGGAAGGCATTCATGTTGGGCGTCCAGAAGTCAAAGCCTGCGTGACCGTAGTTACTGAAAGCGCGACCTTCTTTGCCGATGACTTTGCCAATTGCGAGGACGAGATCATCGTCGAAACTTGCCGCTGTGAGAATCGGCGAAGGAAAGCTCGTGGCGTGGCTGAAAGGCTTCGGGTCATCTGTGAACCAAACACCGGGGGAAGAGCCAACTCCGTGAAGGCCCTCGTTCCACCAAGCATGGGCGGGCAAGCCTAAAGCCTTGGCACCCGCGGCAGCATCAACAAGATTTTGGATCTTCTCCTCCACAGTAAGATTACCAACAAGCGAAGCGACCCGCTCAGAGATACTTTTAGAAGTAACTCAACCACCCTGCTTCCCACGCAACCCCGCATACCACGCAGCCCAACAACGCGTCACCATAAAACCTACTCCTCTTTTCTAACTATCACAACATCTTCTATTCTACCCCAAACAACGCCATTTTTTGAGGATATCTTTTTTACTATAAGATGAAGCAGTATAGTGAACATGAGCTGCAGCGGGCACTTTGGGATATTGCTGACGGGCTTAGTATCCGCGGGGCAGGTCGCAAATGGGGCATCCCAGAGGCGACTGTACGACAACGTCTCCATGGTACCCAGTCTAGAAATACTGCCTTTGGTAGACTGCAGCGGTTATCTCAGAACCAGGAAGGTCTACTTGCTGAGTGGATATCTAAGCAGGCTGCCCTAGGCTCTGCGTTTTGCCATCAGCAAGTCAAAGGGCTGGCTGAGCGCATGCTGGGCGATGGGCAGCGACCACTTGGGAGGAAGTGGATGCAGCGATTTCTTCGCAGAAACCCATCTATCAGAACCCAGCGATGCAGGGCAATTGACGCTAGGCGAATTAATGGGGCAACTGCTGACATTATCCAGGAATGGTTTCATCGCCTTGATCTGCCAGCAATCCTGCCCATCAAGCCAGCTAATAGATGGAACATGGATGAGACTGGTATCCTCGAGGGCAAAGGAAGCAATGGGCTAGTACTAGGATCGTCAGAGACCAAGTATATCCAGAAAAAACAGCCTGGATCGCGGGCATGGGTATCTCTGATCGAGTGCGTCTCTGCCAGAGGACGCGCACTTCCGCCTCTTGTTATGTATAAGGGCAAGTCAGTCCAGCAACAGTGGTTTCCTCTAGATCTTCAACCCTATGCTAGCTGGAAATTCACAGCAACAGAGAACGGCTGGACAACTGATCAGAATGCCCTAGAATGGCTAGAAAAGGTCTTTATCCCTCAGACTGTCCCAGAGGACCCTTCAGATACTAGACTACTAGTTCTAGACGCCCATCATAGCCATACAACAACAGACTTTCTGTGGCGATGCTTCCGGAACCACATACACCTCCTGTTTCTGCCGCCGCACACATCACACGTCCTCCAGCCTCTAGATCAGTCAGTATTCCGACCTCTTAAGGCAGCCTATAGGAAGTATCTAGGGTACCTAGATATACAAAGCGATTCAACTGTAACAGGCAAGAGGAACTTTATAGACTGTTATAGAAGGGCACGTCTAGACGCCTTGACTATCCAGGTTATTAAAAGCGGCTGGAAACACACTGGGTTATGGCCAGTTGATGTAGCGCAACCTCTATCTAGCCCTTTCGTGTCTAAGGCATCAGCCAGCCAGCCAGCCAGACAGCTAGACGGCCAGACAGCTGGGCAGTCAGGAAGTCAGCAGTGGGATGGAGCTGTATCTATAGTCCCATGGTCAACCCCGCGTAAGTCTGCTGATCTTCAGCGTCAGCTGCACCTATTCAACCAGCTTACGCAAGATACCCGAGAAATCTACACCCAACGCCACCTATTTAGAAAGGTCCAAAAAGGCTGGGACCAACAGGCCTATAGACTGACAGTCCTAGAGCGTCAGGCCCAGGCATTCCAGGCCCAGACGGATAGTCAGCAACAAGGCAGGAGAAAAAGGGTCCAGACGGACCCTAACACGACGTTCGCTAATATCGAGGATATCCGACGGGCGCAAATTGCTGCTGGCGAAGCAGAGAGTAGCACAAGTGAATCCAGTGGATCTGAATTATCTAGTGAAGCAGAAAGTTGCATCTGGGTAGGTGGTAGGGATGAGGAATAATGGATGTTGTTGATGGGTATGGTGATATTGATGGGGGTTTGGGGCTGCGTGGTATGCGGGGTTGCGTGGGAAGCAGGGTGGTTGAGTTATCGCAAATGGGGTGCTGGCAAAGCGGGTAGGTGTGGCAGGCAGGCGGGACAGGTGCAGAAGCGGAAGTGTCATCACGGTCATTAGGGTTCGTGATTTTGTATACAGACAAGCTTCGCACCAAAAAGTCAGCCCGGCAAGCGTAATAAGAGGATTTAACATACTAGCTGTATGATCCACACATAAGTGAAGGCTGAGTGGGACACTTCGTGCTACACTGACTATCAGCCACAGTAGTCGCGTTGTCAATGCTCGATCCGCAGACGCATTGACTGTTGATATCATCTGGGTTAGCCAAGGCTGCCTTTCAGTTTGCGGGAGCAGTTTCTGGCCGACTTACGTTCCAGAATAGATTGCGCCATAGCTAAAGCCTCGCTCTCCACAATAATTCGCGCAAACCTGAGGAGACATGGCAACGGAGTATAGCTTTCCATCGTTCAGGAAACCAGAGTTACCTGGGAAGCATCCCACATAGTCCGTGATGGCCGTATACGATGTTGAGTTACGATCAGTGCAGACGAAGGAGGCGGCCTGGGCTCTCCCTAAAAGGAAGAAAGCCGTCAAAACGGTTGGAGTTAAGTTGACCATGATGATATGAAGCTTTGGGGTTTAACCCTTAAAACGAATGTGATGAGTTGAGACGGGTTACTCCTTCGCTGTACACTGCGAGGTGAACACGGTGGAGGTGAAGCGACTTATGACTGACGGCCATCATCGTCAACTTTGGAGTTGACGAGCTGCCAAAGATCCCGATTGAGCAACCAGGGGTAAAGTTTAATTGTCACTTTGTACTAAGCCATGACCACCGGCACGATTACACCGGTGGAACCTTACACAGTGCGGTCGATGCAGCTCCCGAATGCCAAGGTTTGGTGGGTAAACTGTACGACAACCTCGTACCCAACCTTAATAGTATGCAGAGTCACATTCACGATCCCAACGGACAGGAACCGTTCCGGATACCCGCTCTAGTCAGTCTTTGTAAAGTTGGACCATGCTCGCCAAATTGAATCAAGGAACCAACCGAGGCATCAGTTAGAAGAGTAAGTTTTTTGGGAAACCTTGACAAATGAAGAAATATTAGCCAGTGAGGGGCTGAAGAGGCCATTTGTACTGCAAACTGAAGGGGCACAGGATACATCTTGCAGACCACTTCATTTGAGCCTAGCAGGGATGGTCGGGTTTGACGACGTCGGGTCAATCCTTCTGTCACAGGCTGCGGGGAACCGAAAGTTGCGAGATGGCCCAACGAATATAACTTCACAGATTGGACAGACAGACAGAGATCTTGAAAGCCTGGAAGTTTGACAGCAAAGCAAAGTGGTCTAGCTCGATACATATAGGTATCTAAGGTAATGTTACAACTGATATACACAAGGAGGAGCTTAACGGGATCGTGATAATTGGCAGATCTCCCGCTTTGAATGGCTCTGTTACAAGGCCATCTCTAACTAGTCAAAAGACTTTTCAACCCACTCGGTTTGTCAGGATAACGAACCACAGGTCGTTATGGACCTTTTCAACCATGACCTATGGCCAGTTAATAAGACTTATTTGTCGTCTTGCAGATGTACACAGGCGAGACCTTCGTGGGTGCTGGTATATTACAACAGGACTGCTTACAGCTGTACCCACCGCAGCTGCAACAGAGCAACTTGACATTCTGCTAGTTGTCAAAACATCAGACAGCATGTCGCTAATTCAAGAAGATCCTTGGCAAAGTCAACTTACAAGACGTGAAGAGTTAGCGAAGCCACCATTCTTAGCAATATGAAGAGAAGCGTGCGCGGATTGCTTAGCATTGTTGCCTTTACGTTTCTGCGTAGCAATTAACGCAACACAAAAAGGCGAAAGTATCAACCTTTGAACGTCTCCTGTATCTGGTCTGCTCTGTTTGCACCTTTACCAACAAACCTTACGTAATTGGTCTGATGGTTAATGGACACCTGATATGATCCGCCAATGCTCCAAAATCGTCCGTATTGTGAAACTTTGTGCACGCCATTTAGCCGATACGTTGGAACAAGCTTTGCCCTTCTTATTTTAGTTGGCACCGTTAAACTATCTTTAAAGTCGGCTGATCAATCTCGCCAGCCCGGATGCCCGCGGGTTCGTAAAGCAGATGGCTGTCAAAGTGGACGGACAGTATCCTGACAACTCATGTGCAATCCAGGACATTGGAAGCATATTAAAGTATTCTTTCCCACAAGCTCCCGGCACCAGGAACTACATGGATCTATAGACCTCACATACCGGGGTGGAGAACGACCCGAGTCCCCGATGAAAAGAATGCCACGTTGTCGTCCGGCTTAGTCTTGCATTCTGCCTCGGCCATTTGGTTGGGATCATACAGTAAGACCAACCTCCGAACTCGTGGCTCTACTGGGTTTCTTGATGACCAAGCTCGTTGGTGGTGGGCTATATGTGTCCTGTACCTACTTCTCAACATCCTCCCTCCACCAGAACTCTACCTTCATTTGGATTCCCTTTTGAAGCCTGGTCTCCGACGAGACATCTTTTCTCAAAGTCCTTGTTGTAGAATGCTGCTGCCGGCTTGAGCTGGCCATTGTCGTCGGGCTTTTGGAACAACCCGACTAGCGTCCATTGTGGATGTACCCATGGCTGAACGGATCTCAGCGTTCTGTGGATGTCGTGCCACCATTAGAGGGAAGAAGCAGAGGTACATGGCCCTTGAAAAGACAAAAGGGGCTCTCAGTGTTATTATTATATGACAAACCGAGCTTCGTTTAACTTCACGTGTTCGGTCGAGGAGTAACCTTACATATACTGCGATCCAGGTGCCACTAGGTGCAACTTTGCCTTATTTCATCCTGGGTACACTCCTTTTTCCCCGTTGGTGTCTAGGAGGTAGAAAGAGATGTTCAACCCCACATGATTGTTAACGCACGCTGCGGTGGTGTTTTTGACGACTAGCTGTTGCACGTCTTTGGACCGCACTATGATCACCGAGAGGGTCAAACTTGGCGCATGACCATCCAGAAACAAGGGGGGTTCCCTTCTATGAGCGGACGGTTGACAAGAACGCTTCAGATTCCCATGCCAAATTGACAAACTTCTCTATCATGTTGGTTTGCGAATAAGGCTCAAACACTCGCATGAACTCGCATTCTTTACTAATGAGGTTCCTTTTCAGGTCGATGAATTGTTGCAGTCTAGTACGTAAGGTAACCCACCGCCCTGTGTGGTGCACGACTCAATCCTTGCATGGAACCGAACAATCATGAGCTGTAGCATTGTATACCGAGTGACACTTGCATTGGACGTTCTGAACCGGGCGGCAGGTGCCAGACACGGAGCCCCGGTTAGGATCGGTCACGTTCTCATTCTTGTAGGAAACGGAGAAGGCCTTGCCGAGGGATCCGAATTTGCGATTAATGTAGAATATACCGTTCCCCTGGCGCAGGCCGTTGTTGCACCATTGGGCAGGGTCGTTTCGTTGCCAGCTGTCCCATTGACCGCAGTCGACTCCGTAGTACCTGTTTACTGCAATGAAAGAGGGAATTATTAGGACCAAAGTTTCTTGTAGCGCAAGAAAGGGCCTATAGGGATGTCCACTTACAGGCACTATCGACCAAGACCCATGGATCTACATGATCATCAAAGCAAAAGTCAAGTTGACACTGCACGCGCTGGCAGTCGCAGTAGCTAAATCCGCAATCGCGCTTCTCTAGTTCAAAAGGCAGATAGAGGGGAGAGGAGATGCTAGCCAAAATCGGCTTGGCCATAAAGAGGCCTGTAAGAATGGTCGGGATGGAGACACGCATCTTATTTGATAAAAGTGAGTGTGATTTGTGTCTGTTAATTGAATGAGTGTAACGATGAACTGAGTGTAATGTTGAAAAGAATGTGACAGGCGGTTGCCTAGCGCTAGAGTTATCTTGTTAATGTTCTAGATCATTTTGACGACGGAACAGTGCAGATATCTTATAGATTTGATGTTCTTCCCTTCAACCTAAAAAGATGCTTTGCTTTAGGTTCAGACTGGACCTCGGTCATGTCCGACACTCGGCGATGACCTCTTGTCCGCATTGCTGAAGAGTCGCCCCTGTCGATCTTTCTATAGTACCTGTTGGTCTTGACTGCTATCCAGTCAGCCATTTGGCCTGCGCCACTAGTCATACGCTGGCAACTCCCTGTCATGGTTCGTGGTACCAGGGCCTGTTCTCTGTAAAAAGTCCAGCCTTACTCGTGGAGAAGCTCCAAAAAAAGATGCGGGGTTCTCGCATCTTATTATACACGGACATCGCGACAAACGGCCTCAGCCTTATTACATTGAGGCCAGTCCTTAATGATTTATCTCGTGCTGCACAGACCAGAGGTCGAAAGCTTGTCCTGCAGAGCCCAGGCCGCAACGGCCTTGTAGTAGCTGAGGAACGACACCAAGACGGGCAATTAACTTCAGTTCGCGGGGCGGCGGGTTGCCATGCACCATCCCCGCCATGGTGGTCATGGCGTATGCTTACTCCAAGCCACTGACCAACTGAATTGCAGGGCAGCTGTGCAAAGTCCACTTGCGCGCATGGTGAAAGCGAGCGCTTCTTGACTATACAGAGCCAGACGCATGTGCCGCAGCCATCCCCAGTTTGCGAAGGAATCTGGGGAAGGGCAGCAAATGCCTGGAAGGACATGACGGGTAGGGCGGCAAGCCCGTGGGGCATTGCCTGTATTCCTAACATTGGCCTTCCTGGTCTGGTGGATCGCCTGCAGTGGGTGAGGCAGATCGTATGCAACAGCGCGCAAATGGAGGATGCGACCATGTTCAAGACTAGGGTCTGCATCGGCTTCATGAGGCAGCAAGACGAAGCCACTGGCTCAACCCCACAGACTTGTCTAGTATACGGTCGTCGGTCTTCCAATACAAGTCAAAGCCCAACTAGAGCCTACGCGTTACTTCGATACAACTTTGACCTGGGCCTTTTCCTTAAATCCACCGTAGCCGTGCTCTCTCTGCCTCAAACAATATTGATGGTGACACTAATCGGAATACAAGCTGCCATGAAACCAAGAGCTGTTGAGCATCCATACATTTACACCTGAGGGAGCGGATATAAAGGGATGTAAAGGAATATGTGCGCCTGGTTAAATGTAAGGGGTTGTTTTCAGTGTTGATGGCGTCTATCACACCTAGGATAATACGGATGCTCAACGCCAGCAGTTAAGTTAGCCTGCGGATGACACTCGATAGAACTGTGGCCGAGTGTTTAGTAGACCGTTCTGTAGAAGTCCCTCTCACTGAAAGCCGACAAGAGCCAAGGTTTCTTTAAAAAGGCCAGAAGAAGCGGTATTGCGCAGAAGACAAACGCTCATATTACGAGTGACATTTACTACTCGCACAAATAGACAATTGCTCACGAAATATGTTCGTACCCCTGATCTGGCTTTTGATATGGCATCCTCACAACCATCTACAGCTACTAAGCCACACCCTCCTTCTCAAAGCTGCAACCGCATGTACACTCAAGCCATCCATCCCGACATTTTCCACGATGGACCTCGCGCAGAAGGACAGATGATGACGGGGCACGCCCTTTGCGGTCTACTTACTTCCCCAAGGCTTTCTCCCGAATGAAAAAGGTCGACCCGAAAGCAAGCACCAGCAGCAGCGCCATCGGGACCATGGCGCCCAGCGTCGCAACCTGGTAGCTCGCGCGCACCTCGCCGGCCACGGCGGGCGGCAGCTCGCGGATGTAGTCGAGGCTCTCGCGCACCCGCTCCTCGACGCGGCGCGCCTCGTCGCCGTCGCTCAGCCGCGCGGCGAGCTGCGTCCGCAGCACCTGCTGCAGCACCGCCGAGCACACGCTGATGCCGATGCTCGACCCCAGCGATCGGAACAGGTACGAGCACGCCACGACAACAGCCGTGTCTTGCACCGCGGCGTTGGACAGCAGTGCCACCAGCGTCGTCGTGATGCCCGCGCCGCCGCCGAGCGCGAGCAGCGCCATGCTGCCCACAACGCCCACCGTGGAGCGAAGGTGGAGGAACACGACCGTCGGCGCGACGGCGGCAACCATCAGCCCGTACGCCAGCACCGTGAGGGTGTAGTACTTGCCGCGGCGCTTCATGAAGACGCCCGCGCTCACGCTCGCAGTGACGGAGGCGATCATGGCCGGCACCAACGCCGCGCCGGCCTGCGTCGCCGACGCGCCCTGCACGGCCTGGAAGAAGAGCGGGAGGAAGAAGATGGAGGCGATGTGGCCGGCGATGCCGAAGAAGTTGGCCAGGTAGCACGCGAACAGCGACCGGTCAAAGATGATGTGGCCCGGCGCGAACGGGTGCGACGCGACGCGCATCTCGACGAAGACGAAGATGGCAAAGAGGGCCGGCGTCGAGGCCAGTCCGGCGATTGTGACGGGGTTCGACCACCCGTTGTTGGAGCCCGAGTCGAGGCCGACGAGCAGCGCGACCACGGCCGCGACGAGGGTCGCAGCGCCCAGGAAGTCGATGCGGCGGAACTTCTCGCGCCAGTGCGCGTGGTCCGTCGGCGGGAGGTCGAGCACAAAATACACGGCGAGGAACGCGAGGACGCACAGCGGGACCTGGCCCGCAAAGGACCAGCGCCAGCCGACCGAGTCGGCGAGCAGGCCGCCGAGGGGCGCGCCGGTGGAGGTGCCGGCGGCGAAGATGATGTTGAGGTAGCCCTGCCAGACGCCGCGGTCGCGCAGCGGCACAATGTCGCTGAGGAGGATGGCGACGACGCTGTTCATGCCGCCGCCGCCGATGCCGGCGACGGCGCGGGCGACGCAGAGCTGGGCGAAGGACTGGGCGAGGCCGCAGCCCAGAGAGCCGAGGGCGAAGACGACGTAGGCGAACAGGAGGCACTCCTTGCGGCCAAAGATGTCGCTGAGCTTGCCGTAGAGGGGCTGGAAGCTGGTCAGGGTGATGTAGTAGCTGTCGTGCGTGTCAGCGAGGCGGCAATGGCTCAGGGATGCGGCGGTATACTCACGCGGTTGCGAGCCAGCTCGTGTTCTTCAGAGCGTGCAGCTCGCTGCCGATCTTGGCGTAGGTCGCGACGGTGAGCAGCTGGTCGACGGCGCAGAGGTAGATCTAGGTACATCCCGGTGAGTGAGACGGTTGAGCACGGGTACCTACGCCGGGTGCGGGGTGGGACCTACGCCGATGCCGACGGCCGGAAGGAGGATGTGCATCTTCTTGGCCATCTCCGGGTTACCGTCCCGGTTATTATTGGCGTCGTCGGCCACGGCCGAGGCGCCGTTTGCCGGGCCATTCTCGACGGTGCCGTTACTATTGGCAACCTCCGAGTCGGCATTGCGCAGAAGCGGCGACGTCTCCGTCGGAACGGAGGCGTCATCAGCGGAGCCGGTCATGGTTGCGGAAGAGGGGCCGAAGAGGGGAAGAAGGCTTCAAAGGAGCGTCCGAGTGTCAAGAATCAATCGCGGGGATACCGCTGCCGTCTCAATGCAGAAATCACAGCACTGAAGCACAATTGCGAACTTGGACCTTTTCAAGCCACCACTCTGTTATCTCTCTCCGACGTTCGCATCCTCGCCGACGAGGATCGATAACCCGCCTCCTGCATACAGTAAAGCCCCGTTTCTGTCGGCACCATCATCGGACACTTGCCCGCGATAAGCCGGTCCCGCCCGTTATCCGGATAACGCCATTCCTGCGGGCCGGCACGTGATCATGAATGAAGCTTGCATCTCGCTCGAGAATAGGCGACCTTGGAACCCGAGGGTAAGAAACGTTCGCCACCAGAAAGCTCTGGAGTAGTGCCATGGTTCGTGGGCTGCTCACCGAATTTTCGGGTTGGGTTGTATTGCCTCAAAACTCTCCGAAGACATGTCTCTTCGATACGAAAACCTTCATCGGCTGGCAACAGGAACGTAATGGCAAACCCAAGCGTTGGTTGACGAGCAGGGGCAAAGTGGATATCGCAACGGCCCCAGAACCAAATCAGCTCGGTAACCCGCTCCAAGTGTTCCCAAAGATCTTGACAAACTCCTCACCTCGCGCGGCCTTCGACCGAATCTCTCCGAGGCTTCCGTTGGTCCATTGACAAGTCACCTAACCAACCAATCGGTCGGCAAAATGAACAGGGTTCGCAGTGGAAGCGAATTACGCTAGCGAAGCGGATCGAGAAGAGAAAAAAAAAGTAAGTAAAGAAGAAAAAAAAAAAGGGCGCGGAATGAAAGCGGATCGCGACTCATCTTAAAAATCCAGTCAGTGTGAAACAAACCGTCACATTACCACTCCATCATCCCACATCGAGGGCCCCAAAAATCATTTGAATGTTAATTTATTCTCCGCAGCGCGGGTTCCCGTCAGAACGCTGCCTGCCAACTGGCGATGGCGCTCTGAAAGCGCTGGGAGGATGCGAACTGTCAAGGGGCCGGAGGTTGGCCAACGACAACAAGGCTATTGTCGCAAACGCGTCTTTCTTCCCCCTCCAACTTTTCCTTCTTTTCCCTACCAACATTCTACAGGTTGGCCCTCGGTCCAAAAGCAGCTTGATCCTGTTGGAATCGATGCCATGACAAGTGGCACAGCATGGCGCTGGCGTCGCCATTTCTTGTGTATGTGCGTGTGCAGTGCGACTCATCAGGATAAGCCGGTTCTTCTCGTCAACAAGCTTTGAACATTGAATGAAAGAATGTGACTTGCGCTGTATTGCAGTGCGGTCATGGCGCACTGACCCATTATGTCGTCCCAACTCTGTGCGCCTACGCGACGGGAAGCGACCTTTCGTCATCATCAAGCTTCACAGTCCAAGGGGGCTCAGTGGAGTCTGGTCAGGAGCACGGCACCTACACTAGTTATCGGTCTGATGTGCTTGCAGGGACCCCCCAGCAGCCTAATTGTGAGACTCGAATGACAGAAGTCAAAATGGCTCAAACCTGCGGTTCATGCGAGCAGAGAGGCCCTTGCTCAGCGATACGCCCCCTTGCAAGCTGGTGCCGTCCAGTTGAGCAGGCTGGCTTTGCAGCAAATGGCTGGTATTTTCGATGACCGATGCTGGTCGGGTCTGGTCTCAGTGGGTTGGTTCAATGTCGAGTTCATCAGAAGTTGCGCTCTACATTGTCTAGTACGTTGCTAACCGGATTCCCGGTCGGGGAGCCCGCGAGCAGGCGGGCTCCTAGGGTTAGCGAGCCGCGAGGCAAGGCACCGCCCCTGTATATCTGATGCCGGACCGGGATTTGCAGGTGAGATGCGACCCCATCTCTGTCCCAGCAGTCGTCGTAGGGCCTGGCGTCTGGTTGGCTTCCCTGGCGCAGATCGTTATTCGCCCGCCGTGGCTGGCTTGGGCGCTGGAAGGGCCTGAAGGACGGTGGGAAAGGGCGAGCGCAGACCAGCTGTCAATACAGATGTACAGGATGAGAATCTGACAGACAGGCAGGATGTGCAATGGAGCCAAAGTCGGGAGAAGTGATGGGTCTAATCGTGCTACGGTAGTTGTGTCGTGTCAGCGCACAGGTATTGCGATAGGACGGGATTGGCCTCTGCCACGTTGAGGAATGGCTGGGCAATAACCTCTCTTTTTCAGCTTCGACGTCAAGGTTCGCAGACTATGATTGGTGAGTGCTGGGGCTCGGCCGTCTCCAAGTCTGCAACGGTGCATTCCGTAGCTCCCGTGTTCCGCTAGGAGTTGGTTGGTCGGGCTCCCTATACTGGCAGCCACCGCAACCAGACAGTCCGCGAGCACAAACGGCGACAAGTCCAGCGTGGTTCTGATGGGTGCTATCGCCTTGCGGCCTTGTATCAGCCAGACCGTGTTCTGGTGGCACAGCGACTCGAGCGGTGTTGGCACAATTGCTGATTGTGGCCATACCGGATACGACATGAATGTCATCCTCATTACGCGGCACGGCGGGTGAGATGCGGAGGGCGCACCATCACGAGGGCTAATGCGCACACCACAAACAGCTTGGACGTCAGAGTCAATAATCGGACGGGGGCACCTCGGACTGCTAATGATGCCCGCCCGTTGTTTGATGTCCGGTATCTGCGTCGTCTGTCTGCCACGACACCCAATAGGTGCTGCCATGGCGTCATGAATATCGAGGTGCTCATATCGAACCATCAACTCGCAACAAAGAGGCATTCCCGATAATTGCGGCGTGCAGTCAATCCGTAGTGATTTAACGCGGGCCTTGGCGAGGTCGAGCGACTCGACCCTTTTGTTGAACCCCTCCACAGCGGCGGCCAGTTTCAGCCTATCGAGAATCGAGATGGGAATGTTGGGTGACGGAGTAGGGAGGGGGTCTGCCGCCTGGCGTGTGTGTGCGGGTGTCTCTGTCTCTTAGATTAATGTCTCGTAGGTGCCACAGCCGAGGAATGCAGGATTAAGATTAGAGATCGGGTTGAATCATGAGCCGCATGGGACGGCTGGTGGGCAATTGGATGACTTGTTCGAGGGCGACTTGGAGCGAGCGGGCGGGTTGTGGCGGAGCGGTTGACGCTGAGCGATCAAGCAGTGGCAGTGAGCATTGAAGCGTGCACAGCCCGCTAGGTGCATGACGGGATTGACGTTGTCAGCTGAAGGTGTCGCCTGGGCCAGTCTGTGAGTCGACGACGTGGGCGCGGATTGCATTGAGTTGTCAAAGTCGACTCCGTAGTCAGTTAGCGTAGCAACTACATAGTACTTGCGCGAGCAAGCTGTCAATCGGCGACGAGGGCAACCACCACACACGCATCAACCCACCCGCCACCCACCATGTCCGGGCAGCCGTCACCAGCCCCAGCCCCCCAAGGCACGCCAGCCTCGATGATCCCAGCACCCGCGGCAGGAAAGTTCTTGTTCCTGAATCCTGCTTGCTTTCATTGCAGGGCTGCCGATGCGACGTGGGAGGGTCGCAACAGCCAATTGCTCCGCACCCCTGGGATGGGAGGGGCCGGTTCCAGCCTGACGGAGCCAATAACGGACTTTGCAGGTATTGTGTTCAGGGCGGCGTAGAGTAGAGCAAGACGCTAAAAAAAGACAGCAGAGACGAAAAGAAAAGGGAAAAGGAGAAGAAAAAAACCACCAAGTGAGAATGGGAGTCAAGACTATCTCTTCCCGCTCGCAACGCAGGCGAGGTACATTCATCGTATGCACATGCCCAGCATCGGAGAACCGCCGCGTATCCAAACGGATTCCCCATCTTGCGTCGTTCGGCGTGCCTACGGTATTGTACCTGGTTACTGATGAGGGTGGACATGCAAAAGGTACTTTCACTTTAACCATATCGATGACACCCTTGTCTATCCCATCATCTTCCATCCCAAGAAGAGGACAAAGTCCAACGTTCAGACCTTGGCCCATTGCAGGGTTCTCCGTGGCTGCCAGCATTCAACTTGACGCCAACATTACACCCCCCTCCCCCCCCCTCCCGCTTCTACCACTTTTCCATCTCTGCCGGACTCGTTCAGTCGTTGTTCTGATTCTGCCACCCCTTGAAGCTCCGTTGCTATCCAGCCAGATGCAACCTCCCACACGCCCTTCAAGTTTCTTCTCCGGCGTCTCTCCTCCCCCCCTCCCAGTTTTGTGCCTCCTTACCACCGCTCCTTATCCTGCAGGCATCTGCTGCTGTGCACGTCGCGAATCCTCTCTCCTCCCCTCTCGAGACCCTTGATGCCTGCTACTTGCAGAACCACGATGCTACGACGCTGAATGCCGTGGCAAAAGCCGGAACCTCATCGCTCCAATCAACTCGTCGCCATACCTCCTTTGTCCCACGTTGTCGAGTCCCACCAGGCCTGCCTGCTCGACTTCGGTGCCTTGATTTCCTCGCCGCCCGACCTCCTTGGTCATTTCCTCCAGCCGATTGGCGAGAATCGACGCAGTCTAGAGCCACATCCAAAGGCAAGCCGGGCAAGGTAGCTAAGGGGAAGGGGAAGCGCGCCATCAATCCCAGTAATAGTCTTCAGTCCACCGCCCATCCGGGGGCCTTGTCCAACATGGACTTCCTCCGTTCTCACAGCAGAAAGGGGAGATCACGCTTCTCAAAAGCCCTACCGACCCCTCCGCCTCCAGAGACGGATTCTTCTCCCAAGTCTAAACAGCTTCCCTCGATTCCCCCCGTGCCTCCCGTGCCGTCCAAGAAGACCTTCGCCATGTCGGACAAGCCGTTGCCACCGCCGCAAACCCTCAACCAGTCCCTCCCTCCCCTCCCTCCCCTCCAGACGAAAGCGTTACCGCCAGTACATATCTCTCGCCGGCCAGTCGCGAAGCAACCACCACCGCCGACGCCGTCATCTCAGCCGCAGTCCACCTCCCCCGAAGACGAAAGAAACTCGATCGGTAGCCTGCTGTCAGCTTATTCGAGGAGCTCGGGCGAATCCCTCATCATGTCGCCGGACGGAAGCGCCAGCCAGAGAGACTCGGCCCCGACATACGCCTCTGATCAGTATGGAACGAGGGAACCAAAGATCATGCCGCCCACCTCGTTGTCGTCTGGTGACAATGAACACCGCGGCGCACAAAAGTTCACGTCCAACAAGGGCCTGCCGCCTCACCCGGCATACCGCGGCGAGCAAGGCCCGCCCCCTCCAGCCAAGCCGGCGCAGAGTTCGACTGTTGGCAGCCCGACGAGCGCCGTGTCAAGCTCATCGCCGCAGCGACCGTTGTGGAGGAGGAGATCTGTAAAATCTGATCGTAATATAGAAGTTCCCGAACTTCAACTGGCAGCCAGCCACGGGTCGACGGCCGCTTCGCAACCAAACACCGCGCAACCTTCAAACTCGCCCGCTCCCTTCTCGGCCCAGCAGCAACAGCAATTCCCTGCTCGCAGCACGTCAAATTTACCCGGCAGAAATATCCGACCCGTGCCCTCGCCAAACCCGGCATCGGACGCAGGCAATATGGGCCAAGAGGTGTCGAGACTGAAGGGCAAGATCTCGCACCTGCGCGACGGCCAGGAAGGCCCCAACCGGGGCGCGTCCCACAGCGACACGGCGCTCTCGCCGACCCAGCGCTTGCCCACCCCCGACTACGAGAAGGAGGACGTCAAGACGCAAGTTGTCGACAGAGTCGTGTCCCCCGTCTCGCCCGCTTCATCCCCCGAGCCCGCGCGCGACCAAGCAAACAACGAGCCGAAGCCGCCGATTCCTCGCAAGGCAGTCACTGCGCGCAACTTACACGCCGTCCACAGCCTACCTCAGTTGCGAACGGACGGGCCTGTCACCAGCAACGAAGCTCCTCCCACAATCACGAGAGACTTCGCAGTGAGCCCCGTCAGTCCCCGTACTCAGAAGCAGCTGTCGCCTCGCTCCACACAAAACCAGCAACAGCAACAGAGAGGCCAATGGCAGCACCCACCCCAGGACTACACCCCCTATGCGCCTCATGCGCCGGCACCCGGCCCCACGCAGGGCGATCAGCGACCAGCCTCGCGAGACCAGCGCCCTCACCAGGAACCCGTCGAGTACCGCGAGCTCAAGGTCAAGGACCTGCCGCCCGCCGATCCGCGCGCGTCCTACTTCCCCATGCAGGGCTCCGAGCCCCCCAGTCCCGGCATCGTCTTCAAGGCGCTGCCGCTCAAGGAAAGCATGTTCGACTGCTACGTCAAGCACCGCGTCATGGACCGTACCCGCAACCGCAACTACGCCCTTACCTGCCAGACTTGCGGCAAGGCCGACACGGAAGACCGCTACAAGTGCCAGTTCTGTTACGTCCGCATGTGCGGCTCGTGCTTGCAGGTCTTCAACAGCAATCGCAGGGACCTCAGGAAGCTCATGGCACATTTGGAAGGCAACCCGCACAGCGGCGGCTCGCAGGAGCGTCCTACTACAGCTGCAGGTATTGAGCCGACCCAGAAGATGGGTGAGCAGCACTACCAGATGGCGTAGAAGTCGACGGAAGAACATCATCATACCCAGCCCCATTAGGTTGCGACTTGATCATGGACATAACCATTCTTCATTCTCGTTCTTGCTTGCTTTGGCATAGGGAAAGAAAATTACTTGGCCATATTTTCCCCCTGTTCACTTCGGCCTCGGATGCATCAGGGAAAACAACTTTGTTCATTGTGGGACTAGATAGAGATGTCTGTTGGTTGATACCCCCCTTTCTTTCCCCTCCAGATACCACGTTCTTGTGTATAGGGGCTTGCCGTGACCTCGACAGAAGGCTGAGGAACGCGCACATTTCTTTTTGTTTTTGATTTGTCGAATGTGGGATATTACTTGCTTGATGCAAGCATATGAAACCGAAGCCAGATAACGAAGACGGGAAGGAAGGAACACTACTTCAGAGTATGAAGAGACCCAGGCCCTCGAGAGCCACAGAAACCAAAGCCTGAAGAAAAGAAAAGATATTAAAGCTCGTGTATGCAATGCAGCCTCTGTGAGATGCTGAATTAGTGACCCCTGTGCTACGGATAGCTCAACAAGACATGCATGGCGAATCCCGTCGCACAACGAGAATAATCCCGTGACCTTGTGATGGGAGAAGGAACCTCCCGCGTGTGTTGGTCCTCGACGCCAACAACGCCCAGAGAAACCTTGCCAAGCATGCTGGGTTTTCCCGGATGCGCCGGAAATTGCACCGTCGCGTTCGGCTTCCGACGGGGCACGTCAAAGGCGGAGTGACGCAAGCAAAAATCGCGAACAGACGGTACCACTGTCGGCCCAGCCCGTCCGCCGACGTGAGAGTCGACGAGACCCAAGCGCCGGAGTACTCGTCCTGCAGCCAGACAACGTTACCGCGGTACCAACGGGTACTACCGTTTTGCCGCGAGAGAAGAAGTACCCTGTCATCGCGCGGCTCCGGCGGGCTCTCCGAACCAACGCCCGTCCCCCACCACCCACCCCCGGGTCCCCAGCAAAGCCCCACCCCGCAAGAGCCACCCACGCCCCCCCTGAGATCAACATCAACATTGCGGCTCGGCTTCGCTTTCACACCTCCCGGCCCGCTGCAACCTACTTACTTCTCGATTCGTGACCCTCGTTGCTTTTATCCTCGACTTAGCGCCCGACACGAGGGGCCCGCATCCTCAATTGGGGTCCCGAGCAAACGCGAGAAGCGACCATCGGATAGCCGCATGAACGCCAATCCATCATGTCCTCGTCCCTAGCCCGCACCCGCTCGCTGCGGAAGCCGACACAGGCCTCCTCGACAGATCTACCCCCGAAATCGACCGCCCCCGCCGCGGCGACGACGGCAGCAGCGACGGCGCCCACGACCTCGGTCCAACGACCCGCCTCTCCGAGCAGACTCCCTGCGCCCCGGTCTCTCGCGGCCCCGCGCCCGGTGACGCGCAGCGTCTCCGGCGCCAGCGTCGCCAGCACGACAAGCGCCTCCGACGCGACGGCGGCGAAGAAGAAGAGATCAAACCCCCTGTCCTCGCTCCTCGGACGAAGCGCCCCGACGCGCCAGCCTGCGGGGACGACGTCAGCGCGACAGAAAGATGCAGCCGCCTCGGGGGGATCCGTCGGCTCGGGGCCCCCGTCCGCGCCGCTGTCGAGAACGAGTGCCCTCTCAGGCCTGACGAGGACGTCGTCTACGAGAGAACCCGGATTGACGCGGACTCGATACCCACCCAATGCCTCGACGAGCAACCTCCCATCATCCACCACCGGCGCCGTGACTCGATCGACCACCACAACGACCACGAGGCCAACGACGTCGGGCGGCTTACCCGCCGCGAAAGCCAACAATACGGCATCCTCGACGACAACGAGCCCCACCAAGGGTCACGCGCGCGCAAGGAGCGTCGCGACCCTCAGCGGGAGCACCGTCCTGCGGCCGCCCAGCCAGACGTCCACATCCGAACGTCGCGGCGGCCCTGCGGCGGCAAGGCCGCGGCCGACGTCCCTCTACGGTGCGCCTCCCGCTTCCACAATGACGACGACGACGACAGCGAGGCCGCGGCCGCCCTCCGCGACGGACCGCCTCTCCTCGAAACCGTCCATATCCTCGCTTTCCTCGGCGACCACAACGGCATCGACGAGACCAACACGGTCAGCGACCACATCCGTGGCCCCGAAACCCCCCGCCAAACCCCAACCGCAACTCTCCCGCCACCAACAGGCTTCACCCACCTCCCCGCCACGGCAGCCACCGAAACCCACCACCACCGCCGCCGCCCTCCGCCCGGCCTTCAACACCCTCCAGCAGCACTACTCCCCCGCCAAGTCCCTCGCCCCGAAACCCCTGACGGCGTCGTACCTCGCGCCCCCGTCCCCCTCCAAGCTCCCCACAAACGTCGCCCTTACCGCCGAGACGGCCCGCCTGCAGACCGAGCTGCTCCAGCTGCACCTCCTGCACCGCGACCTGCCCCAGACCACGGCCGAGTGGCACGCCAGCGCGCGCACCAAGCTCGCCGCCCGCCACGCCTCCCTCGGCAAGTCGTCGGCCGACCTCGCGCGCCTCGAGGCCGACGCCGCGGAGCGCCTCAACGTCGCCGCCCTCCGGCGCTGGGGCCAGTCTTCCTCCTCGCCCCCGCCGCCGCCTCTGCCGCCCTCGAGGACAAGATCCAGCGCCTCGACGCTCTCCTCACGTCCCTCTGGTCCCTCGACACCCCCGGCGGCAAGCACAACCGCCTCGTCCGCGCCTTTGAGCGCTGGGCCTCCGCCCTGCCGGACCTCGAGGCCGCCCGCGCCCGCGCCGAGGACAGCGGCGACCCCTCGGCCCTGCTCGACGCCGACTCGGAGGTGCGCTTCTGCGGAGGGCTCGACGCGCGCTGGAAGGAGGAGGCCGCGGCGCTCGTCCGCAAGCTCGAGGGCTGGGACGCGCAGCTGCGGGAGCTCGAGTACGTCGAGGCGGAGCACGCGGGCGGCGGCGGCGACGGCGACGGCAGCAATAGCAAGACGCAAGTGTCGAGCCTGAAGCGCATGTTGGATGGGTGCGGCAGCTTGGTCAGGGACATGCTTGACGAGTTGGCCGTCATGGGAGAGATTGAAGCCGCCGCCGTGGAGAGGGAGGCGGAGTGGATCAGGAGAATGAACCGCGAGGGAGACGATGGTCGTGGCAAAGATACCCCGAGAGCCGGTGCTATTTGGAGAGTGGTTTAGTGGAATTGAGGCCTTGGACGGTACAGGAAGCAACCGCCACGAGCAAGCCAGCACGAATGGGTAGAGACGTTGCTCCTCCGTACCATATCAATTTGATCAGGTCCAGTAATGCGTATCTGTCTGCATGCCCCCTCGATACAATACTCTCCTTCTCCCACCGGGTCCTCCATAATGCCCCCGGGTTCTACTCATTCCCTCCCTAGCAATGTTCTTTCCCCTCCATTACTTGTACAATCCATGCCGGTGTGCCTGTGCAAACTCCTGTGCTCTGCAACTTTGGTGCAAGCCACCCGCGGCCCATTACAGCAAAGTCCTGACCCAGCTCAAGTCGCCGCCGTCCGTGGTAAGCTTCCACCACGCAACCCCCACAACGATGGCGGCCGTGCTCGTGGCCAGCATCCTACAGACAAAGTCAACCTGTCAGATTTCGTGTGGAATAAGACATGAACAAAAGAAAAACACAAGACGAGCGACCGATCTACATTCGAACCGGAAGAGAGAGAAGAGAGCCTTACGCCTTTCTCTTGCTGCCGAATAACCGGCTGAACAAACCACCGATCCAGTCTACAAACAACACGCGGAAGAAAGCGTGCAGCCAGCCACCCTTGCTGTCTGTGACGCTGTGTATCGAGGAAGGAGTGCTAGGGCGTTCGGTCGATGAAGCTCCGCGCTTCTTGATTTGCCCCTTGTGACCACCATCTCGGCCGGTCGTAGACGCCGAATCGGCAGGGTTGAAGCCAACAGACTTTGCCTGGTTGTTATCCTGAGTGTTGCTGGACTCTCCAGCCTGCTCGGGTGGCTCGACATGGATGCTAGGGCTGTCCGGCTGTGCGGGCGATGTCTTGGGCGATATATTCATCGGATGCTTGCCGTTGGACTCGCCGTTAATGTGCGGAGACTCTGACCTTGCCGACTCCGAACTCTTCTTTGACTTGGCCTTGGAACCTTTCATAACGACTCCCTCGTCCTCGTCGCTCGCGGGTGACGTAAAGGTGTTTGGTGTTGGTCGTATCGCAGGGCTCGGGACCCGGACCAAACCATCGTTCTCGCGGTCGGCTTCCTCAGCACTCGGCGTTTCCTTATCCTCTTCAGCAATTGATCCCAGAGACAGGAGCGATCTGTCTGATACCATTGAGCCGTGAGATCTTCTAGGCAACTCAAGCCTCTTGGTGGAACCTGGGCTAGAGGGTCCTGACGAGATGACGGCTTCCTCATAGTAGTGATCAAGATTGGGTTTTCGCGATACGATAATGGGGGACACAGGTGCGCCGTGGAAGGTGGTCTGATCCTCGTTACGTCCAGTTTCGACCTTGCGCACGGCGTCGATGATCTCGCTGCGGTTCGAGGGCCAGCGCTCCAACGTCGGATCATTGAGATCGTACTTGTCGACGTCGTAATCAACAGTGCCATGGTGATCAAACCTCTTAGAAGCCTCCTCTTCGTCGTCACTGCCCGAAGGCTCGTAGGGTCCTAGAGCTTCGTGGGCAAACAGTGGCGGGGGGCCGTCTTCTGCGTTGTCCCTCTCTTCGAGGTTCTACCGGCGCGTTAGTTGTGGGCATAGATTTGGGCTTCTGATACTTTGGCGGTCCTCACCTCATCAACATCCAGCTTTTGGGCGCTGTCGGCAACCTCGGCGGCAACGCTAGCAACCTGCTCAATAGGCGTCGACGAGAGGCGCTTTCGCTCCTCATCCTTCAGCTGATCGACGCCTTTGAGAAGTGGTGCAAGGCGAGCCGCCTCCTCTTCGGTGTCGAGCTCCGCGGCGCTGTCGGCGACCTCTGCTGCGGTAGCCGCGACTTGTTCAATTGGCGTCGATGAGAGTCGTTGCCGTTCCCCGTCCTTGAGGTGATCTATAACCTTTAAATTCGGCTCAAACTGAGAGGCCGATTGAGCAGCAGCGGCATCTGAGGCCTTCATGCTTTCAGAAGCTTTGGTAGCTTGCTCGCCGTTGTCACCGTTGAGCTGTTTGTACTCCTGGGATTCCGGAGCTGTCAAGAGATTGTTTCGATTCCCAGAGGCGTCGGTCACTGCAAGGTCACGTCATGTTAGCCAAGCCCACCGGGAGTAGGAGAACCAGAGCGGCTCACCTGTAGGGGCGTCTTCGTTGAGAACCCACCAGTCACCCAGACCAACTCGGAATTTATACTGGATCTGCGAGCTAGGCGGCACCTCAATATTCTTGTGGAAGGTGTGTTCTCCGCCGTCCTCGGTAGTGAATTGCATTTCCTGAGGCTGCCATTGTGGATCGGAGAAGGAGCCGGCGACGAAGATGGGAGGCTGCGTGCCGGGCTTCTTGTAGGTGATCGTTACGGAAACCATTGTCGATGCTGGTGTCAGCGGCCAGGTATGTCAGAGTCTGAGAGCTCGGCAGGTTGTCGTCACTCGGCCAACTCGATCAGGCGAGCAGCGTTGAGGAAAGGGGACTTTTCTTGGGCCTTCCGTCTACCACACCTTCAGTCAGCACGGGTAAGGGAGACCCTCGGGAGGGAAAACTTGACGAAAGGGGCAAAAAAAGGAAGCCGTTCCCTTGGAACCCACGGTGCGGGTAGCGGGTTGAGAAGAGGAAGAAAAAAAAGAAGAAAAACGCTGACGAATGCGGCTGTCTCTGGGCGGTACCTTAAAAGTGCTAATTCGGGAGAGGGAAAGAAGAGGCGCTGAATGAGGTCGTGAGAAAAAGGAAAGACAAAAGAACGCAGACCACTTCCTGGTGAGAGGAATCTGGGAGTGGAGTACCCGCGTTGGAGTGTTTCACGCAACGAGGAAGAGTCGGGTTAGGTGTTGGTGCGAGTGAAACAGCTTTGAGGGAACGAGCTGGGCTGGTCGGGGAGTAGTAGATGAGAGGAGAAGAAGGAGGTAGAAGTTGCCGCAGTAGTTGCGTTTGGAGCGGAGGAGCGATAGGCTCAGATAGCAGAGAGTTCAAGAGGCGATGACCTTGTTCTAGGTGTGTGGGAGGTGCAGCAGCTCATAACAGGGAAGCTGTGGCACAGGAGGGGTTCATTGCATGATTATTCCGTATGTGCCATGTCAAAGGTTGGGGGTGCCCAGAGGGTAAGAAGACTGGGGAGAGAGAGAGGTTGGGAGGGGTGAGATGGAGGAAGAAGCTAGGACAAGGGACCTGCCAACTTTGGCCAGCTACGTTTATCGTCTGACGAGATGCGAACTTGTGGCTAAGGGAGGCAGTGGTTCGTCATGGCTCATGGCAGCTACGACTGGCAATTGAGCTGAATAGCAGTGTCGGCCTGGAAGGCACACTGAGTGGATGCCGTCCGTGATGGGACGAGCAGACCCAAAGAGGTGTGCCGTGAGGCACGAGACGAAATTGCAGCATTGCAGCATTGCGGCACCTCCCTCCGTCCCCGTTACGCTTGATACGAGTGGTTAGCGGGCAGCCTCCCCAACGCAATGCACAAGGCGCAAGAGCTCCCGCACATTGTCGCCGGGGCATGAGTAGCGGTTATCAGCGCCGTGGTAATTGCTACTCCATCTCAGCGTCGGCATGCTTGGTGCGTCATCATCCCTGATGCATCCCGGAGGCAGGGGGAGTCGCTGGAACATGCCCATTGGCCGTGGCGGCTCATCTTTCCAAAGTATCGGAGACTTTCCCGTGGCGCACGGGCCATGTTGCCCCACAGCCGCCGGCCACCGAGCTCGACGGTGGGCGCCAGTGGAAGGAGGCCCAGACCAGGACCGACGCTTCCAGGCATATTGAGGCCTCGCGGAGCCAGAGCTTTAGCCCACCTTCATCATGCTTCGCATGGAATGGATAGTCCGCTGATGATGAAAGGCAATTCCATCCCAGATCTACCCATTTATCTGCTGCATCATTGCATAGTTGTCTGCCGCCCGGCACAATAGCTCTGCCAATGTCGCACTCAACACTAACGACGAGCTAGCCTAAACCTAGCATCTTGTTGCACTACACATTGAAGCCATGCCAAGGTTCAGGACTGGCTAAACCCAAAGATTTCCCTAGAAAACTGCAATTCGGAATGGTAACTGTTGACTTTGGCCGAATGGCTAAGCTACCTAGCTGGCCAAGTAAGGCAAACGCTGGGTGGTTTCAGATATCACCAAGCTCTACGACGCTTCTCCAGGGCCTCACACAGCCATAACCTCGCCTGCCCCTTCTTCTAAATTCTACCGGTCAGATAACAGAGTTTGATCCAGCAAACAGGGTGGGTGGCTGAGGCGCGTCAAGCTTAACTCTTGCCGTTCAATTGGCTGCTGGAGAGCCAGGAAACAGCATTGAGGCCGTCTGCTCTAAAGGTGGGGAGCTCAACCTTGTGCTTGAATCGGATACGGCGGGGCTTTCTCATCGCCGGCCCTCCAGTCCCCAACCGGTAACGAGAGCCCACCGTCTGGGGTCATCCCCAGAAAGAGATCGATTCTGCCGAGAGCGGTGAGAAGATTAAGCCAATGACGCCACTCACCGATAAGACATGCTTATCTGACCTCGTTGTGTCTTGACAGGTGGTCCAGGTCCCATTTGGTTGTCTAGCGGGCGGCTTCCAGAAAAATCCATATTTCACAAGAAAAAAAAGCCCCTCCCTATCATCATCGCCGCATGAATTGCGACGTAGCAGAGCTCACCGCAAACCAGGGATCACAGCTGCAGCCCCCCTAGCTAATCGTTTCTTCAAGTTTCATAGCAATAGCATCCGCAAACCCGGTAGCTCTTTCCCTCTCTCTCCGGTTCCCCGCGTCACAGTCTTCTCTGCCTCTCTCGCCCGCCATGTCTGCCCCTCCTCAACTGATCCACATCAAGAGGAAGCGGGGCGATGAGGATGCGCCGGTTACCTACCTTCGTGCGTCTCCCTCTCTACTGTCTCTCTGGGGACCACACGCGTACTAACAGAGGGCAGAGCTTGAGCCAGGATCCAAGAGGCACTTGGCCGGCAGCAGTTGGGTCTACCAAAGGCGCCTGGCAAAGGCCAGCGCCAGATCCGCCGCCGCGGCGCAGCAAGCCGCCGCCCATGCCAAGCCTGTCATCCAGACGTCTAAGCCAGGCGACGAGAAGTCCAGCTCCCATCGCCCTCCGGTCTCGAACACCCCCTCCGCATCGTCGAGCCATGCGCCGTCCGCAGCGAACGCAGCGCCCGCCGCGCAGACAACAACTTCAGCAACCGCCGCGGGGTCGCAGCGCCCAACGAACCCTTCCGTCGAGCCGAGGCGCTTCCACATGTCCAGATCGGCGATGAGCTCTCCCAGTGGCAGCACGATACTCAAGGCCGGCGGTGTCACAAAACGGGGCCGCTACGGTACCGCCGTTTTCGTGGAACGGGGGAAGAAGAAGAGCGCGCGGAGGGCCCTCGACAAGCTCGATGCAGACAAGAAGAGCGCTGCCCTTGCATCTACGGATGTCAGCGTCAAAGAGGAGGATAAACCGGCGCCCAAAAAACCCCTCGCGAAACGCCCGCCCCGGCCCACGGCACCCAACGTCGATGCGGACCGCAAGCCGATGCCCAGCGTCGCGCCCACCCAAGACCTGGACAAGATCGCCGCCGACATGGACCAGTGGGTGTTGCACGAGATCGGGTTGAACCTGAAGGCGATGGAACACCCGCCCGCGCCGCCGACCGCCGCGTCGCCGTCCCGCTTCAAGCCCAAGGCCCCGGTCAAGCGCTTCGCTGAGCGGCACCCCGAGTTGGCGAAGGAGCTCGACGGCCGCGACCGCGACGAGGAGATGGCCGAGGCGAGCGGTGGCGAGGAGAGCAGCGACGACGACTACGTTATCGAGGTGTACGAGCTGGCGCCCTCGAAGCCGGTGTTGGCGGAGATCCCGCCCGAGGAGATTGGTGTGCTTAGCTTCGACACGCAGGAGGACATGGAGCTGTTTTATGGCAACGAAGAAGACGATTCAGACTTTGACGATGACGAGGACGAAAATGGTGAGGACCCCCCTTTTCTTGTTTGGAGGACCGGGTAGGGTTCAATGTGTTGACGCGCCGCAGCCGAGAACCACTACACAGCAGATTACCCCGAAGACGAGGTCGACTCCGAGGACGAGTACGACCGCCACGCCTACCTCTTCCGCAACGCCAATGCCTCGGACGAGGAGGAATTTGACTTCCGCGACCAGGTGGAAGACGAGGACGAGGACATGTACGTCATGGAGGGCGACGAGAAGCGTGACGAGGACGACGTGTTCCAGGACAAGATCCGTCGGTATATCCGCCAGCATGGCGCTCACTGAGTCGTTGGGCGTACTTGGCGTAGCTGGACAGAAGACGGTATTCGACAGAAGCAGCTTCTTATGGCAGAAACGGTTTCTCAGCAGGTCAGGCCATGCAAGATTCAAAGAGTGCTGGCTCATGAGGACAATGTGATATGTGCAATTGAAATAGCCTCAGCACCCTAGTCCTAGGATAGCTACATGACACCTCCCGCCTAGGCGCAAGTGCCTTGCAATCTGTCTCCTTCGCATGCTGTCGAGGAGGATCCTCGCATCCCGTGCAGAAATACTCCTCCTGTCTGATCGATAACCAAAGCCCGATCATCCTGAACACCGTATAGAGAGAAGAAGAGGAAGAAGAAAATAAGACGTGCTTCTAGGCAAACAGCACGGAAGGAAGGGCTGGATGAGGTGACGCCTTTCCTGATGCGAGACGCCGAGTTCATCCGTACCACGGAGAGAAATGGCAATGCATCCCGAATCTAGCCACGGAAATGTCTGTTGTGCACCAAACGCCTCTCTGAATAGAAAGAATACCGACATGGCTCAACAAGTGGAGAAGAAGAAAAAAAAGTGCAAAAGATGCATCGCCTCCCGTGAGAACGCTACAAAGGCCGCCGTCACGAATACTTCACTTAGGGCGACCCTCGTAGATGAGCACTTGCCGCCTCACATGATGGCGCAGGAACCGACGGTCCGGCCCCGCCGCCGACCGCCGTTGCCGCCCTCCTCCTCGTCGGCGTGCAACATCTGCGCCTCGCGGGCCCTGCGCCTGCGACGGCGGTGGCCGGCCCCGGTGGTCCCTGCCTCCTCGTTGGCCTGCATGTAGTCGGCCCACCGGCGCTCGAGGCGGTTGGCGGCGGCGAGGTCGCCGCGGAGCACGCGCTTCATGTGCTCGTCGACCGTCATTTGGAACTTGTAGAAGCACTTGAGGCTGATGGCCTCTGCCGAATATGTAAACTTGCCGATCTCGGACATGGAGGGCTTGGTTTGGGCGTTGCGGAACAGGACCTCGCGGATGCCGGTCCAGGTGACGTTTTGGCAGTCGTAGATAACCATGTGGAGACCGACTCGTGGTTTCGGCTTCGCCGCGGCGCTCTGGGAACGGTTGTTGACCATGTAGGCCGCCTCGGCGAGGACAAGATCGCTAATGCGGGTGTTGTCGAGGTCCATGGCTCGGAGGTTGACGCAGTTCTTGACGACGGGGAGCACGCCGCTGTCGCCGAGGTTTTCGCAGTAGCTGATGGACAGATGCTCTAGCCGTGGCGCACAGGGGGCCTTGGCCAAGTGCTCAGAGAGAAGGCCGTTGGTGAGATCCGACAAGTCTTCCATCTCGAGGTGTGTGAGACGTGGGGTGGATGCGAAGATGGGCTCCAGCGCCGCGTCTGTAAGTGCGGTGCAACCAGACAGTCGCAGCCCCTGAAGATCCGGAACGTTGTATCCCAGCGCCTTCACGCCCTGGGTCGTAAGGCGGGAGCAGCGGCTGAGGTCGAGGTGGCGCCATTTCCTCGGAGGTACGACGGGACGGTCAGTAAGGATGTCGATCTCGGGGTCCTCTCCGTGGACCATAACCTTGAGCGCGCGGTCGTTAAGCTCGGCGCAGCCGTTCAGGACCAGCCTTTCAAGGTTATTCGTCTCGTAGATCGTCTCGGCAACATCGAGGTTGTCGAAACCCCTAACTTCTCCTGCCCGCAGATCCTTGAGTCTGGGACACCCCACGAGTACTGCCTTGATTCCTCGTGCGTCCATGTGCACGCACCATGATACGTTGAACATTTCCAGCTGCGGGCACGACTCGGCGATGATCTTGCAGGACATGTTGGTTACTGCTGTCAATCCAGTCAAGTTCAGGTGGGCGAGTTTGTCGTTGCTCCTCAGCAGGCTGTGTAGCGTGTTGCGTTGGAAATTGCGGCATCCCTCCAGCGTAGCGTTGACCAAGTTTTTGCAAGCCTTGACAACCACCTCGGCCCGTTTGTAATGTTCGACCTGGACGCAACCTCTGAGGTTCAGGTCCTTGATGAAAGGACCGGCAGCAACGATGATTCTGGCGAGTGATTCGGCAGGAATGATTTGGTAGAATTCCGTGGCATCGAAGGATGTCCACAACTGCCCGTCGAAGCAGATCTTGTGGAACACCCTGCTGACACGCGAAGCTCGTACAAGCTCCTTGGGTGAAAGGTAGGAGAAGATTTGCACACGCATCTCGTAAGGCATGTTCTCCCAGAAGTTGAAGCCGCGTTTGGGAACCGCCGGGTTTGCGATCTGGATCTTGCTCGTCGTCCTTAGGTCAGACGGAAGTCCAATGGTCTGGGGTACCGGTGACTGCGACGCAGGAAAGACATTGTCGACTCGCCGGATAGCCAGACGGCCGTCAATGCCCACAAACTGGATGATTTCGCTCGACGGCGTTCCTGGGACTGAGCTCGAGGCGCTGGCGTAGCCAGATGCTGTCGCGCCTGCGGGAAAGTAAGAATCGCCACTAAAAGATGTTCCGGAGGTCGAAGGTCCTGCCAAGCTCACGCAGGAAACGTTCCCACGCCCGCGTTGGGGGTTGCTGTGTGATCTTGAGCGGCCGGTCCTGGACAGCGAAGGTGAGGATGACATTCGCTGTACGCCACAGAGCACACGGTGGCGGCCCTTTGTCTTGCTGGCTGGCGTCGAGAGACCGGGGCCTTGTTCGTCGACCACTTCCATGGGAGTAGGCCCGGCGGTGATTTCGGTAGTGTCGGTCATGTTGGACGCTCGATAATGGCCTCTAGGGCAAAAAATATATGCAAAAGACCGACCTGAAGCGGGAAAAGGAGCTTCGGGACTACAACAGGGAAACCAGTAACCTCAACGGCCGACGTTTGGCTTTCAAGGTTGCGCAGCCTTTCTCGTATTCTCTTTGCAGGTGTGGCAGCGCGGGGCAATATGAAGCTGAGCTCGAAGGTCTACTCCGGAAACCCTTGTGAGGGCAAAGCGCTCGAAACAGTTGGTGGCAAGATACTAACTATTTCATAGCGGTATGTCGGAAAGACGCGGGAGTAAATTTCGAGACAGCTCGAGAGACAGACCAAGTCCCTAGGAAAGCGGTTGAGGCATAAGAGCGCGAATAGTCGGGGAGAGGATGCGGTCTTGAATGCTCGCTCTCTGCTCTCTATCTCTCTGAAGGGGGGCAGGAGCGGAGGGGTGGGCAGGGGTTCTATGGGATCTCCTATGAGAACGGGTGTGAGCCGGCTATCGATGATGGAGGTCAGCCGGTGCAGGTAGCGGGGTGTGGAGCCTCAGAAGGCTGGAGGAAGGGGACCTTACGGGTTGGGGCGGAGCACATGGCACACCGAAAGCTCAAGATATCATGGCCTGGTATTCCTGTGTGGCAGGTCACACGAGCAGAAGTCCGGGGGAGGGCACGAACAAGGCTACAAGCACGAGAGACGAAAATGAGAAGGTGAGGGTGAGGATGGGAGCAGAGGAGGAAGAAAAAAAAGATGGAGGATGAGAAACAAAAAAAGGGAAAAATCGGCCATTAGCAAAACTCGACCGCACTCGCACACCGCACCGAAGGGGACGGGAAGCAGCAACAGAAGCTTAAAACACGCTCTGGACCGGATGCACAAAACGGCCCTCACACCCCTCCATGGCCGCCATTCCCCTCTCCCCCATCACCCACCCAGTCGGCGGAACAGGGTCCCTCCCTCCTTATCGATGGGCACCGAAAGATCCCGGCTCGCCATACACGTCTCTCACCACCCACACCTACGGCCTTACGGGTCACTCTGACGGTCGACGGTGCCAATGCCAGACTCGCCTCTGCCCCCCAATCCTTGGTATGTACCTTGGGACGACGGGGTCTGACTCTGGAAGGTGGCCACTGGCCCTAGAACACTGACAAGACCTTCGGTATCTCGGCTGCGTTGGGCCAAGACTTGAGAAACAAAGTACCAACGAAACCTATCAGGATAAAGCTCCCAGCTTCTTCTTACCTGCCTTTCTAGCTAAGCTCTAGACCATTTTGAAGCTGGAAAGCGGCACAGCGGCGGAGAGGGCCTGGAAGCAGAAGACGACGCCCAACGGAGGCGAGGACTAGACTACAGATACAGTGGGTAACTGGTCTGGCCTAAAACCCTCCGAGAGGCAAAGAAACATGCAAAGTCGTGACTGGTGGCCGATACGCAGCAAAGATACCTCTCAGTTATCCACCTGATGCGGGGCCCGTGGCCCGGCGAGAAAGAGCGGGCGGGTGGGGAACGTCGAAGGACGAGGGGGAAGGCGAGGGGCCCGCCCGGAGTGCAGACCCTCTGATCTGGACCAATTAATCCGGCTGTTGGAGAGAAAAGGTGGGTCTCGGATGATCTGAACCCCACTACCCACTACCAGTCAGATCGCCGCTGACTGACACCACAACTTGCCTCCAAGACCCCCCAAACCGGCGAGAGCCTGACTTGAGCACTTGCCCAAGTCACCATCCTCCCTATTTTTGTGGCACCATCACCGGTGCTTTTCCCGCCATCTGGTCAGTCAAACAATGCAAGGTCGGGTCTTGAGCAGCCAGCAACACCGTGCTCATGAACACCACCGATCCTACTGCATGGGAACCTGCCCAAAACCACCATGGACTTCTGCGAAAGACGCGCCACGTAGGAGGAGCTGTACAGCGTGCAGGCAGCTCACCGCAGGGTCCTCCGCCTTTGGAATTTCTAAGCAGGGACCTGAGCATCACACCTGCAGGACGGATCCTGTGTAGGTACTCCCCCAACGTCTATCCTCAGCTCACTAGCGTGTTGGCTGGACCCTTGAACTCTACACTCCTACCACAGACGCACTTGGATGTACTGACCTGCAGCACGGCACCGCCGACCGCTTCTATCAATAGTCATTGGAGGAACTCGACTCGTACCAAAGAACCGGTCCCCAGTCGCTGTCGCTGTGGCCGGTACGTCTTTCCGTTTACTGCCTGCACGGTGGCAGCACCGTCCCTTGGGCTTGTCGTCGAGGTATCTGCACTCGTGCCACTTGGTTTGCGGGTACATCTGGCGCATCTCCATCTGAAGTCTGAATTCGCCAACCCTGGAAGAAGATGCCGGTGGTCCGCCTCGAGAAACATTCAACCGAAACAGACTGACTCGATACAGTTCGCTTTGAGCACCTCGAGGCTTGCAAAATACATGTTTCTGCCTTGCTCTGCCAAGGCTTGTGCCGTTGAATCAAACTTTCAACCGGGCCCTGCTGCGAGATGTTCTATACGTACCAAAGCTCACTCTTGAGAAGGTAGTGATGCCCCAGCCTCTCGGAGACTACGAGCGATCCGCGAGGTGTGTTAGAGAAAGCATTTTGTAGGGGTCGAAATCCGTTTTTCTTGGCCCGTGCCGCAACCGAACGGTCGTGGACAAGAGAACAATTACTCCTCCAAACGAAACCGAATTCGACCTTTTTTGGCGGGGCTGACTCTCCCGCCTCCACGTTAACGAGGGACTTGGAGCAAACGAATCTGTCTTGAAATCTTTTTCTCTAGCGATCCTCGCCGCGCTCCTTTCTCGGGGTTCGGGGCGTATTGCTGGAGATGCATATGCTGCGAATCTTAAGCTGCCGCTGTTCCAGTATTCTAGCTAATGGACGGGCTCGGGACTGTTCATCCGAAGCTTGACCGAAGCTGACATTGCCGCGCTTTGTCGCCAGAGCAATCCTCAGGTCTCTTCTCTCCACGGTCGCAACCGCTTGGCAGATCTCCATCAAATCCAACATGGCATTTTTGACACCACGACTGTTCTTACACGGTTTCTTGGTGCCCTGACCTCGTCCTGTTGATCAAGCGCACTTTCAAGTACCACCACACAGACTGGTCCGATCGGCTGACGCTTTCACGCCGAAAATCGGGAGCCAGAGTACTGCCACATATCAGGCGACTTGGGTAGGAAAGATAAGGACGTAGCAGGCGGTGAGCCACGCGACACCTTCCCACCAAACGGCCAATCTTGGCGAATCCCGAACAACTGCATTTCCTCGCCGCCGACCGGCCTGCCAGTACCGCATCGTGACATCGCGTTCGAGATGGTGTTTTCCTTGAGACGACCCTTGCCTGACTGTCTTCGTCATACGATCTCATGATCCAACTGTCTCAACCATCCTGAGCCGTCCAGCCAGAGGAGAATGCCTTTCGTGAACCGTCGAAACAACTACTGTGCTTGGCGTGTTTGTTGATGGCCTGTCGAAAGGTGTGGTGGCCGTCTCCGAGTCCTCGATCTGAACGAATCGGAGTGCAGCATCTGAAGGCATCCAAAGGTTTTTGACGGCAATTTTCTTGTTGCCCTACCTCGATCTTTTAGCTTTCACCTTGCCTCGGCATCAAATACGGGCGCTCCTACTAGGTAGGTATGTAAGAAAGATGTGTGGGCACTCTCAGCCACGTGCCGCCCGAAGTTCCGGTACTATGTAGTTCAACGATAAGATATGGGAACATCACGATAATCCGGATCAGGGGGATAGCTCGTGGAGGCCATGGTCATGAAAGCTGCTGCGAAGATGATCTTTGAGCATTAATATCCTGCAATAAGCCAGGAAAGTGAGGCCAGCTCGCCCGGTATCTTTCCATTCAGTCAGCCTTCCATGCTTCTAGAAGAAGTTTAAGGCATTTTCAACCTTTGGACTCAGCGGCAGGGCGGTTATGATCCTGTAGGTACCGGGCATGCCAAACGCGGGATGACAATGGCAAGTGTTGGCCGAAGTCCATGACGCCAAGTTCCCCGTTGACAGTCTTGCTTGTCTGCTATTCGAACCATTCGCGGTGCGGGCTTGTGTGCAGGTAGCCTGTTGCATGCCCCATGGGTAGGAAAGGATATCACATGAGTCGTGCGCATTCAGGCCATGACGTCTGCGCATCCTGTTTGCGAAGCTCAGCTTGTCAGAACTGCACACAGCCGACCACTTCAGCGCCGAAACGGGCCGCGACTGGGTGTTAGGAGGGCGTTGCGGCACTTCTTAAAGTCAAGCGTGATGTTCAAGAGAGCGGAGTATGCTTCTCCACTCATCGCGAGGATGAATCCAATCCTCGTCACAGACTCGTGGCGATCCGCAATGCCATGCCCACTTGCCAATCCGTTTGCATCCTGCTTCTTGCAGACAGACCGAGGCCCCTACGGTGGGCATGGCCGAGTTCTCGACACAGGCGGATATCGACTGCTACACCGACAACAAGAGGCGGATGCAAAGAAGCTAGCCTTGTATTCTAGATACAACCACGGCTTGACCCGCGGCCTCAGCACTGCGGAAGTTTCTGGACCCACGCAACTCCCTGGAGAGCAGTTGCGTTGTCGACGTCGTCGTGGAAGGCTGTATGCAGGGGTCCGCCCCGTCAGCCCGGCGGTTGGTGGGCGGACGATGGAATGTTTGTTTTGTTCCTTCGGCCGCCCGTTTCCCCGTCCAGTGCCCCGTCGGGTTCTACGACATGCAGCTGGCACCGCGGCAATTCGGTTCGTCTTGAGCGGTGATCATCGTTACTGCACCGGAGGGGCCTGCCGGGAAGTAGTGTATACATGTCTGCTCAATCTGGGCCATTGTCCAATGACCTGGTGGGAGGTCTTTGGGCAGATCTGAATCTGGGCAATGATGGCTTCACGGGCGGCGGCCTCGGCCAGCACGTCGCCGGGCTTGGCTGCGGCACTGTGACGTATCCCGGGCACGTAGTCCCTTTTTCTCGAGCGTGGACCCCGGGGGATATCACCATACACTAGATTGGTGCCGGTCAGCATCGACGAGGCGGGTCCACCGTTGGGCCAAGCTGCGGAGCTGGCTGATTCACGTGCTGCGCAGCTTCCCTCCCGTCTTGTGGCTTTCCCTCTTGACGAGGACGAGGTAGGGGGAGAGGTAATTAGCAGCTCACAGCGTTCCCGGTTTACAGTGGGCTTTCACAGCGTCACCCCCCAGCATACCTGTGTTGCCCCCACTTCGCATCCCTCTCAGGGGCTAGTACCGCACGCCAGCTCTCCCAATCAGTGTTGCAATGGCTTGCTGGCCCTGTAAGTCAAGCCTGTAACTCATACTGCGTGCCCACCCAGAGCTGCAGAGGGCTGCACAACGTGCGGATTTTGGAGGGTTTTCTTGAGAGGAGAATAGAGGGTTTCTATGAGGCAACTAGGACACACAGGTGCAGACGCAGAATGGCTAGTAATTAGAAGCTGTGGACAGATGCATCTCAAAATTTTCGATCACCAGAAAACAGCCAGCAGAGAAAGTGGACTTTTTTTTTTGGGATTTTTTCCTCCTTCTTCCATCCACCACTGCCTTCTTCACCCCTCTTTCTCCCCTCTCCCTCACTTCGCCAACTAAGCGAACATCCTCTCTCTCTCTCTCTCTCTCTCTCTCCCTCTCTCTCCCTCAAGGTGACATTGAGCTCGTGCTGTCTCCGTCTTCCTCGTCACCAACACTCGTCACCGCCGTCGCCCGCCATCCCCCTATCGTCCGTGACTTGACGCCCGCTACTACCCAAGCTTCAGCATCGCTGTTTTGGTTTAACAAGGGGACACTTCCTGGCTTCTGGGGCCTTGCTTGTCGCTACCTTGCGGACAAGCACCTGCGGCAACACTGTGGACTAAAGATTCGAGACCGAAACCGCACTGAATCCCCCTCCCTTTAGGATTCTGCCACCACTTCTCAGTCAGTCTTAGGTCATCTTGAACGATTACGGCAGACAATCCTTTCACGCGGCCCAGACGCACGTGGGTCGGTTGCTAGGTGTAAAGCTAGTCACTTGCCTTGCTCTCGCCTGCTTTTCTTGGCCCGACTCTCGACGCCCGCGCTTGTCAACGGCACAAACAGAGAGAGTGTGTGAGAGAGAGTGAGCAAGTGAGCGAGCGCAAAGCAGGCTGCACCGCACTGGATTGTACTGGACGAGAGACAGGACATCCGGTTGCGGCATTGACGCCGGCACTGACACTGACTGGCATTGGCATTGGCATTCTTCTGGCATTGGCGCTGGCACCGAGGTGGCACTAGCACGGGACGGCGAGACGACTCACGTTCCCTTTCTTGGCCCTTCGGTGAGTTGAATTGGACCGGACTGGGCCTTGACCTGGACCAGAACCAGCACCAAGACAAGAGGACGAGACGCTTCGACTTTTGTTGCCTGCGTCGGTCTCCTCTCTGGTCTGCTGCGCTTTCGCTGTTGCTATTGCATTGCATATCGGTGCCGTTACTGCTACGGCTAGCTACTCACTGCTGCCAGCTCTCATCCACTGCACTTTCACCATCACCATTTCCGACTGCCGTCGGACCATTCCATCGATCTTCCCTCAAACTCTCAAACTCTTGTCTCTCTCTCTCTCTCCCCGCGGTCCCTCTCGCTATTTTTCCCGCTTGTACAGGACGGACCACCAGCAAAAAATACGACCAAATATTCCTTTTTTTTTTCAACCACTCCCCAGTCGATACCGCTCGCACCCTCATCCTTGTGGCAAGATTTGCCCACCGGAACCCGATCTACCTTACCTCTGACTGCCCCCAAACCTTGCCTTACCTACCCAGAGGTATTGTATCTTGCAGGCGTGTTTTGCATCTGTACCTCATTGCCTACTACCTTAGCTGGAACAGCCACCGTTGTACAGCACCAACTACTGTCGGGCACCACTCATTCGTTCTCTCTCCTACGACCAACCGTCCCAGACAAGCAGAGCCGAGCCACCGATCAATACCTGTCAGGCCGACCTCTTGCTCCTCGACTCGACCCCGCCGAATCCGAACCTGCATCATCGAATCCGCCTCCTGCCCGCATCTTGTCTATTACCTTGCCAATTATCCGAGTCGACTGCTATTCTACTTTCCAATTATGCTACAGACGCATGGGGGACCTCACAACAATGGTACGTCTTCCCGACCACGCAAAACCCCCGTCTCCGAAGCACTGCGGCCTCTCTCTGACCTAGACCTCTCCCACGGTTGCAGGCAACGACAAACACCATGAAGAGTCTCGAGGAAGGAGCCGAACCCCGACGACCCAACTGCAGCTCCCCAAGAACCGAAGCACCGGAAACCTCGCCGTCATAACCGACAACGCCGGCCCCGGCCGGATGCGCTTTTCCTTCGATGCCGGCTCAGTCGCCGAAGGCAGCGATGCAATGCCAAGGTTGGTACTTCACCTTTGGATACATCCCGATGCGTTCTATCGATCCGGCAAAGCTGCCGCCGAGTTGACGATTTTTTTTGGTCTTCGATGGATGAGGTTGTTTTGGGTCGCCAAGGTAGTCGTCTCGGCGACGAAACACAAGGCTGTGAAGAATGGGGCGCGACACGTCCACGTGGGCGCATTGTGGCCTGCAAGGGATAAAGAGCGGTTCCAAATGAGACGATCAGTTGCAAGACGAGGCGGGATATGCACGTCTGAAAGAGCTGGCGACAGATACATGAATGGACTTTTTTGCTGGGCACCAAGCCGGACGGATGTCACGGGTGCAAGTGCATCGCCGCAACAGTCACTCAGTGGCGGTCGGATCATCACATGGCAACCCACAGTCATTCGAGGCATCGTCGCTGACAAGGTCTTTAAAGCCACAGATCCTCCATCGTAACGGACCACGACCATGGCCTCGGCCTATCCGGATTGCGTCGAATTCGACAACAGCCCTCATCGCGAGCCCCTTCGAACCCCGCATCCAGAAGCTCCTCGATCGGCCTGTCGAGGTCAACGTCCATGACAACACTACTTGCGAACCCTCCCGGCATGCCCTTCAGCTCGCACCCTTCGTCACCCAACTTCTCCGAAGACCTCTCCCGCTTCCCTTCCGAGTCGTTACACTCCTTCTCCTTCGCCCACCAGTCCGAAGAATACATCCACAACCGGCAGAATGTCCTCAAGCGATCCATAGAGTTTATGAAAGACAGAATGGGATGGTCCGTCTCACCCTCAAATGTCGCACTTGCAAGCGCGCAGGCGCGAGCGACGGGTGACGTCGAGACTCAGAACATGCTCGACCTGCTGGCTAGGGCGCAGCTGGTCGGAGCGGGCAACCTTCCATCCATGGACCAGTCCCTCGTCGGTCCTCTGACGGGGCCCCCGCAAGTTTCGGGGGAGAACCTGTTCGATGCGAATTTCGTCCCGCGAACATCGAGCCCCGAGCCTCTGCGGTCACCGAGCACGTCTCCTACGGCCACCCATTTCAAGACACCTTTCTCTAGAGAAGACAATTCAAAGAAAACCACACAAGGTGAGACACAAAAACCCCCGCGGGCGAGACCGAATCGGAAAACTCGAGCAGAACGCCAACAAACGAGAGCGGAACGACGGCCAAATCGTCTCCGCCGCCGTCCCGGAGACTCAGCTTGAAGCGGACACTGACGGATACGCTCCCGGTCTCGGTCCACCAACAGCTCATCGACACCATGGCGCAACCGTACCTGGCAAATCAGGAAATGGTTACATCCCCCACAACCGCACATCCCTTGTCAGGGACCATGCCAAACGCACTCGGGCCGGCCGTCCATGGGCATTCGACGAGATGGGTTCCGGCAGCGCAGGCCATCTTCACCACGGAGTCCAAGCCGCCATGGACGATCATTGCAGCCAACGATCTCGCCTGCTTGGTTTTCGGTGTCACCAAGGCAGAGGTCCGGAAGATGGGCATTCTGGAGGTGGTTCAAGAGGAACGGAGGGCTTGGTTGGAAAAGAAACTCTTGCAAATGGATCCCGAGGATACCATCAAAGAGGCGGAAGACATCCCACAGACGACGGTACATCCACCGACTCCTTCCACATCCTCGCTTCTGGGTGGGCGAGGTGGAATCACCGCCCAATTGCTGAGCAAGCCTAACTCGCGATCGCAGCCACCGAAAGCCGTTGCACGGAAAGCTCAAACCGTCCACAGTGGAGACCCGAACCCACCCAAACTTAGAGGAACTTCGCGGCACCAAAGCAGTCGATCCAGGGGTGTTCTCTTGTGCGGTGACGTCGTTCCAATCCAGAAGCGAAACGGTGCCACGGGTTCCGCAAGTCTCTGGGTAAAAGAGAAGCGGATCGGTCTCATTTGGGTCCTGGAGGAAATCCACGAAGACGTTGCTCAAATCGAACTCGACGACGAAGGCATCATCCAAAAGATTTCTGGCGCCACAGCGCCGATTTGGGGCTTTGAGTCACTGCAGTCCGGAGTCGATGTCGGCAAGCTGATACCACGCATTCCTCGGCAAGGCATCGACCCTCGCACCGGCGAGGTGGACTTTGCGCAGATTGCCAAGCGTAGGTACTTCACATGCCCGAACCCAGCCAAAGTCAACATTCCCTGCACTGTCGAGCAGGTTCGGGGCAAGACAGAACTGCGCGTCTCGAGCTTTCCACACATCGCAGGGATCATCGTAGTGGACCCCGAGACTCTGAAGATCCAAAGCTCCAACTCGGTCTTCTGCGGTGCGCTGTTTGGGTATGAAAAGCCCGACGGCATGGCCATTGACTCGTTGGTCCCCGATTTCGAGAAGATCCTCCATATCTTGACGGAAGAGGACGGCGTACAACTGCAGGACGGAATTGTGGTACCAGAACACAGCTTCCGCCGGGCGTCGGCGATTCTGGGTCTTCGAGAGAACCGCCCCGATGCCGCGGCTAGTTTCTTGCGGCCGGATGGGCTGCCGGGTAAGCACAGGGATGGTTCGGAGCTCAAGATCGACGTCCAGATGCGGGTGGTCAGGAGCGCAAAGCAATCCACGGTAATTCAAGAGACTGTCATTGAGGACGAAGACGAGGACAAGGGCGGGGAGAACCACGGCGACTCATTCTTGATCCCTCACTCTGAAGTGGTTTTTGCCCTTTGGATCACCTACTCCAGGCACATGCACGCTGCCAGGTCCACCCTCGGTGTGACGTCGGCATCCGCCTCTGGAACGACAACTCCCTTGCATCAGCCGTCGCCTGGGCAGACGCCCGCACACACGCCAATCGAGATTAGCTCGGATTCCGATGAACCCAAGCCTCGAGCGTCGTCGTCGACTGCGTCTGCCATCACCAAACAACTCAAAGAAGTCGCCATGACGGCTGCTGCGAAGTTGACTGGTGGATCGCGATCCGAGAAGAAGCAAGAGAAGGCCCCCGTACCACAAGTGATTGAGCCGGCTCAGCAGAAGAAGTCGATCGATGACTTCCAGATTATAGAGGACATGGGCCAGGGCGCCTACGGCCAGGTCAAGCTGGCCAAGTACAAGACGACGCAAAAGAAGGTGGTCTTGAAGTATGTGACGAAGCGGCGCATCTTGGTTGACACGTGGACGAGAGATCGCAAGCTAGGCACCGTGCCTCTGGAGATCCACGTCCTTGACTATCTGCGACGCCCCGACTTGCGACATCCGAACATTGTCGAGATGGAATCGTTTTTTGAGGATGACGTGAACTACTACATTGAGATGGTGCCCCACGGATTACCGGGCATGGATCTTTTCGACTACATTGAGCTTCGGAGCAACATGGAAGAGGCTGAGTGCCGGAGCATCTTCGTCCAGGTCGCCAAAGCCATCGGTCATCTTCACACGAAGGCGCTGGTAGTCCACAGGGACATCAAGGATGAGAACGTAATCCTCGACGGCGAGGGTCATATCAAGTTGATCGACTTTGGAAGTGCAGCGTACATCAAGAACGGCCCCTTCGACGTCTTCGTGGGCACAATTGGTTGGTCGAACCTTGCCTGTTTGTACTGAGGTGATAGACGCTAACCATGACACAGACTACGCTGCTCCGGAGGTGCTCGCAGGCAAGCCATATGGTGGCAAGGAACAAGACGTGTGGGCGCTTGGGATTCTGCTCTACACGATTATCTACAAGGAGAACCCATTCTACAGCATTGACGAGATCATGGACCGAGATCTGCGCGTCCCGTGGACGATGAGCGACGAGAGCATTGACCTGGTACGCCGCATGCTCGACCGGGACGTGGCTGCGAGGTACGACATCAACCAGGTTCTCGAGCATCCTTGGTGCCAGGAGGTTGATGAGGAGGACTGACGGAGAGCAATGACATGATGACGAAGGAGAAACGGGCATGAGGCATGGGAAGGGAGCTAGGCCCATTTGGGGCCACGGAGCAAATTTGGTCAAGATACCCTAAAGAGCAATCTTGAACAGCACGGCTTCTCGTTCGAGGGGGAGCCGGACGTGCTTAGAGAGAGCCATTTGACGCAACAAGACGTTTTCTTCTTCTTTTTCTCCTATAGTCCGTGTGATGACTTGAGCTGGTCTTTCAACATCGGGGTGCAAGACAAAACGAGCGTTTTCGAAAACAAGAAGAGGAAGAGGGGTGGGGAGACAACGAGCCCGGCTCGAATTCGACTGGCGACTCACTCGACTTGGGGCCGGGGAGCGGGCGGAAAGGCCCGTTTAGCACAGGGCTCTTATGGAGTTCTGTGCCGCGTCAGGTAAGTCAACGACGGAGGGGATCCATGGCGAGCTTGGGTTTTTCTTTCGGTTTGCGGGTTAGATTAGAGAGGAGACTGGCGTCGTGAACAGGGAATACAAAATATGAATCATTGCACCGTGTCTTGATCGTCTCCCCTTCGTGTTATCTAGGTGTATGAAGTTAGGATGATGAACGTCCCATCTCGGCAGCCGTACTCTGTCCTACGTATATATGTATGTGTGGACGTGAACTGGTGGGATTGGGTCTGTCGCTTTCCCCAACCGTACTTGGGACGCCGGCAGGATGACGTGATGGATGTGTAGACTTACTGACGATACTAACCCTGGAGCGATTCTACCGAGACGATCATTATGTAGGCTTTGCTATGTATTTCAGTATATAATAACTCGGGCCGAGGTGCAAGAGGGTGAATGGTCCGAGGGGATCGAAACCGGGGATCCCTTCGGGCAGTTTCAAGACTCATGATTTCCTACACATACAACGCGATCGACCGGAGTGCTTCCTTTAGCACACTCTAGTTGGACTCCATTCACCATTCGACACGATACTGGATCTTGCTGCGCAGACTGCTTCTGAACGAGGTTGGCAACCACCATGACAATTTGCCTCGTCCATTTGAGCATACTGCAAGAGTACAGGTACAAGAGAGCCAATAACTACCCAGTAAGCCATGAAAAGCCCCCGAGCTCAACACATGGTTTCTTTTTGCACTTATGGCAAAATCAGGAACACTTTGTTGTTGGTATCTGGCAGCTGTCTCGTATCAAGCTCAGACCCCTCAAGGCGCTTTTAGATACTTCGTGATGCAATCTAGAGCTGGATTGCCCATGACTTTTTTATTCAAACCCAAACTTGAGCCATTGCCAGACTCAATCAAACTTGCCAAGTCGGACCGTCAAACAAAAGGTGATCTCGTAATGGTGGAGGAGTCTTGAGCACCTCGTACGTGTCGACGCCCGACACTTTGACGGCTTCTTGGTGTCACGATATCTGCCGTGTGTATTCTTCAGGAGCTGGTGTGAGTATCTGTACCACTGAGGACGCCCACACCGAGAAAGATTTACAAACGTCAAAATGCAGGGACGAACACTCACTGGCAATGAGTGACATGACTGGCTTGTACTAGTGTATTGTGGCCGATGGCGGGGTACATTACTATTGAGCAGGCGGTCACAGGTTGCGATGTACCCCCGCAGCCCCACCCTGGCCCTTCACTGCTGCCCCTCCACTGCCTGTGTCCCAGGCCTGCTGCCAGACTCCCTTACCTCATCAGCGTATCTCACGCAGGGTACGTAACTGTGGTACTTTGGCTTGGCCCAAGCTTCCGCCATCGCCTAGTTCCTCTCCAGCCACCTTCAACTAACTACATTCCAATCGACCGCCAACCTGCTCGCGTTTCACTGTGTAAAGCTCTTTGAGTTTCAAAGTTTCGACCTGGGATGTCAGACCCGTTGCCTCTGTAGCGCTGCAGTCAATAGGCCCCTCAAACCACGGCCTTCTTGCTACGCGATGAGAACCCTCGATGAAGCCCAGTAAGTGCCGTGCGCGTGGCATCATCGCGAGCTCTGACATCATTTTCACTGGCTAATCTAACTCCCAGGACGCGATGGGCCGAGACATTGAAGAATGCCGGGAATTTCTCTGAGTTGCAAAATGCAGTCAGGTACAATGGGCCTTCGAGCCCATGCATCACGGGCTTCAGGTCGGTGTGCTGGAAGGTCGGTTTGAAGTCGAGGCCGTTGATGTTGTCTCAACGCCGAGCTGACGTTCGCTTCCCAGGCTTTCCTGCTCCTGCAAGACGTCGACCCCTCAGACTGGCTACGTCACGTCTCCGAGCTGCGCGGCTTTTACTCTCAGCGACGGGACCACTTTCTCAAGTTCATCAAGCACCCAGAGGAGCTGACCAAGGTGGCTGTTGACCCGCTGACCGACGACCCAAAGGTCCGTATCACGGAGCGTTTCCCTATGCCCGTGGTCTTGAGCTCACACCTTGCCGCAGTCGCCGTGGAACACTGTCCGCCAAGATGAGATCATCAGGGCGGAAATCGCGCAGGATGTTCGTCGCCTGCCAGACGAACCCTTCTATCACGAAGACCGAACGCAGACATTGATCATCGATGCGCTGTTTGTTTACTGCAAGCTGCACCCTAACAGCGGCGGCTACCGTCAGGGCATGCACGAGCTTCTGGCGCCGATAGCATATGTGATGAACCAAGACGCGCTTGATCGCGAAGCTATCACATCCAGCGGCCAGGAGGCTGATGAAACGATGCTTGGCATGCTTGACTCGTCTTTTATTGAACACGACACGTTTGCGTTGTTCTCCAAGATCATGGAGAAAGCCAAGTCGTTTTACGAAGTCAAAGATTCCATTTCAAAGGCGGCGTTGGCATCCGCGTCCAAGGATCGCGTGGAATCATCGGCCATTGTCGAGAAGAGCAAGTATATCCATGAGGTGTGCTTGGCAAAGGTTGACCCAGAGTTGGCCAACCACCTCAAAGATATTGAAATTCTGCCGCAGATCTTCTTGATGTAAGCATCTGTGACCCGTATGTTGTCGCCCGGTACTAACAGGATCGGCCCCTAGTCGATGGATCCGCCTTCTTTTCGGTCGCGAGTTTCCGTTCGGCGAGCTGCTTGTGCTTTGGGATACCCTTTTCGCGGTCGACCCGTCTCTAAGCTTGATAGACCTCATTTGCGTTGCGATGCTTCTCAGGATTCGTTGGAGTTGTGGGTTCTCGACAAGTACTTGTTTCACCTCTACTCTAGCTAACTCGTTGCAGTACTCGAGGCAGACTACTCCGTTTGCTTGCAGTTACTTCTCAAGTATCCCGCACCAGAGGTCCCTCATGGACCTCACACGTTCGTGGACGATGCCGTGTACTTGAGAACACATCTTAATGTCTCAGGGGGGGTCTCACTCCTCTTGAAATACACAGGGAAGATGCCAAGTACGACGCAGTCAGCGAGTAGTTCGCGGCCCACGACGCCAATGGGTCAGGCATTTTCGTCTTTTAGGAATCGAACCAAAGGTGGTCAATCGCCGATTCCTTCGGCAAGCAGATTCATCCAGCAACAGGGCGGGGTGGAGGCTCTATTCCAGGGTGCTGCAAAAAGCATGCTTGAGCGAAGCGAGAAGCTCGGTATCAACCAAGCCGTGCGTGATGCAATGGGCGATATCAGAAGAAACATGCAGGGCCTGAACGAAGTACGCTACACACCTCGCACAGCAAGACAGCTACTGGGAGACGACTCGGCGACACAGGCCATTGCTGCACTGGAGCAACGGAACAAACTGCTGGCAAACATGCTGGACGAGACGGTTACAAGCCTCAGATCTTTGGCCACTTCGAACCTCGACGACAAGGTTAAGACCCTGGAGCTTGTTGAGGTGGCAGCCGCCAAGGTCCAGTTCGTGAAAGTCTACCTAGAAGACCCCACGATCGAGGTCCCGGACTTGGAGGGCTTCACTAGTCCGCCTCCTGAAGAAGCGAGGGGAGAAATCTCGATGGACGTCGAGCCAGACGGCAAGGCTGCTCTACAGGCCGCTGCTGCCGCCGAAAATGTGGCAGGCGCCATCTCGACGCTGTCCCTGGCGGACCAAGGGAAAGTCAAATCGCCAGCTTCGACATCACCGCTCCCCGAGCAGATGGACACCACACAAGATGCACCCGCAGACAGACCTGCCGAGCATCCATCAGCGACGGTATCAATCCCGAAATTCGGAACCCTTCCCCCAAAGCCAAAGGAACGTCCTCAGCCGCCGATTCCGACGCGGTCAACCCTTGCCCAGTCGTCCTTCTCGTGGATGCTTGAGCCGGACCAATCGCCGCAGTCCGCATCGCCGCCGCAGATGCTGAAGTCGAGCTCCGGTGGCGCACACCGGAAAAAACCCTCGGGAAATATCAGCAGGGAGCGGAACGCCTTTCTCTTCGGCGAGGTTGTCGCCGATACCGACGATCAGACCAAGCCAATCAAGTCCGATGACATTTTTGGGCTGCAACCCATGGAGAAGCCAAAGTCTCCATTTGCATGATGATTACGAGAACACGTTGTGAGAGATGACGACAATGACTGGAGAACCTGGAGAGGCCGGCATCATGACAACTGTGAGGCTTACTAGCGAGAAAGGAGGTCGGGTGTGTCCATAGATGGGAGATTCGGGGATTGTCAAGACAATACAGACATGTTTGCCCAGCGATAATCTTCTACACACGAAGGCGCCCCCATGCCTTGACGATCATTCTTGGTTTCCATCAATAGTCGTAGACCAAGCCTTCACCCGCCGCCATCGTGTCTCGTGGGTCCCTGTCGCAATTGAATGGGGACCGCTTCCTTCTCCGGCCTTCCGCGTCGGCATAGCACGTGCAGGCATGGGCCAACAAAGTTGACGAGGATGTGTCTCCTGATCTAATTTTGTTGGCGGCAACTGCACCTAGAGGTTACTCTATTGGTCCTGAAGCTCTTGCCCGTTCAATGTTGGACGGCTGCTCCACTCAAGCTAACCGCAGCTAACCAAATTCTTCACAACTTCACACTTCCAACAACCATCAGGGCCAAGGAATATCCGACTCGTCATTTCCGGCCCTTTCTCATCACACTACCTACCCGACGCAGAGTCCACATTTTCTCAGACGCCTCGCTCTTCGCGCCTTGCAACCCTGGCAGACCCGGCAAGCCATGTCTTTTCGCGGCCGCTACAAATACCTCCAACAGACGGGTCGTATTATTCTTGGCTCACATCAGGCCGCGGAACAGTACCGAGGGCCCAACGGTCTCGTCTCTTCGGTCTTGAAGGTAGAGTATCTGGACGGCCGCCGGCGGTCCAATCTGGAAGGCACCATGATTCGTGCGTTGACGGACCGTCAATGACAGCCGCGATCAGCACTGTATCCCATGGCAGGTCCTTCGAGAAGGCGTCCACGCCGGCGTTCTTCGACGTCGTCGTCGCATGCGTGGGTGATCATTGAAGTACAATCCAGCCGCTTTCCTCCTCAAGCATGGAAGATCTGTGGAGATGAAGGTAGATCATATGCCAGAGCGCTCCCCAACCCAACCTTGAACCCTTGCAATCGCGTGTGGGTGCAGGATATTACAAAATCCGTCAGGGGGGGTTGAAGCAAACATGCAGCGGACCAGCGTCTTCACCAACCGACCCCTTCCGTAATAACAGCTTTCCTGCAATATGGGCTTGGGCCGAGAGTGATAACAGAGAAAACAGAGGGAAACGGTCGTCGAAGGATACCAGGATCGGAGACGAACAATGCATCGAAAGGACTAGAGTGTGCCCCCAAACATCTCATGTCTTCACTCCTAGGTGTGACTGTCAAACTTCGAGAACATGCATTACATGTGAAGGTGGCCTTCTCAACGGCGCGTCTCTGTACCACCGCCCGGATTATTGCCAAAACGTCCAGAAACGGATGTATCATATGGCACCGGTAATGAGATCAACCACCAAGCGCTGCATAGCCCAGCAAGGCATGGCAGCAAACTTACAAGCAAACAACACCTCACCCACACACCTTCCTCCAAGTTCCAACAGCCAGGCCCCTACCGACTGCAGAACGATCCTTACAATACTCCCACTCTCCCATCCCTCACCCACACAATATGCCACCAACGACACCGCCGGATCCGACAGGCTGGTTCGTGGTCTGCTTGGGGCATGCGCAGTAGATGCAGGAGGGAAATCGTGGCATCTCTGCCACATCCTACATGATTCTTCATCGCCGCCACCTCGCACCGACCCATCTCACCCTCTAGGCTCCCTTTTCCCCCATGCTCGCAACAAGATCCCAAATACGACAACAAGAGACCAACACAATGTTTCACCGTTCCTGCGTCGAGAAAACAGCGTGCCAACAACGTACCCTGAAATAGTCACTCCCTCCTTCCTCTTACGGCACTTTGGTTGCATAAGTGTTGCCCATAATAGTTGTCGAAAATCGCCAAGTAGGCGTGCTTCCCCCCCCCCCCCAAAACAAGCCTCCATGCATCATAGCCTCGTGGTCTCCCTTCATACTGGCCGCCGTGACAACTGGCCAACATCGTTCACCCAGCCCTGCCGCAATGGTCACAAGCAAACATCCCTCTACAAACACGCCGCTCTCCCTATCGCCGGACAGACCGCCCAAACCATCCATCCCGTTCCAAAGATACTCCACGTACGGAACACCGGACGGACCGTCTGGGGATCGGACAAGGCAAAGCTCCCTCCCAACCCGCTTGCAGGATCTCTTCACGGCTCTGTAACACGACAGTCCTGCAGGTCGGTGACAGACGAGTTCGTCCACGAGGCAGGGGCGGCCCACACGCCACCAGCAGACGCTCAACGACGTAGTATGTTTGTCCTGTCATCTCCCTCCAATGTGGCCTCGGAAAAGCGATCTCCTTTGTCCCCCTTTTACCAACCACCAGGCTCTGTCCCGTTTGCACTTTGTAAGTGGACGATGCCCCCCTCCCCCATCATCGAGGGACCGACGCACAAAGGAAACGGAGATGGGAGCCTGTCGGTGTCTGTCCTACGCCCAGCGTCCCGCGTCCCAAGCAAGCGGTTTCCTTTGCGTGCAAGATCCGGTAATGCCATGTTTTCTGTGCGACAACACTGCTACCTGAACCACCCGGATTCGGAAGGCGTCTCTGTCTAGGAGTGGCACCTACTGCATGGTTTTGATTGACTGAGTGATTGTATTTTCTAAGTCTACTACCCCTTGTCCGGGGAATTTCCCATCTCCAGATGACCATCGTAACCCCCCCCGCCATTATCATCATCAACCCCCAACCGCACACCTCTAAATCCCAGAACCCATTGTAAATGCAAGAGAAAGACACACTCGTATATCATGAGCCCTGCAGAAGTTATCGTGTAAAGAAACAGTGGGGGGAATAATGATAATAGTAATAAGCCCATGTTTGACCGCAATCCCGCACCACCACACGCCGTTGGTATCCCTTTTTCTTTCCCATTGTAGCATTTCGCCCCTTGCCCTCCCGGAAAACGTTCCAACTCCTAGTCATCATGTCCTTGTTTCATGTTTCGTGCGTGCCTATTCCCAGTGGCTATGCCGTATCGCATCCCAGATTTCGTAAATGCATATATATTTCCTCGCCCTCGGCCCCCGCCCCCGCCGCGGCGTGTCCTGCGCTTCCCAGACGAGAAAAAACACCCTCGCTCGGAGAAAAGTGTGAACCTGCCCCTGATGCAGGGGAGATGAGAAGTGAAAAGAGTAAACGAACCGTGACAAAGAGAGAAAGAGAGGGAGAATAGAAACAATTCTCTAGAGATCCCGGTGCGCCCCTTTGTTGCTTCGTTTGTTGCCCCCGGGACCCTGTTTGTCCATCCCGTCTGGGGAGAGAGGCCCCTCCCCTCGACCCCGTTTCCCCTTGAGAACTCCACATGAGAAAAGAACGTTTCTTGTCTTGATCATCGTACACGAACGGCGTCTAGGCACACTGTGGTGCGTCGCCGGCATCCTTTTTTGGGTGTTGCCTTTTTGTGTTTTTTTAGTGTCTTCGCCTGCTTGCGTGATTACACACGAAACAAATGCTTGTGATATTTTTGTGTATTCCTGATCTCCTCAGCCGGAGCACGCCCGTCTCCGCTTGCCTTTAGGAGTGTGGTGTAGTGTAGTTGTATAAATCCCCACAACTGTTTAAGTGGGAGAAACCCCAGAAAGCAAAATAAAGGGGAAAGAGTAAGTTTGGATATCATGAGTAGAAGCGAATCAAAAGCCCAGAAACGAAAGAGAAGCAAGAAAAAGAAAAGAGGCTAGAGGCTGGAAAAAGGGGGGCTCAGAGACGACTGTTCTGGATGGCTCGTCTCCTCTTTTTCCGTGCCTCGGCGGCGTCGAGCTGGGCTTGTCTTGCACGACCTGAAGATTCTGGTTAGTCGACGCTCAAGGCAGCATACATTGACGTGGATTGGCCGAGGGGACTCACCGAGCTTCTCGTACTGCCGCTTGTGCTCCTCTGAAACCCACGAGTAGGTGATGGCGCGCTCAGGGTGCATGCCCAGCAGCCCGATCGAGTTGTTCATCTTCTTGCCCTGCTCGCGGACGTCGCACTGGAACGTCTTGGGGTTGTCGTCCTCGTCAAACACGAGCAGGTTGTTGGGGTCCGTGGCGGGGATCTGCTTGTTCTTGCGGTAGTAGACGCCCTGCAGCCCCTGCGGGCCGCGCTTGTGGCCCTTTGCGGCGTCTTCGGGGAACACGGCGGCGTACTTGGCCTCGACCTCCTTCCACGAGAGGTGATGGTCGACGCGGAAGTAGTCGATGAAGTCGACCTGCTGGATCGTGTACTTCACGTTGCACCGGGACCCCGTGGGCGAGCGGCGCGGCCGGCGGGAGGGGCTGCAGGCACCGTTGGAGGTGCGGAGGGCGGTTACCGGTAGCCTGTGCTGGAGGCGGCGGGGCGAAGTGAGGGGGTGGGAGTGGTGGGAGTGAGAGTGGTGATGGTGGTGGTGGGAGGCGCTCAGTGTCGGGGAGGGGAGGGCGTCCGGGTAGGCCATTGGGGGCATTGGGATTCGGTAGGCCGGTGGCGAGGAGAGGTCGAGCCTGGGTTCCGCGAAGGACGAGGTGCCGATGGAGTCGATGCTGCTCCGCCGCGGGCCTGCCCCTGAGATGGAAGAGGAGGAGGACGGGGGAAGGAAGCCCGGGCTAGGGATGAACTCGGGCTCGAGGGGCCGGAGGTCCAGCTCACGCAGGCGCGGGAGCGTGATGATGGGTGCTGTACCACTGCCGCCGTCCTTGGAGAAGGAGAGCCGGGTGCTGACGGAAGGGAGGTCTGGCGACCTGGGTTCAGGCGAGGAGAATTGGGAGTTAGTTGACCTCGTCATGCCTGGAAACCGGGCGTAAGCTTCACATCGTCTTCATCGGATGATGCTTGTGAGGTGTGTGTCCTACCGTCTGACTTGATCGAGGTGAAGCTCTGAGTGGGTGAAGGGAGAGTCGGCGACTTGATGTTGAAGGAGGCCATGGAGGCGAGCGTCGTTGCCACTTCCACTTCGTGACGTTTACCGGGCTTTGGGTCGTTGCTGCTGCTGCTGATGCTGTTACTGAGGGCATCCACATCCATCCTGTCGTCAAAGGTGAATGATGAGAGGCTGGGAAGCACTCTGGGCACCTCGTCGTTGCGGCCCTGGCTGTAGCTCATGGGCGGCGGCAGCCGGTCCATGCCGTGTTGGTGTTCTTGTAAGCTGACGAACATGTTGTGGTGTGATGTTGATGTTTTGAAGAGGCGAGGTGGGAGGATCGAAGATGATCCGAGGAGAGAGATGTCTGATCAGGTTGGAACGTGTTCCAAGCCAAAGGGGCAGAAATGATGCCTGACACCTGCGGAGATCTCTCTTTATTGATGAAGAATTGCTGATGAGGACAGATGTTGATGCGGGAGGGGCGAAGACAGGTGTATGTTGATCGGGGAGTGAAGAGAAACGAGACGAGTCATCGACAACGGGTCAGACCCTGATAGTCAAGTTCCCGTCCGCGATGGATCTCTGTCTCTGTTATATCTCTTTTTCTCGCCTGTCTGGCTGTACAACACAGTCAGGAAAGAAACGAGCCGGGACCCTGGTTTGGGGCAGGGGGGGTTCGAGAGCCAAGAGAGAGTGAGTGTGTGAGTGTGTGTGTGAGAGAGTGAGAGAGAGAAAGCTGGCTAGGTTTGTGTCTATAGCTCCAAGTAAGGGCCAGGGAAATCGGGCTCCGCCTGGAGGCATTCTGACAGCGAAAAGCCGTTTCTTATTTTTCTTCGGTACTAAGGTTGGCTATGTGCAGACGCAGCCAAATGTGTAGATCCATGGCATGCACCTCCTGCAGGTCGCCCAATCTGTCAAGCCTGGGCTGCCCCTCCTCCAGGGTCATGATCCTGGTTCGTCATATGGGGAGAGACCTTTAAGGATAGGCGCTGTGTCTGCGTGTGCTTCTCTTCTTCATCCAATTGTGCAAATGCGTATATACTCACAATAAAAACCACTCTCTCACACACACACACGCCCTCCGATACCAGCCTCACGCCACCGCCTCTGAATGTGATATGCAGCAAGCAAGGTCATGGCCTGTTTGGGAATGATGAGGACGACCCAGGCATGCGAGACTGACGGCGGGAAAGACTATGAGACGGGGGAGAGGCGTGAGGCATCGAAGTAGCGGCGCCCGCAGGCGGGGGTAGCGAGGCTTGCCGGTTCGCAAGGGAGAGTTGAGCGAGTTGTTCCTCAGCCGAAATGAAGGCAGTCCAATGGTCGAGACGACGGTGCATAGAGAGTAATGAAGGGGATAGTGCGGTCTGCAGTGCAGGCAGGCCCCTAAGCGTACTCTGTAGTGTCAGTGTGAGAATGAAAAGGTGATTGTGGTGGGTGCAGGTGGTATTCGGGACCTGCTGCACAGTCGATATTCTCCTCCGGCGACGCTAGTCTTAGATCGTAGCTGCGCGTCACAACCGGTGCGTGAGGTTGTAGTCGCCCGGGGCCCAGCTGCGAGTCCCACTGTCTTCCGGACGTAGCAGAGACGAATAACGAACGATACCGTCTTAATCGGGACACTGGAGGTGTGGGTATAAGGTGGAGATAGACACCCACACAATGCCCCCCAGGGACGTTGCGAGGCCGAGAGACCCCGAGAGAGAAAGAGAGGAGTGTGTGTGCGAAGGTGAGTGAGAGCCGAAGCACTTGAGAGTGAGGCACACACAACCAGGCATGGCACGTATGCTTCTGCTTTGCTTTGTACGACGCTAGGCCTCATTTGCTGTTGGGCTAGCATGAGGCCACGATTGGATCGCCTCAAAAGGCCGCCCCTCCAAGCCGACTCGAAGACGATGGTCAAGACCCGGTTGGGGCATTTGCTTCCCGAGATACTGGAAATGTAATAATAGCTGCCCCGGTCCCATTCCTCCCCCTTTGAAAAACTGGGCAAAAGTGTTTGCTCTGTTTGTCGTGGGCCGAGTTCATTGTCGTTGCGGTTTCATAACGATCATGTAAGGCCTTGCCACTCCCGCAGTTTTCTTTTAGGTGTTTGCGGCATGCTCAACAGCCTCCGCAGCAACAGCCACAGCGTCAAGTCAAAGTCGGTGTGCTTCTGCGATGCAGAACGGACAGAACGGGCTTCCTTCTGGCCACCCGCCCCCACTCACACAGACAGACAGACAGACACACACACACACACACACACACATACCCGCCTCAAATCTCGCAGGAAATGCTCCTCGTAACATCTCAGCTTGTTGTCTGAGATGCATATCTGATTTGAGAGAAACGGGCATCGGTACCCGCTGGTGAGATGGGGTTGGCCACGCGGTAGTCGTTGAGTGCAGCCGCCTTACCGCCGTCGTCTAGGGTCTGGGAAGACGGTTTGTGGGGCCGCCGTCGTACCTATGTAGTCTCGACCACCCACCCGCTCACTCCGCTTAAGGGCTTGCGGGGACCGACTGAAGAGGGTTGCCAAAGCCTGGTTGAAGAGAGAAAGGGAGTGAGGGAGAGAAAGAGAGAGAGAAAGGTCGAAAAGTTGGCAAGATTGGGTACGGTTAGGTTGGCATTGGCCAGGGGGGGCAAAGCAAGGGAGGGGGTGTAGGTATCCAAAGTGCGCGTAACTGTGGTTCAGATGAGCGCATCTAGATCTTCACCATGATTCGAGTTGGTAAGAATAAGAAACACATCGCCGCCGCAGAGTTCGATGGCTAGATGGCGACTGGTGAAGGGACTCTGTCTCAACTGCCTTGGTGGAGAAGCCGCTGCCACCCGACCTCCTCGCCAAACTAAGCCCGTGTAAGCATAATGGCATAACGGTCGTCCTGGGTTAACATGCAGCCTGCCCTGGCCATTCGTCTGCGATTATGTTGCCGGCCAAATGAGCGTCTGGCCAACCAACGAACACCCCCAGGTTTCTTATTCCACGGTCAGAGAGGTACATTTTCCCTGTCTCGTCTCGGCTGGACTCTTCACTAGACTTAATTCAAGCGCGCGGTGTCAATTTCAGGGATCTTTCTCCCTTTTGTCGAAGCCACGCGACGATGCTGGCCGAGTCTGAGATGCAGGGGGTTTCGCCACGACGTATTGCGGCTTTCCTTTTTCTCTTCAGTTGGCTTTACCGCTCAACCGCTCTGGTGAAGTTGCGGCCGCGCCAGGCAAAAGTCAGCATGGCCGGGAAACCTTTGAGTCCCAGCCGATCCATTTGGGACCCTGGCAATTGCTTGGTTCTTGTTGGACCACCTTGAGTTAGTTCGGCCTTGTTGTTGGTGCGTGCCTGTTTTTTGTTGTTGTTGTTTTTTTGCAAACCATGGCATCTGACGGCCGTTGATCGTCTCGCTGCCTTCTCTGCAACGCGAATCGCCCAACGCACTGCACGCCATTGCAGCGTGTCCCTTGACCATAGGATATGCCGCCTCCTCTGGTCGGGCCTGAAGATTGGGTGGTTGCCAATTACTCGGCAGTGTTTGTACTACCCCACGCAGAATGCCTCGACGCCAATCACTTGCTGAAAGCGGGCAGACAAAACCAAGTTGACGGAACGCAGGCCCTCGAGGTGTCGGTCGATGCCATCGCCTCCTCCTTCGTACAAGCTTGAAGCTGAAGGGGAACTGTTTCGAGTCTTCACTGGACCTTCCTCGCACCGGCCGAAAGCCTCTCCAGTTACCCGATTCTGCTCTCTGCAGATGCTCGTGTTAGACTGGCGCCTGTTTTGTGAGCAATAATACCACCTTGGCTCGTTCGCCCTGCATACGTATGGCTGACCGTCTTTACTTTTCTTCCGTTTCCTTTTGGAACCTAATCATGGATCTCGTCAGACCAATGCCCGCATAAAAGATCCGAAACAGACAAGCTCCCGGCTGGGTTGGAAGCGTGATCGGCTGAAGCATGGCGCCCGATTAAGAAGTCGTCCTTGATTAGCCATCGCCTCCGGCCTCGTCGTACACTGAGGACTGTATGTCATCTGTTGCCAGGCGCGTCGCACCCCCCTCCATAATCGCCCTCTTCTGCAACTGGATGAAGGTTGTACTTTCCTTTCCCTGCGACAAGCACATGCGTGCTAGCCACAGTTGCCATCCCCGCGCCGCACACATGTCAAGGCAGATGCTCGAGGCCTGGCCCATGGCAGAGCCTCTCATAAGAAGAACGGTGAGCCCTTTCCGACCCTCCCATCTCCTTCCGACGCATGATTGCCTTCGTCCACCGCTCTTTTGACATAAGTGAGATGATCATGAGCTCCCATGAACTGCAGCTTGGCGAATTGATGGCCTTGCGTAGTTGCGATATGCAAGCTGCCGTGGCCACTGGTAACACGCCCCGTGTAATCCCACGATTCAACGGGAACGCTCTTCGTTGAGCAGCTGAGTCAAGCAATGTGAGCCTACACCGCTAGGGAGGCCGGCTTCGAGACAGGTATCCGAAGATGATGCTAGGGTCTCGGCAAAGACACCAGATGAACGATTCGAAAGATGCATCGCGACCGATCCGACCCCGCGTCGCTGCTAGATCAAAGCTTCTAGGATGAATGTTGTTCAAAGTGAAGCAATGTTCCAACCTTGAACCCGGTAGACATTGAAAGGGTCGAAAGGGGCCGATTGCCAGTCGCCGTTGTCAATCTTCTTTGGAGGGCGGCCAGAATTCCAACTCGATGTCCCGCACTGAGAGAGATTGCCCTGTGGGCACGCCCGTGGCATAGGTATGCCAAGCTCGCTTTCTTCAGCAAAACGTCGTACCAGATCTAGCCCTTATTTCGTTATTTCCCATTGTTCTGTATGCGAATATCCGCTCCCTTGGGGGGGCCTAAGCATGGACCCATCAGTGAGCAAGGCTGAGGAGGTGGTAGCGGGTGCGAAAAAGGATACGGATCCGTGCTGTTGAGCTGCACCGTGATAAGAAATCAGCCGATGCTCGAGGATTCGCCAGTGAGCCCCTCCTTCGGCAGCCAAGCCGTCAAGGGATCGAGCCAGCTAGGAAACGGCAGCAGGCAAGGCGGAGACGCACGATACAAGCACGTCAGTCGTCTTGCATGTGCTCATGACACAGGATAGACATTGAACGCCAGTGATTGCCTTTACGAGATTAGGTTCTTCAGCTGAACGAGCCAATCTGGCTGGGCAAAGATCAGACGGCGGAGGCGCGAAGCTGCTGGGTCATTTCCAGTGCCCGGGTGTCTGCTGGAGGATTGAAGGCATTGAATAAAGAGCAAAGGGTGAGCAGTTGAGGTTGGACGATGGAGCGATGAAATGGTGTGGCAGCTGTGGGACGAAATTGACAGGGGTGCTTCTGTCATGGATTCGGGGCTAGCCGCTGTGGTGACTGGCTCGCAGATTCTATGCTACCCAGGCCGTGCCAGAGACATGCAGATGATGCATCCCGCAGCAGCTAGGCAAGTCTATCCGGCATTAGCTGCCATCGTGTATCGGCCGCAAGGACACGGGTGGTGCGGATCGGTCTCTGGCCAGGTCGGAGAAGCAGGACTTGTCGCAGCCCCAAAAGCCCGCCCGCCCCCCTTCGACCCTTTGAGCGTCCGTCGAGGAATTGACCTCTAGAGAATGGGGCAGGAAAAGAAAAAGCAAATGCAAATGACGAAGGACGCCACCCGGCCAATAATCTTGCCCTCCTAGAGATGGTGATGACCTGCAGCTCTGTGGGGAGACACCTTGTCTGGTTTCACTTTTCCTTCCACAACCACACCGAGTGCTACTCCAGCGTCGGCCTGCGATGAGTTTTCGGCCGTGGAAAAAGACTCATCTCCCGAGAATCTCCTGTAGATGGTTTGGTGTGTCAGCTTTCTTCCGAATACAGCGGCTTGACCCTCTCGGGCGGCGGCGGTGCGAGTGGGCAAAGGAAAAAAAAGGAAAGAAAAGTGGGAGCGTCCCCGGTGGTGGGCGTTCCGCGTTGCAATGGCGGCAAGGGTAATGAAGGGCTGGCCGAGCTGCCCCATTGGTGAGATCGGAGCGCGAGTGCACGCGCGGGTGGGGGCGGGAATTCCATCTTACCATCCCCTCTCTTCTCCTCCGCTCAAAAAGCTGCAATCGCTGTTGAGCTCACAAACCCACCCTCCTCCAACTCCCCGACCATTTCTCCATGAGCTGGTGTCCAGATCTGGCCCTGTTGGTCCCATTGTCAGTTGCGAGGAGTCCCATTTTATGCTGATGACGTAGGGATGCGAATCCTACCTGGTATTCCTGGGGTCTGTGCCGAGGAAGAATGCGCTCTTCTCCGGTACACACTCAGGCCGCAGGTGAAGGCTCGGAAGTCTTCCGCGTCGATACTCTCGGGCATGACGCCGGTAAGGACTCGTCCAAGGGCAATGATTGAGGCGGCATGCGAGCACAAGACGACGGCGCGTTTGCCCTCGGCGTCGCATTGCTCAATGATGGCTTGGACGCCGGCAGCCACACGGTCGTGCAATTGAGCAATGGTCTCGCCGTTGCGGGCGGGAACCACGGCGCTCTGGTACGTGTCATCGAGGTGAGGGAACATGGACTTGAGCACGTCGGACGAGGCCGGAGTCGGGTGCTCAAACGGGGCAGCGCCATACCACTCACAGAGGCCATGCTCGGGGCGGATAGTGACAGCGGCGGCGTTAGCGCCATCGTCCTGTTCCCGGAGGCGGTTGAGGCGTTCCTGCTTGAGGGCGACGAACGGCGCGATGGTCTGCAGGCAGCGGTAGTAGGGGCTGGAATAGACGGCCTCGATTGGAGGGTCGACAGTCAGGAGATGGGCGCCCAGCTCCCTAGCCTGGTCGACGCCGTGAGCTGTCAGTTCCGGATCCGCGGGGATTCCTGTCGGAGATGGAATGGACGCCGTGTAGCTGCCCGTGGAAGGGTCGACAAGCCAGTTGGACCTGAACTAAGGGGCGCCAAGGCTGTTGTCAGTTTTCTTCATCAGACCAACACACGATGCCACCAAACGCCAAGTGTGCAGCATAAAACCCTTGTCCGTTGGTCCACTGTCGATGACTCGAGGGGTGCTGTGGTGTGAATGGGCTGGTCTCGTCTTCCTTGGAGGGGACTTTAGACAGCACCCCCCGTCCGTTGGATCTCATTCTCGCCCTCATTGGTGTCGAGTCTCGGTCTCGGAGATGAAGCCGGATGCGACGACACAATACAGAACAGGGCAGGGGGGGGGACGGGGACTTACTCCATGGCGGGTGATGTAAATTACTTCCAATGACATGTTCGTGACGGGGACAGAGTGTCGCAACCCTAGCTGAATGAGAGAAGGAGGACGAAACGGAGGCCCAGGAAGGGGCAGCAAAAGATGGGTCGGGCGCTGTCGTGTTCGATTTCAGTCGTATGGATTGCGTTGGTTCCTGGATAAGGTGAGGACCGTGAGACGGGGCGCGGTGCGGCGAGGCGAGGCGAGGCGAGGCAGCGAGGGACGGCAAGGCAAGGCAAGGCAAGGTTGCAGTGTTGGCGGTTGTGGTCGTTGTGGTGGTCAGGACGGTGCCCGTAAATTGGGGCGGGATGTGATGAAGAGAAGTTGGCTCGGTCGGGTGTGGCAGCAGGACGAGGATGAGGCGACGTGGGTGCTGCAGGCAGAGAACCGACAACCACGGACCAAAGACCCCTGTGAGGACTGGCTGAAGATGTCGTTCAACTAAGAGTGTCGAGGAAGAGCCCGGGCCAGTTCCCCGTGTGCTCTGTGTTCCCCCAAACCAACGCAGTCACCCTGCCGAGGCAAATAGAACGGCAACAGTGACCTACCGTAACCCAGCAAGCCGGGCATGGGGGCCAGCCGAGGCCAGCCGGGGGCAGGCAAGAGCTGCTGTCAAAAACGGCTGGATGGGTGGCAGTACCTGGGGGATACCTGGCCGGGGGCGGTAGCATCCTGTGCACCGTGATTACGCTACATATACGGATACAGTGGGTGGGCCCACATCCTTCAGCACCTCATGGCATGGCAGCATGGCTTCCGGACATCCTCGGTCACTCCCTCACCCACTCCTTCTCCTCCTCCTCCTCCTCCCCCCTCTCTCCTCCCCCTGTCAGCTATCATCATCCAAGCTCACATCTCACTCGCGTCCTCTCCCCCTACCTTGGTGCCTGTATACGAATGCCTCGAATGGGTGGCGGCCAGCAAACACCACCCACTTCCCAAACCGGGAGTCGATGCTTCGTGGTGTGGGCCAGGCCATTGACCGGGACACTCCAACGGGCAGCATCCGGCAGCGTCAGGTAGTATTCCCACCACCGGTCAAGATCCCCGCCGACCTTGGAGATGCGCAGGTGATCGATCAAGCTGCAGCGCGGCACCGAATGTGACAAGTCCATCCCTCACCGAGTTGCAGCCTAATCCTGCATCCCTAGGTATCCTCTGGGGGATCTGGGCGGCAGTATGGCACACACCTAATATTAGACGTTTCGTCCGCGGCGTCGACGAGACGACCGGGCAATGGCTACTCCAAGGGTACAAAGGCGTCAGAGAAGATATGCAGGCTGCCCGGTTGACAGGGTTCGAATTCTCCGTGACACCTTCGGCTGCTTCCCCCCGGTGCGGCCTGCAGAAATGCAAGCGGATGCAGAAACATAATCATGTCATAAGTCTTCCGTCACGGCTGCCAGAAAAGCAAAGAACAAAGGACTTGCACATTTGACATATAACGCCGCCCTCGGGCAACCAAAGACTGCGGTCGAGCCCGGATCCTTGACAGCCTCGAACCAGCCATCCCTGCCTGTGCCATGCCCTGCTGCCTCCTTCCCGCCGTCTCCCGTCTCATGATTAGTGGTAATTCAACTCCGGATTGGCCCTGAAATTGCACCGGCACCGGCACTCGGGAACCGGGCACTCGACGTGCCTCGTGAACCACTGCCTCGCATGGTCGAGATGCAGCACATGCTCGCACTTTAGACAAAACGTTGGGAAGTTGGCCGCCATCCATACCTCCGGCTCGCCGTTGAGCTCCGGTCGGTCAGATCTCGGAACGCCAACCACCTCCAGGCACACCACGCATCGCGGCAGGTGGCGCCCGCAGTTTGGGCAGCTAATGCCCGCGTTGATGCTGGTCGCCATCAGGGGGTTCCTCGAATCGGGCGCCCCAACCGACGGTCCTGACCCGGTTCCGCCTTGCCCGGCGAGCGTCGTCTCAGCGTCGCAGTACACGCAGCGCAGCGCGATTTGACGAGATGGCGGCTTGATCGTGGGGCGCCCTCCACGCTTGCTTTTCTTTGTGCTTTCCACCTCAAACTTGGTCCTTTGGAGGAAGGCCTTGTGCCGTTGCAGGTACCTCCTGTAGGCGTTCCTCCACGCGAGGCACCGGTAATCGTCAATGTAACGTGGCGCGCATATCGATGTGACCAGCGTCGCCGTCTGGAAGTCGTTGAACTTCTCAACGTATTTGGCAAAGATGTCCACCAGCTTGTCCGTGATCCCCGTGAGAACGATGCCCTCAATGTCCCCGGTCTCCACTGCCATGGCAACTTGCTCGTTGAGCCACTTGGTGAGCTGCTCGTCGTCAAAGTTCCGTACCGCAACGTAGGCCCGATCCGACAGGGGCAACGACTTTTGGTTGGCGATGGCGAACCAGTCTCCCGTGGCGATCAACGACGAAATCGCCCGGAGGTAAGGATCCGTCTTCGAAGCAACGGCTTCGTCGAAATCGAGCTGCTCCTTGCTAAGGTGCTTGTCGCTCCTTCCGATGAGCTGCAACGCCAACGAGACGAACAGCAGCTCTGGATGCGTAACGCTCGCCGTCTTGAGTATTTGGATTGCCTCCCGCGTGTCGCCTTTGAAGAGAGCCCGCGCTGCTGCCATTGTATGTGCCGTCGTTGGGTAGTCTTGACTAGGATCATGTGCCGCTGCCCCCTGGCTTCATGCGCGGCAGTGTCTCCCCAACCGCAGATGTCCAGGCACAGTTGCCTGTGGAATGGTTTCTTGGTCTGGATGCCTTCGTACTTTGGCAGTCGCCGCTTTTTGCAGATGCTCCCAATGCATTTTTCCCACAGGGTTGTCTCTGGGATCGGCGACGCTTCTGGAAGCCTCGATGAGGGCTTTCGACCTGCAGTGGCGGTCAGTCACAATCCGTAGTAGGGAGCCACATTCTACGAACCTAGGTCATCGGTCCAAATGGTACAGACTCCCATGTAGCTGAGGTCGAGGGGCGACAGTTTCATGCCTCCGTCCAAGGCAGCGTCTTCCGCGTCTGCCCTTGGTTAGCGACTACATCAATCAATCATCCGAGACACTTACCAGCAATCCAATCCCACACATAGCGCAGCCACGGATCATCAGATACGACAACGCGGTTGACGTTGCAGTCAAAAAGGTACTTCTCTTTGGCGCGGAGAAGCATGACATGGTCGAGGAGACACTGAGCTTCAGTCGACAAGTCTGGGGCTTTCAGCGGTAGCGAAAGAAGAGACTCGTGCATATGACGACAAGAAACCGGTCCATCTCTGGATATAGACAACTGGGCGAGTGAGCTGATAGACTCCTCCATGACCGAGCTCTCGGCCCCGTTCGTCTCGGATTTTTTGGCTTTCTCCTTGAGCTCCGACCTCAAAGCTCGCATCCTCTCCGCAGTTGACTTGGATTTGTCAAGTGCCGGTGCGGCCTTATCCGCATTGTCGGCCAGCTTTCCGTTGAGTTCAGAGACCGAGAACTTGGACTGCAGTATCTTATCCACGATAGACTGGACATCAGCCTTGTTGGGCCCGAATATGGGAATATCTGAGAGCGCTTCCTCCACATACAGCGGGCCAAGCATGTCGGAGGACTGTGACTGCTCAAACTCCATTATGCCGCGATAGGCAGCTCCTTCTACGCAAAGTTAGAAGTTGGTCCGACAAGTGAGCTCACCCACATACCTTCGAGCCCCGATGGGGTGGCTGCCATGGCGTTAGCTTGTACAGGTAGTCGGAAGTATACGATGGCTGCTCGAGAATTTCAAAGGTTCCGTTGGCGCGTAGGATCACGAGTCGAGGTTGCAGCACCGGCGAATCCAGCGTCACCCAGTCAAAAGACACGATCCGGTCGTTCTTCCGGCCAATATCGCCGTATTGAACATCCATGTCGTGAGATTTGTGCACCTCCAACAGCTCCGGACTACCCTCCAGAGACGCGCCACTATGTGTAATCTCCTTGTTCGTTTCCAGGACCTTCAGCTGACCAGATCGAGACAACACGGCCAGAAGCCCGCGACGGTCCCGGCAGTAGCGCAGGGAGCGGACGATGGAGTGCTTGCTTTCGCTCAGGGACGGATCGTCGTCCATCTCAACCACCCGGTCAAGTCTCAAGGCGCCGCCCCACGGCAGATCGTCCTCTTCTAGTGCGCTCAAGTAGGATGGCGAAGCGACCGGTCGGGATGTCGCTCGCCTGTCCCAGATCATGATGCCAGGCTGGTCTAGCGCCGACGATGCGAAGTAGTTCTGGTCAGCGTAGTCGATGGCCAGGTTGTTGTTACATTTGGTCTGGAACGTGGAGACAACACTGCCGGGTTCTTTTGCATGAGATATGTCAGCCACAAGTCAAAGTTGACGCGGCCATGGGCAACTACCTCTTAAATCGTGAATGCGCAGGCCCTGAGCCTTGATTCCAACCACCAGGGTCTTTGGGTTATCCTCAAAGAACTTGACGCTCGACACCGACACACTAGGTTCCAGTCGATAGGCCGGGTCCGCAAAAGCCTGTAGGTCTTTGGGAAACCCTTTGGCTGTCTTGTTCATCGTTGATAGCCGGTTGACGTCCCAAATGTGAAGGCACTGGTCCATGCGCACCCGGTCCAAGCCGACCGCGAGAAGGCCCTCGGTGCTGAATGCCACTGCTTGACACGTTCTCGTCATTTTAAGATTCAACTCGATGTAAGCGTTGGAGTTGTCGTCCATCCTCAGCAGATTGACGACACCGGTCTGGGTGCCAACGGCCAGCAGGCCAGGTACCGTCGGCGACCAGTCATACGTAGTAAGGGTGGGGAAGTCATCGTGTTTCGATAGCCTCTTGTAGTCGAACCGGCTCCTCTGCGCGAGCCCGCTGGCTTCGTATAGCTGCACGACGCGATGCTGGAGGTTGATGTGGATGAAGCTATCGCAGCCGGGAATCTGCGACCACTTGATCAGTCCAGGCTCCGGGCGGTCCATGGCGGCCGCGCGCGCCTGAACTTTGGATTAATATCGCGATTGAATTTCCCGGGAAGTCGAGTCGAATCGAGAGTCCGCGCCAACGACTCAAGTTCGAAACGACGCTCAATCGCTTCTTGGTGTCTGAGTTGAGTGGGTGAGATGCGCCTGATGGTGGGACCTAGTGTAAGCAGGCCAAGTGTGGCAAAACTCCAAGACACTCTCGATTTACAACGTGTCGCCGGAACGCCTAGCTCAACTCTTTCCAAAGTTATTTGCTCAGTGCAAGTCGGCGCAAATGATTGCTGGCGTCAGTCGGGTACCTCAAATCACTGAGCTTCGCGACCAGGTCAGTGAGCCGTTGTAATTGGAGTCTGTCATTGGTCTAGGCGGGCCGCCCGCAGCGCTAGTCCCAAATGGCCCGATAAGGATCTTCGGGTGGGGTCGGCAGCCTCCAGGCTACCGATAACGATCCAAATTTTTGAAAGGCAGAATCCGCGAAACCATCGTCGGCTTTCATCTCGTGCACCCAACCCGCCGCACCAAAGCCCACATCGCAACCAAAACACGGCGCGTCTAGGCACAGTCACAAGAGCCATGGGCACAAAACGAGGACACTCCGAGTTTGACTCGGAAGGCGCACAGCTGGACGATCAACGCAGCAATTCCCCGGGCTCGGAAAACGGGCAGCACGACAACAAGAGATTCAAGGCCACCAGGAAGAAGCACAGGGCGAAGGAGGGCACGACGAACTGGAACAAGACCCGCGCAAGAGCCATCAGGAGACTTCTGCAGAGCGGCAAGGAGCTGCCCGCCACGAAGCGCAATGAACTGGAACAGGAGCTGGAGGCGCTGCAGGAGAGGGTCGAGGAGCACGACTTCAAGAAGAGGCGGAGCAACATGATCCAGAAGTACCACATGGTTCGGTTCTTTGGTACGTCAGACTCGTTACGCCATGCTATGTTTGTGCCTTTGGGATGCATTCGACTAACTGACTGCGATCATCAGAACGGAAAAAGGCAGAGAGACTCCTGAAGCAACTGCGCAAGAAGCTCCACCAAACCGAAGACCCCGAAGAGAAGAAGCGCCTCGAGGCCGAGGCCCACGTAGCCGAAGTCGATGTCGCTTACGCCCGCTTCTTCCCTCTGATGGAACGCTACGAGAGTCTGTACCCCAACAAGGACAAGAACGCCGAGGAGGGGGGCAGAAGGAGGAGGAGGAAGAGGACAAGCCCGAGGCCGACGCAAAGCCGTTCAAGCAGCCCAAAGCCCTGCGGGCGCTCCACGCCGAACGGCCAAAGATGTGGGCCACCGTCGAGAGGGTCCTGCCAGAGGGCGAAGCGGCGCTGTACAGGCTGCGCGACCGCAAGTCGCCGGCGGACGCGGCTCCGCACCAGAGACAGCCTCTGCCGCAGCGGAAGCAGCGGCCGGAGCGGGTCAAGGAGGAGGACCCGTGGCTGGCGCGGTCAAAGAAGACGTGGAACGACGCGAAGACGAAGGATCCCAAGCAGCCGATGAACAGAAGGGAGCGCAGAGCGCAGGAGAGGAAGGCCCCGATGAAGGTGGACGAAGAGGACGATGGCACGGGCTTCTTTGAGTAAGACTGGGACTAGGGGAACTCGCACAAGAAACATGGGCGTGGTGTTGAGCGTTTCGGTTGTCATTTGTATACCCCCTAAAAGTTTTGCGGGATAGCCGTCAATGGAACAACAGTCGATGATGATTCATCTCAAAAGACCCGTCAACAGCAGAGTTCGGAATCCATGCGGTTCTGTACGTACCTCACCAGCACCCCTCATGGCAGGGTGTAAGGGGTGCAAGTCGTCCGATGTGACCACCAGTCCAACGACAGTCGCCGTCTCCTTTATCAAATTCAAGTAACCTCGAACAACCTGCCTATAAAAAGGCGATCCGCAACTGTCCAGTAGCTTTAGTCTACATTCCAACGTGCAGAGGAGAATATGCGCGAAGGCGTCATCAGGCAAGGCCCGCGGCCTCTCGCATGAGCCTCGGCCAGCGAGGCGTTTTGAGGGAAAGTAACCCCACCAGCAGTTACACCTCTCAGTCTTCTCGAGCAGCCTTTACACTGCCAACACAGTTTACTCAAGAAGCCAGCGTGCCTTCCTTCAATAGATCGTTTTCGACACACGCACTTCTTTTTAACCCAATGCCGATGTTCTTCTCACGCCTGCTCACTCTGCTGCGTAGCGATTGATACTTCTCTCACATCACCCGCCGCCCCAATTAGGCGCAAGGAGCCCCCGATCGACCATGTCCGCCCCATCGCCCAACGGCACGCCTGCCCAGCGCGTAGACTGGACGGCCCTCAAGTCGTACATCGCCGAGAAGGAACGATTCGAGGCGGAAAACGGCCACCCCGCTCCGCTCAGCGAGACGGAGCTCTCGGCCATCGCCGTCCTCCTCCGCCCGGCCCCGCGATCGGACCCGGAGCTCGGGAGCAAGAACTGGCTCGGCCTGCTGAACCGTACGTATCGGCACACCCCCCGTTTTCCCGCGATGGTGTAGCCAATCGAGCCCTCGGCTAACACAGGGCTTCCCTCCCCGATTACAGATTTCCAACAGGTTAGGAGCCAAAAGGTCACATTCACAGACGTGTGCCGCGAGTACCCCCGTCTCGGGAAGGCCCCGGACCTGCGCTGGGCATGCACGGCAACCTTTGCCAGCACCGGCGACATCTTTCCGCAGCCTGGCTACGGCGTGGGCACCGACGCCGGCGCGAGCATGCCGGACTTCCAGAGGAAGCAGGACGCGAAACAGTACGCCGCCAGGGCGGCTTGCGAGTGGCTCATCGCCAACGGCCAGATGCTGCCCTCGGGTGATCTACCAAAGCAGCCCAAGCCCTTCGCGCCAGCCGCCTCAGCCGCCATTGCTTTTGCTTCCCCGCTGGGCTCTGTTCTTCCTTCCAAGAGGTCACCGCCTAGCTCCCCTTCGGCCGGGGCCAGCGGTTCCTCGACAGCAGCAGCAAGGAAGAGGCAGGACACTCTACCCGCCAGGGCTTCCTCCTCCTCGCCTCCTCACCTCCCAAACAGCAGCGCTGGCGGGATCAGCGCGCCCAACGTTGCAAAGGAACCCTCAGTCGTAGGCAAGATAGCACCCTCTCCCCCAACACTAGCGTCCGACTCGGTTTCCTCCTCCGCGACAACATCCACAGCAAGCACCCCCTCGGCCAATGCCGGCGTCTCCATTGCCGAAAGTCCCCCAGCCGCCTCCAACCCCTCAGAACCCTCAATGTCCCAGAGGGTTCGCGAGCTCTGCGCCCGCCTAAAGTACCCGGTTCCTCACTACAAGCTCACCGAAGACACAACAATAGCCGGGGGCGACTTCTGGAACGGCCATGCGGACTTCAGCAACGACCTGCGCGTACCGGATGACCTGGGCACCGTCTACAAGGTCCTGACGAAGAAGGCGACCAAGGATCGCATGTGCGCGGACATTCTGGCGTGGCTGCTCCACGAGCAGGAGAAGAGGGATAGGGTGGCCAAGGAGGCGCTGGCGGGGAAAGGGAGATGATGTGGTCTATAGGGCGTTGACTTTGGCGCCTGGGGGTCTGGGATTGATGCTTGGGAGCTGGGTGTTCTTTGGGGGCTTTCTTTTGGTCCGGTGAGGGCTAGTATGCTAATAGGGTTTGCAATGATAAAACTTCTCATGAACATGCTTGCCATCTTTTCCATCCGGAATATGCTACAACTACAGGGATTGCTACTCCGAAAGAGTTAAACAAGACGGTCGCTGGATGGAAGCCAGGAAACGGTCGTGGATGTCCGTTCTCACATTGTTGTTGCATGGCAGCTCCCCTGAACCATGGGCCTGGAGGAAATAGGCAGCACATGCAGACATCACAACTTGTCAGAAACGTCTCTCAAGGCGAGCATCTCTTTGATACTCCCCTCACGCCTTCCCGCCCCTTCTCCCACCACGACCGCCCCGCCCCTTGCCCGGCGGCGCCCTCATCTTCAACCCCTCGGGCAACTCCCCAACCTTCTCCCCGTCCCTCCAGAGCACACCCACCCCCGCCGTCTCGTCCCTCGCGCAAACCTCCCGGAACAGCCTCGTCGGGACCCTCCCCTCCTCGTCCCCCTCCGTCAGCACGACCCCGTTCTCGCTGACCCACCACTTCATCCCCTCGTCCCTCAGCGCCCTCTCGACGTCGACATACACCAGCACCTCGGCGTCCTTCCTCATGCCGCTCACGACGCCCTTGTCGTCCCCCGGCAGCCCCGTCGCGAAGTGAACGTGGTTCCGCCCCATCCTCTTCAGCCCGCCCGACTCTTCAATGGCCTTCCAGAACGCAAAGTACGTCCCGTGCACCACGACCTCGGGCACGTTGCCCGCCTCCAAGGTGATGGGCGTCAAAAGGGACGCGGAGTCGAGTTTGATGCTGTGGCCCTGGTTCGCGCGGATCAGCCAGTGCGAGGGCTCCGTCGAGGTCTCGTCCAGCGAGGGGTTCGTCGCGGCGTTGGGCTTGAGGGCGAAGCGCTGCTTGTCCGACGTGGTGACGGCGGCTTGGATGTCGGAAAAGGCTACCTGCAGGGATCGGATAGGACCGTAGGCCAGCTGTGGTGTTGTTAGCAGCCGTGTCGCTCTAGAGTTGTGTAGCTCATATGAGAGTGAGTATAAGAGAGGGTAATCCTCTACCCAGGCTCATCTCCTCTCCCGGCCAGGTCATCGCATGGAATGTTGGACACTCGTTCTCAGCTCACATCCCGTGTCAACCAACCCAGGGATGAGCATCAACCTGATTCAAGTAGAGATCCAAACTCACCACCTTGTCCAACGGCGCGTACCCGCCCTCATCAAGCTTCACTCCGGCGTTCTCAGCCTGGTGTCTCAAAAGCCTCGAAAGCGCCTTAGAAACCAACACCTCCCTCGGCTGTCCCCCACCGCCTCCCCCTCGTCCGCCACCCTTCCCGCCTCTACGTTCTCCCCTCTTCTGCGTCTTATCCTCAACCGCGGTCGCGGCCTCAACGGACTGATCGGCCATCTTGTCTCGTTTCGCGATAGACGAAGCCTGATGATGTGGAAATACCGAAAATGATCGGATTCGCTGCGCCGGCCAGAGTGATGAGAGATGCCGGGTAAGAAACGTCTCCTGCGCCGGGCTTCGCCTAGTTGCTGGCAGTAGCGGAGTGGCGTGCGTAACGTGTAAGTTTTGATACGGTGGTTTTCTGACCCGGTCAGGCGGGGAAGTTTTATATCGCTTCAAAATACAAGCAATGCCGGATTTCATGTGGTGAGTTTACAAGTATGGTGAGAGGACGCAGGCTGCAGCGATCCGTGGCCGTGTGAAGTCGGAGTTAGGTTGGGCTCAGGCCCGCCGAAAATTCTCGACTCGGTCAGTGGCTCTCTCAAACCAAAAAAACACCCCCTCTCAGCTGTCAACCTCACTCGCCGATGAGTCAAAATGGGCATGCTAGGAAACCGAACACGCACACATACAACCTGGCTTCGAGCTCCTTACTCAATCTCGCACAGAGCTTTTGAATCTCGGGACAGAGCGCTTGGCGATCGTGGGATGTCAACTGGCTAACAAACTTTGGCAAAAGTCAATTGTCGCGTCCGACCGCACACACTCTTCTCTTTAGTGAGCTCATAACCCTCATTTCATTTTGCAGACAAGCTAGCTAGCTAGGCCTACTCCATCCGATTCAATGGTCACATCAGAGGACCAGGAACATGATTGACAAAATTCGTCAGAGGCAATCCCAGGCCTCTGCCTATAACCTTTTCATTGACTGTTCGATATACAAATGCTCCAGCCTTCCCTAGTGCAGGCGAGTCCCACAAACCAATCGGCCGTCCGTCATCGATTGTCATACAAGTACAGAGTAACCGCTGCCGAACCCATGCGGTTGAAACATATGCCAAACAAGAATGACGCCCGCGTAAGAAAAGACATCTATGATACATTCATCCATGTGATTGTGATTCGTTAAGACGTTATCGATAGCTGCCAGATTGGGCAGCTGTCGATGAGTTCGTTATTGTGCTGTCGCGGTTGGGCCTGCGGCTGACACTGCTTGTCCGGTTCAGCAGCGACGTGTGGCTGAAGGAGAAGTGCCGCGGCTGCGCAACAGCCTGTTGCGGCCGTTCTTCGGTGGGTTTCTCGGCCGGGGAGAATTGTTCGCGCTCGGGGGTTCTCTCGAGATACCGGCGTGTTGCCAGCGATGGCGTAGATGGCGCGACAAGGCGAGATGTAAGCGACGATGCCCCGAATCGTCTGCGAGGGAGGGCGGAAGAAGCTGGCGATAACACTTCGTTCGGACTTGTCTGAGAGTGGTAGGTGTGGGAGGCGGCGCGAGCCGGTGTGGTGAGCTCCGTAGCAGCTCGTGAGGGGGCACGGAATCGAGACTCGTCGTCATCTTCTCCAACAGTACCCCGGCGTGACCGGAGCAGGGAGGTTTGACGGCCATTCTCGCGCGAGTCCTCGGGCTCCTCGGTGCCCGCTCGTCGGGTTCTCAAGAGCATCGAAGACCTCCGACCATCTTCGGGCTCCTCGGTAACCGCACGACGAGATCGGCCGATGAACAGAGATGACTTCCGGTGAGCCGTCTTGCTGCCGTCTCCTGGAGTGCTTGGGATTGTCCCAGGCGGTAGAGCAAATCTAGGGCTCGGCAGCGAGCTCGAGTTGAGCATGGTGCTGCGCCTCTCCTCATATTTGGACAAGGTTCTGGGGCTGGTGACGGCATTGGCATTTGGCTTTGGGAGGGTTGGCTGCTCCGAAGTTATACTAGAGCGTCGTTGAGCGGCTCCACCGGTAAACGTCTTGACAACCGTCGGGGTAGAAGGATTCGTCGTTTCCTTGGGGGTAGGTACGTTGACTTGGACAGTCCTGTTGCCGGCCGCTTCCTCACTCAGTGCCAGAACCAGCTCTGTCAGGCTTCGACAAATGCTGTCGGCCTTGCGTCGCAACTGGCGATCGGTCAAGTTCGTGCCAATGCCGATAGTGCTTGCACCGCTCGAAATGGGGCCCGGTTGACCTGCTGTGCCCATCATGTTGGCAAGTGCCAGCGCGTCCGTGGCAGCCACCTCAAGCGCTCGGGCTACTTCGTCACTAAGGAAGGGCTTTGATTTGCTGACAGCAGAGAGCAGGATGGGCTGCTGGGTTTCGCGTTGCGAAGATGTGGTGCTGACGGCATCATGCTGAGGATGGTTACTGCCCGGGGTTCGTTTCGGCGAAGTGGACATGGTGGTGTTGGTTGCGGTCGGCGGACGCTCATCCGAGGCTCGAGACATTGCGGCGCCGGAGGTTGCAGGCAGCTTGCCGGTCAATTCCAAGCGATGGATTCGCGACTTGAGATCGTCCAACTCGTCCCACACAGTCGAGGGTGCGTTCGTTGAGGCCGTTGCTGTCGACTCTGTGCCCTCAACCCCGTGACTAGTATCTTGTTGCGCTTCAGTACGCGGAGACTCGGTCGATTTCGGAACCAATGGCGAGGAATTGTATGTGCGTGTTTGGCCGTATGAGAGGTTCGATTGTCTATACGCCGAGTTACGAGCAGCGTAGCCGGTGTTGCTGTCGGTCAGCGAAGGTCGCCTCCGTGCATACGGCGAGTTCTCGCCCATCGGATCTTGAAAGGTGAAAGATCGGGACGTGCTGACGGTAGAGCGACTGGCCGAGTGGCCGGCAGAGTGGAAGGTCTTCGCGCGTCCAAGGTCCTCCGCGGGATGAACAGATGCTGGACGGTCTCGAGTCAGGGTTGATCGGTACGCCAACGCGCGTGCCATTGGGTCAGCAGCACTTTCGTCGTCTGGTTGTCGCACCCGCTTTTTCGAGGTCTCTTGCTGGTCGGAAAGGCGACGACTGATCTGGGGCGGGGAGACGGGATGATGATAAGACAATGGGACAGCTGCCGAGAGGGGTCGACGATGGGAGGACCTCGCGACACGGGCCTGTTGGTCATCGTCGGTCAGCTCACGGTCGTCCATGGCGAAACCCTGTAGGCATGTGTCCAGGACGCCAGGGTGGGCGTTGCAGGGACGGGAGAAATGAAGCAGCGCTAGAGGCGCTGGATCATCCGACCCAGGCGGGGAATTGAATGGGAAAGGACAAGAAGAGCGGGATGATCAACTAAAAATATGGAAGACGGCTTGATACCACGGCGAACAGACGCTGCCCCCATTGCAGGGCACGGCCGTTCGCATCGCGCTAACAGATTCCCGAAACAACAACGCGAATTCATGAAAGGTGGCTAAACTTACTATGGCACTTGGCTGTTCCACTGGCGCAACATCGCCAGAGCCACGACGTGTTGGCTCTTGCCTCGCGATTTTCATAAAGACGTCACCGGTGGTGTCGTCGGCCTCGGCGGACAGTGGCGGTGTCATTTGCGAGTAATCGTCGTCGCGTCTGCCTTCGAGTGCGCGCAAGGTGCGGTCGCGTTGGTTGGAATCGACGAATTCGTCGCCAAAGTCGAAAGACCGCATCGTAGAGGTACTGGTGTCGAGTCCCAGGCTTCGACGAGACCCGGATGATCGAAAGGAGCGGATAGGAGCCACGCGCACCGAGGTGGTCGAGGTGCTTGCGGCAGTAGGTTTGAAAGAAACGGGCGGTCGCGACGCTACCGATTTTCGTTTCTCATCTGTCGGACTCGAGTTCTGCAGGGTTTTTGGTAACAATAGTTCGCGCTGACCCTGGGCCCAGTCCTTGGTTGTCCTGTCGGCCGGGGATTGAGCGTCGTCGGTGGTGTCGGAGGGATGCGTGGGGTCAGTCTCTACAGGCGGTGACTTGGCGTCGGTCGCATTTGACTCGCGGGATCGAGATGCTGCGGCCCGTCGAGTTTGCAATCTGGTGGGAAGGGCAGATGTCTTGGATTCTGAGTCGTCGCTGTGGGGTGGAAAGGACTGCACGATGACAGGAGAGTCAGGATAAGAGGCGGGCCGCCTTGATGAAATGGCCGTGTTCGCAGGGATGGACTGGGAAACGGTCTGGTATGTCGATGCTCTGGACCGCGGACTGAGTTTGGGAGGCGACTCGGGCAGCTCGTGGATGGGGCTCGAAATTCGAGGTGAGAGCTGGGAGAGTTGGCGGCGGGAGGGGCGGCGATCGTGGCTCGGTCGGAGTGAAGTCGGTCGAGTGTCTTGTTGTTGTGGGCTGTTAGTGTCGGATTGAGCGTTGTTGTGTTGTGGTTGTCGATGTTGCTGCAAGTCTGACGTTGTTGGCAGGGTGGTGGGAGAGGCGGTGTCGGTAGCGGTGGTAATGCCAACGCCAATGTCAATGTCAGTGACGGTGCTGGCACTGGCACTGGCAGCAGATTGGGTTTCGTTGGAGACCGGATCGGATTTAGGCGAAACAGGCGAGGGCGGGATGTGCTGCAGCAGTGAGGGGAGCACTAGTCGTGGGGATTGGTGCTGCTTGTGTAAGTCGGCGAATCGAAAGGCTGGAAGTTTGGACGAGTTGTGGCTCAGTCGATGGGCGTGGTAGGGTGAAGAGGGCGAGGTTGCTGAGGATATGGCTGACGCTGAGGGAGTATGGAATGCGACAGCGCTTTGCGAGGGGAATGAGGATGAAAGAGACGCGGACGCGGACGCGGATGCGGATACCGGAGCAGAAGATGACAATGTGGGATTCAGAGTCGGGGCATGGCCCGCAAGTTCGAAACCACCTCCTGGTGCTGGTGCTGTTGTTGTTGCTGCTGTGGCCGTGGCCATGGTCGCGTCGGGGGGGTCCTCCCTGTGCTGGACTCACACTGTCTCTCAGTTAGGAAATCCAGGTCAGGATCCGCTTTCTCGTTCGCTTGAATTGCTGCGCCTGCGAGTTGGCCAGGGCTTGTCGGTTTTTTTTCCCCTTCGTTTTTCCTCGGTTTTTCCCCCCGTCTGTTTCCCGGGCCTGCACTGGAGGGGGGGCAGTCCTTTTCGCTGTCTGTCTCTGACTAACCCTGGTCCACTCAAGTCAAGGCCTGTCCTTTCGTTCTTTTGGGAATCCACCCGTCCAAAAGTTGAATCTCGGGTTCCCAGGGGCGCCGTGTGGTGTGTGCGTCTGCTGCAACTAGTCGTTCGTTGATGCACGTGTATCGTTATTTTCTATTCTTCAGGTCGTACCCAAAAGGTGGTTGCTTTTTTTGTGGACCTGCGATGCTGCAGATTTTGTGACTCGGGCGATGTTCGTTGCTTTTCTCCAGGGTACTCGTGGTCCAGTTTCCTAATTGCGTGAGGTTCTTCTCTCTCTATCTTGCTTCTTCCGATGTCGTTTCCTTGTTTTGTGTCTTTGCGCAATCCGCGGCCGTTGGGACGGGTCGTTGCTCTCGTTGATTAGGAATTAGCGGTTTCTGTGGCACAGGTCGTTTGTTGCGATCGTCCATCAGGTGTATGTTCAGGTGGTTTGTATTGGGCGTGTGCACGTCGGCGTTCTGCGGAAATGTCTTCGCTAGTCGTCGGGCGATTCGTGGGAATGGCGTGCGTATTAGTGAGACGGGATTATTGCGGTATTCGTGAGGGAGGGAACGGAAGCAAGCGTATTAGAGGCTGTCGTCGGACTGATCGAATCGAAGGGAATTCCAAGGAGCGGTGGTGGACGCCGGCGTTCTCGGTGCAATGGACAAGCCAGTTGTGACAGAGAGGAGAGGATGGGATAAAGAACGGCCGATGGAGAGAGAGAGGGGGGAGAGAGGGATCGGGAGGGCCGAGAAGGAGAGAGGGAAAGACTGGCAGCGTGAGAGCTTGGGGGATTAGTATTAAGAACGGGAGGAAGGAGCGTCGTGAACAGGTCCAAGTGCGGGCAGGAGGGTGTGGGTGTGGAAGCAAGCAAGCAACGGGCTCCTCGTCCGGTGTGTGTGGTTTTGCCTCAAGAGGGAAAGTCTGAGCCCGATGCAGCCAGTCGGGAATTATTGATGAGCAGAGAGAAGCAAGGAGAGTTACAGTCGTTTTTGGGGCAAGGCTGGACGGGGACTGGACGGCAAAGAAGAAGAAGATGGGACTGAAGCTAAAAAGGTAAAGAAGGAGGAAAGGAGAGAGTTAGTTGGTTGTGGTCGAGGATCGTCGACTTGTCCTTCCCACTCACCCCTCCTCGAGCCGTTGTCTTCTCTCCCAAGGTTCTTTTTCGATGGAGCAGCAGAGAGTTCCTCAGGTATCTCGCCGGTCACCGCACTTCTTGCTCCAGTTACACCTAAGCTCACGATTTGTGGTGCTTTCCGCCTCTCAGGTTCCAGTCGAGAGGGGGTACCTCTACTCTCGACCAGAGACTGCAAGTGGCCTGTGTACCTGTGCCATTTGATATTGCCTCGTCGTTTCGTTTGGGCGCCAGCATCCATCTCCCCATACATGCATGCATGCCTACGGAGCACGGTGCAGTTGCGCCGTCCCGGCCAGATGTGCCTTTTGGTTTCAACGGATACCTGCCCAAAGACCAATAAGCAACAGCGGTAACTTACCAACGTCCTCGCCGTTGTCTGTCTGTTCGCCGGTTGCTTCCCACTTCGACTTATACCGATACCTAGTCTAAACCAAAGCTCGTTTCGTGCCATCATCTGGCATTGCAAATGCCACCGCTCGCTCGAAACTCTTCGTTTAACCTTGCCTCAAGCTTCTTATGCTTCGCGCGACCTTACGTCCAGTCAGTCACCTTGGCCCATGTACCTCGACATCTGTCTGTACACTACACTACGCGCAAGAGGCCAGGCACATTTCACCTTGTCACAGTTCCACCGCACCCAAATTGGCTGGTCCTTGCCGACCACGCCCCGGCTCCTGACTGATGTCTATGCGGTCCAGCTGTGGTTCTCGCCTGACGACCCCCGGCCAGCAGGACCTGCACACCTGTCACCAACATCCACAGATACACCACCCAAAAGAGGCCAGTGGACGGATTCGTGGATACTCACAGCGGGCCGTGGTGCCCTCCCGCCACCTGTTCTGCACACATGTTCCCTCTGAACCTGGTCGTTGAGAGGGTCAAGGACCCAATCACCGCCTCACCGCTCTTGCTGTCGGCTCGTCGATCGCATCCGCCAGCCATGGCTTTTATCGTCGACGTCCTCGGACGCACAGAAATACAGACTTCAGTTCTCGTTATCGGACCACACAGCTCCCAGCCCGTCTGCCCGGCTATGTTGACACTATCGAGTCTACGCTGCGAACACACTGGACATCTCGCTCTCATCTCCTTGTCCCACACAAGATGTCGGGAGCTCGGGTCTCCTTCGCCGTTCAGGAAACAAAAAGGCCAAGGCCGTTTTGGTGGAGAAGCCACAGGGAAGTCCAGCACCTTAATCTGGACAAATGAGGTGCGAGGACAGGGGTCCGCGGCTGTCAGGCAATACGCCTTCAGGGGTCTTTTACGTCGCTTGCAACTCAACGATTCGAGGTGGCTGGCACGACTAAGTAGTCGGCCCAGTTGGAATAGGGGAGGGATGACTTATTGACCATTTCGACGCCATGCGCTACATCCTCGACCAAGCTGCCACCGATAGTCGCATTAGTGCTGGCGCGACGTCAGCTTTAAGGAAGCCAACGAGGTCACGGGCGTTTTACTCGTGCCTGTCTCAAACATGCAACACCGCTGCTACCGCGCTGTCACCTTTCACAGCATGAGCCTGGAGAATCAGTCCGACGGGATCAAGACGCCAGCCCTACTTATGAGCAAAGAGAAAAAACAGGCACAACATGGCGGGTGCAAGCCAGGGGATGTCGGCTGGCAAACTCTTTCTTCTTAGAGTGAGCAAGCAAGAGAACGACTCCGTAAGCAAAAACAAAGGGGCTGGGCTGGGTCCCTACCCTACCCTACATAGTACATCTGCACAGAGAAGGGCAAACCACGGGTGCCAGGAGAAATCCGGCAGCCCTTGAGTCGCCTAGGCCTGCCATCACGTCGACTCGGGAAAACGCGAGAAATAGTACAGCGGAATATCGGGCCCATCCATGCATACGTACGGGTGTAGAGGACGCGCGAGCTCCGCACGACTGGTCCCTTCCCATCAATCGTCGACAGACAGACAGCGGACCCAGCTGGTTGACAGCTGCCAGCTAAACCCGCCCCGTGTCGGTTTGCGCTCAGTGCTCCCCGTCCAATCTCTGTAGCCTCCAGACTATGTGGTCGGTACCAAAATGCAACCACACGGGACGAGGCTCGAGCTCTTCTCCTCAAAATCCACCTTGACAATGGCGCCGACCCGTCATTCTGCAGCTTTTTCAACCCTCGAGATCCGAGACCTGACATTGTCGTACAGGTACGCCAGAATGGAGCCAACAGCACATCAAGGAATGCAGACCCCCGGGTGTGCAGTCGCAAGGGGTCTGCAGGTCATCACCAGTAGCACGACTCCCACGTGCAGGGACGACTGAAACACCCGCCCTCATGTTATCTGCGCCAATAACCGACTGGATCTCGCTGTGGCGCCATCGCTGCTGGCCGATTGGGCATTTTCAGTAGCAGACGTCGTCTCTCTGACTTGCTGATGGCATGTCGAATTCGACGCATTGTCGTTGCCTTCCCTGCCGGAGCAGCCTCTATCACAATTCAACCTTGAATGTCGTATTTTTCTGCACTCATCCTAAGAGCGGAGACGCTAGTGACGCAGATCCCTTCCAAGCCGGCAGGCAGGATTAGGGCTGCTGGAATGAGATGTTGATGAGGTGCAGAACTCCCAGCCAGGCCCGTACGGCTTTGGACAAGAGACGCAACGGTCATGGCCGTGGACATCAAGCTGTCACTTCAAAGAATGAGGTGAGCCTGGGAAGGGGGCAGGCTAGGTAATCGGCAGATGGTCACCAATTGGCTTTCAGAAGCACAGCAGACATAACATGAATCGAGATGGCGTTTTACCCCTTTACCATGCTTGGGAAAAGCTGCCACCTCATATCAGTCTGTCGCAACGCGCACGGATGGTCCAACGTCCAAACCCAAAACATCAAAACTCGGAACACCGTCTCATCTGGAACGCCCGGCTCGAGACTTGTCAGCAACGGGAACGAAGGACGAGTCCATTGTGGAGTCCAGCTCGAGTCTTTTGAGAACAATAGGACGTTGTTCCCAAACCCCAAGCAGGGATGTCTGCAGCCGCACGGGCTCAGGGTTGCGACGGTTGCGCATCGCTAAGATGAACAGAGGACTTTCCCTCCTCGCGTTCTTTCACGTTCCCACGCACAGATGGAAGATCGGACATATAGCGTACTTCGGTCGCAATCCCCGGTGCCGCGTTGCGATCGACTTCGGCAAAGTGAGACTTTCGGGAGGCCGGGGTCCTCGGCCGACACGCTGAGGTTGGAATCGACGCTCAAAACTCTCCGGTAATCGTACCGGTGAACAGAACTCCATCCATAGCCTGGCAACTATATACCAGGGGCAAGCGCTTTGGTCCGAGGCGAAGCGTTCCAGCCGGAATTTCAATGGACCCCCGAGTCTGCGAAACGAAACATTTTCGGTCGCTCTGCCTCAACACCATTGGCCTCGAGTCGTGCATTTTCCATCGTGTCATTTGGACGAACCAGCAAAGTGTCGTCTACGGTTTGCATTGCAGACCATCCGAGTTAGTGTTCCCGAACTGCCTTCCTATTTCGTCGTCGTCAACATAACTAGGTCTGCACCTAACATGGCTTGCCATAGCGCCTATCCATGCGGATCGATCAACGCGGCTCTAGGCCAATGTCCGGCCGAGAAACCTGGCAGAACCCCGGAGTCATTTCGGGCATCGACTTGGCTCCGGATTGGCTTCGCCTCTTTACCATGCTTGAAGACCGATAACCTCATGTCACCCTACAGTGCGCACGATGATCCGACGTCCAATTACAAACACCAATTATCGCAGACGAGATCATCTGAGAAGCCCGCCTCACTACTCCGATAACAGAATCGGCGGCCTCATACTATATTGTAGCTTCTAGGGTTATTTGCTACCGCTGTGCTAGGTCCATTGGGGCGAACAAACACTGACGCTCGATTGTCCGGAGCCTGGCGAGCGGCCCTCCCTTCCAGTCTGTCCCCGTACTCTCACTTGAATGCTCCGCCAGAGCCAAAGGTCAATGGCCTTAGGCCTTGCGTATAAAAGGGATGAAGCCTTTGACACACAAACTACCGCCCGGGTCGCAGAGGCTGGGGAGAGAGGTGGGCAGGGCCTACTCAATCGTTTTCGGGTGCGAATGTAAGTAGATTCACAGACTGTTATGCATTGGGAGCAACGTAAAGGTTTCCAACTTGAAGGTAGTCTTTGGAATATCATAGGATAGGCTTCTCACGACTTTGGGCCTGCTCGCTTCTTCTGCGACATACTCAAGATGATCTGAGAGCAGTGCCTCTAGCTCCTCCAGTGTCGTCCATAAACCGAACGAGCTGGGTAAGTCTCGATGGGAATGCCGTTTCGGCATGATTGCGGTGAGCGGTCGAGCAGCATCCGTGGTTCTTCCTCGCTGCCTTTTGCATTTTCGATACACCAGTCATCGCCTGTGTATTCGTTGATCTCGAAGTTCTGGCAGACTGCGGGATCCATCGAGTCTTTGCATTTCTGGACTCCATTGTATGAAGCTCACGCCTTACTTTAAATTTCGCTGTTTGGACGAAAGGGACTTGTATTTCTGTTCCTGGCGAATGTCAAGTGAAAAAAGATAGTGTAGGGTCAAGTCGATGACCAGTGTAGGATAAATTACCACCCCGTCTTCCTAGACCGCCGGCCATGGCTCTGTGTGATCTTCATGTACTTCGACCCCTCAACATGAACGACCGTACAATGGCGACACGAGCTGTGGACTCATCATTGACGGGACACGAGAACCTCTCTCAGAAGCCGGTAAGGGTTGGTACACAGGGGCCATAAGCCAGTTCGTCCTGTTTTGTCTTCTTCTTCCAGATGTTTTGACTCAATAGCTTGCCCCGGGGATTAACTACCATGGCTTTGTGAGGGTTTCCAGGCGGCACTGCTCATCGAAACGGGGGTTTGGCGTCATATCAAATTGTTCTTGTCTTTGGTATTCCGCAGTGAACAAACGGAGGAGGGAGAGAAGTAGTCACAAATCGAACATGATGGAACGACCTGCCATGTCATCGTCTCCTATCGAGTTTGCAACTTGAGCAGACGCAGCTCCCAGATGTCTCGAACGCCCAAAGCGCGAGTCACTGCTGTGAGGGTGGGCTTGGAGGGCATGGCGCAGTCTTTTGTGCAAGTCTTCTACTCGGTGACATGCCGAACCAAGCCGCTTTTAGATAATCTCGACCGCGACCCGTCGTTCGTATTGTCTTCCAGCGTGTTTGAACTCCTGGTATACATCAGAGCCTCCACATCACTGTAGTGGCTGCCGGAATGCCACGACACGTCCCGCAGCTTGTAGAGCGGTTCCCCAAGAAGGGGCCACCGGCATCGTTGAAGATCTAGCGAGGGAACACGAGCCAGGCGAATATAACCCGTATTCCGGAACCCGTTGTAAAGGGCCACGAATCGTTGCGAAGAACCCGCTCATGTTGAGACATGCAACCTCCAGCCAGTACCCTGCCTGGCGCGGGGCATCTCTCTGTCTGCTTGCTTATGCCGGACCATCCTGGCTTGTACGACGTGCAGCAGCAAGCACCAGGGCATGGGATAGAGGGAACTCTAGAATGAGGACACGTTGCAATTTACGCCTCTTGGGTAATGAGATTCTGTCCATGCAACCCTTCATGGGGGGACTCGCTGCACAGCTTTAATCGAGTCAAGGAGAAATCCGGAGACTCCAAGCCCGTAAATGTCAGCTACAGATTCTGTGGATAGCAGGATAACCTTTGGTAGATTGCTGCAGGCGGTTCCGCCCCAGCCGACACTGCCCATCTTATAGCCTCGCGACGGCAGAGACTGGATCATGTACTTCAGTTCCCAGGGTGACTCATGGGAGCGGCGTGTCGTTGACGCCAAGTTATGGTTGGAGCAAGCCCGTCGATGCCCGATGCCTCATTCTGTCCCTTTATGAAAAGTCGGATGATTATGGAGATTTCAGACTGGGATCATTGGGGCTTATTTCGGAATCAGCACCCTTTGGGAGGTTGTTGCTATCCCCTCCTCTTCTTATCCCGAAACAGGGAGCGACGCAGTGTTTTTCCTTGGGCCGAGAAGAACACTTGAGCCAACTGTGATATAACGGAGATGATCGAGCACTTATATGCTACGGAAGTTGTGGTATATAACACGAGCCTTGCCGAGGATACCTCCGAATGCATGGTTTGTTATGTCCTGACCTTGGACTTTGCTGTGCTATAGGTTTTATCATCGAATGCAACTCTAAAGCGGTCCAAGTATCTTTCTTTATGTCTCCCTTCACTACAGTCAAGGGTACGCCTAGATATGTACCTGTACTTGTTCGTATTGTATCTCGACCAGCCAATAGAAAGAAGGATAGTGAATAGGCCCGTCTGCCAGTTTTCAGTTCTCCAAAATATTTCTGTGTAAACACTCTGGGGGGGAAAAAAGACGTATGTTGCCAAGCGATAATGGGTGTTTTGGACTGAGAAGCTTGAGGCTCTCCCAGCCTTTTACACATCTCTGGCCACACTCAAAAGCCATCTCAACCTTCATTCATTGTCTTTCTGATCTAGAATAGGCATGCCTGTATGTATACAAAATAAGTAGTGGGGAAAGATTGTCTACAGCACACAAAACACGGCCTGAATCCGTGGCACTTCAAAATCGGACCTTTATTCATGATCGAGTCCTGCTCCCCGTGGACAACATGAACGCCGTTCTAAACCCACGTAGTACTTTCAGCAGAAGACTCGAACCACTCAGTCGGTTTCTCGAGGACGTGCACCTGCGGAATGTCGATTAGGCCAATGCGTGCCTCTCTCTCCAGCCTCCGCGACCCTGGCGACGACTGGTATGCCAAGGGCCTGGGCTATATTACATGCAAGCACAAAGCTATCTCCTCGGTCACTGGCCTTTGGTTCTGGCGGAGAGTTCAAACGAGAACAAGGAACACTAAGGGAAGACTGCCTTCTAAAACAAATGTCTTTCTGGTCTCGAGACGACCATAGTCATGACCGATGGGACGGAGCGCCCCGAGGAGTCAAACATCGCTGCCTGTTCACCTCAAAGGAATTGCGCAAAGCGGGAGTAAGGGTTAACCCTCGACGGTACCAGTAACAAGTTCTCTTAAATGTCTAGATCAAGGGGGGGAGGAAAGGTGGGATGGCTCTCAACATGACCAGGCCCATCTGTAGACGTCCCCCGTCAACCGCCGCCGACCTAGACCACGCCGAACCAAACACGCCAAACATCGCCCCGGCCACGGAGCGCTGGCCGTCCCAAACCACCGCAAAACACCAAACGCAAAGGCTATACTTTTCCCTCTCCCGTCCCGCATGCCCGATTGCGAAAGAAGACCGCCGATCCGTGGCCCGAGTTCTCCCTCGCATCGGCCGGGCCCCCAACGGCCCAGCCCGGCACATCCAAACGCGAAAAGCGGGGCCGCGCATCGGGGAACGAGTTTACCACGGCCATCCCGGCCACCGCCCGCACTCGCGATCGGCATCGGGGTTGCGTGGGAGGGCGCGGTTGCGCGCTGCTCACGTCGACTTCACTCACTTGTCGTTGCCATCACCTACCTTTTGCCCTCCATCTAGAATCGCCCGGTTCTCTGGTCCAAAGCCAGACGTCATTTGCTTGACCTCGCTTTACCCCTCTCGAATATTTATCTCCCTTCGTTTCCCCCATCGCGCCGACCTAGTCTTTGTCACGAAACTCAAATAAACGTCACGAGCCTAGAGCTGCGCCTCAAGCCGTAAGCCGACGGTGAAAGGGAACAAGAATGCCCCCCCCAAAACACACCGCCAAAGGCCACTGTGTCTTGGCGCAGCCACGCACTTCATCGGAAATTTGCACAGCCAGCCGTTAAGGCAGCCGCACGCGGGATGGCTAGTACCGAGAGAGATTAACCACCAGAGGACCCTATCCCATCGGGAATTGCGGATAAGTCCTTCCGAAAAAGGCAGGGACATCGTGGGCGGAAAATAAAATGAATGACCTGAAAGACCGGCTTAAACCTACTATGTAGGCCGCGGGCACAATACGGGACTTGTCCATCTGCCTTTGCCTCCATGGCCAACAGGCGGACCGATGGTCGACGACGCAACTAGTCATAACACCGGCTTGGATGAACCAACTCTGAGGAGGGAAGCCGGATTCAGGCTCGGAAGAAAAGGAGCCCTGATTTAGGCCGAAGCCCCTTCCTCAAACTTGCACGAGCAACGCCCGGAGCCCGCTCCTGTGCCGTGCCAGAGGCAAGATTAGGCTGAATGACAAGGCTCGACGGGACAACCTGACTTGCCGACCGCATCGGGCACCGGTTATAGTAGTCCAGACCATCGTGCGGGCAGAAGACGACGGGGCAGGTTTCGATTTGGGGGCCATAGTTTATCGCCCGCTGGGGATGGCTCCTTGTCATTGACTGTCGTGATCGGGTTACAGGCGTCAACCTTAAAGTGAACGCGAAAGTGTGCAAGCAAAGGTTTTGCCGTGCAGTAGCGCGTGTTCCCAAGATAGTGGTTTGGTGTGGTGGGAAGGTTCGAGGTGGGCGCGTCAAGACACGAATCTCGGGCGGCGGCGGATACACACGCCGTCGACGTCTCAAAACGGGCCGTGAGGAGGGTGGGGGGACCACGAAGAGGATGGAGCGTCCGAAGTAAAACTAGCTCAAATGCATATCTCCCGCCCGCTTGGAGTATCAGATAACCTGGAGACAAATCTGTCCAAAACGCAAAAAATAAATAAAAATTAACCCCGCGCAGTTGTCGGACTACCGACACAACTTACACAACGGAGCACTGCCCGTCGTCGTCGTCGTCGTCTTCCCGTACGACCTCACGTGCACAGTCACTAGGGCGACGTGGTCGTGGGCCAGGTGGGCGAGGGATGCTGAAACGGCATGTCGCCAGTTTCGTGCCCGTGCCCCAGGGTGCCTTGAAGGGGTTACCGGGGGAGTCAAGTGTCCACAGTCGTGCCAGGCATCACGCATGTTTGATCCGCATCTTCAAGTTCTGGCGAAGAGAAGAGAGGTCTAGCTTTTGAGATGGCAGAAGGCCCTACCAAAGCTGAGACGAGAGAGACCCAAAAATCGCATACCATCTTGAGTGACCCCCGACGGATTGTGCGGGCTGTAGAGCGGCAGCCGTTGGTGGCCTCAGTGTCATTTGATGATCTGGCCCGTGGTGGAACGATGAGATTATGGCTGTCAACCTCTGACGCGGCATCTGTTCGAAACCTTTCAAGTGACGAGGCCCAACTCAACTCCCAGCCGCCCCAAGGCTAGAAGGTTTTCATGGAGAGCGAGCGAGACTGAGAGATTGGACCAAGTGGGTTAAAGTTGGCTGCGAGCCGCAGACAGAAAGCAGACAAGCCGGGATTGCCTGACAAGGCCTAGACCGCGCGTGTTCCCCAATCCGGGTAGGGAACCGTGGCGCATGAAGCACAGAGTGTCCGCCTTCCAGGGCTGAGCGACCAGATGCGTGCGTGTGCAGCGTCGTTTGATGAGACGAGACAGAGACGAAAGAGAGAGGATGACGACCCCAGCATTGTCTCCTCATGGCCTGGCCAGGCGAAGCTTCGAGGCAGGATGACGAGGGAGAGAGAGAGAGAGAGAGAGGCAGCAACGGGCTCGTTCGCCGATCCAGAAGGCGGGCGGGCTGGTCAATGCTCCGGTAGTCTTGCATTGCTGGGGCGACGGGCAGCAGATTGGAGAGCAATAAGCAGTCCCCGACCAGGCGTCGTCCCAAAACGGTAACGGATTTGAGGCTCGGCCGAGCAAGGCCCTTTGGTGAAATTGCACACGGACTGGGATCGTGTCGTGGTTCCTAGATTCCCCCAGGCATGGCATGGGTTCACGGGTGTTGGAGAGTTGAAGCATCTTCTGCGGGCATACGAGAGAACAGGGAAAACGGCCGACGAGGTGGGGATGCCAGGTTTGAATCCCTCGAATGAGGGATCACGATCGGGCGGACACATCGTCCAGGGGCCTGGATAGAGGTCTTGCTTCGCCGCGCGTGAACAGGTTCGCCTGATGGTCCAGGATCCTCTGGTTGCAGCGTATCGTCTTGACAGACGTGGATCTGCCGTTCAAAGCTTGCAAGTTGTAGCGGGTGGCTTGGCTGTGTCAACTCAACTGCCTTGCTGATATTACCGTTATGCGTGGCCAGCACATACGCCAGCGCAAATAGACGCGTGCCCGGTATCAAGAAGGAGATGAGGGTTTATTTCGGGACCGGGCAGAGTCAAACCCACACTGACCGAATCGATGGCGGGCGAAATGAAGGTGGGCTGGAGCGGCGATGCGAATTGGATGATATGCATCGTCCTTTTTTGCGCACGGGTCGGGCAGGGGAGAGGAGCTTGTCGTGGTGAGAGCGTCTGCGAGTGCGCAAGTACACGCGCAGGATTCGCGAGAGTTTCTGCTGCTCGCGTGCATTTGGACGTGCATGGAGAGTTTTCCCGTTCTGTCCTCATCTCCCGAACCCTATTTTGGTGAGGTTCATCAGACGGGAATCCCGAATGGGGACGACTGACTTGTGTCCCTGTGCTGCGTACCTATGCGATTGTACCTATCTAGCCGTCGTCGTCCCTTGAAGAGGAAGGCGGGCAGTTGCAACAGCCCCGGATTCTGGGAGGAACGGTGACACAGACTGCTACCGGGGGTTGCTCAGTTTAACGACATTGGAGGGGAATTGGAGCCCCATATCCTCTTCAGGTGACGATTCGAGACTCTGGAATCAGTGGCCGGGGGTCGTCGTCCCGCAGGAGCTCGAGGGCAGCAATAACGGGGCGCTGAGCAGAGGGGGAAGAGTCAGTGGCCGTGGACCGGAAAGGGCCGACCTGCAGTGTGGTAATTTACCGGAAAATAGGCGCCCAAAATAGACGCGTGCACGAATGACGAGGGAGAGGACGACGTGTGGGCGTGTGATGGAGGGAAAGTGGTCGAGAAGGGCGAAGCGGGATGTTCCCTGTGCGTGCAGAGCAGAATGGACGTGTTGGCTGATGAACAGACCGACATTTCGAAAATGGCGGCTTCTGTCTCTGTCTATCTGCCCCTCCTGCGTCTTACCTAGTACAGGTATTCGGCGGCAGGTACTTAGTTGCTCTTGCTGTTACGGATATTGCCAGTGATGCTCGCGACAAGTCATGAACGGGTGGGTGCCAGAGGTGAGGGACCTGCTACCTCATTCAGTCCTTCCTCCCTTCGGACCCCCAGTCCATCTGCGCGCCTGCCCTGCGATGCCGAGGTGCCACTCTCTATTTTTCCCTGTTGGTAAGTGGTCAAATTTGGTGCAGTCGCCGGAGGTCGGTTCGTCGCTGCCACGCTTTCTTTTTCGAACTCATTGGGTGGGTCCCACCCGACCGCTCAGGGGGTCCCGCTGTTTCAGATTTGCCAAGACGTCGAGGAAAATAAGTGTAGCTTCGAATTTCGACCAAGAACAAGCAGGCCCCCGACGCTCCTAATCTCCCGCGCAGCAACCTGGATTGGAAAGCTGCATGGGTGGGGGGCACGCCTGGATCGAGATAGTCCCTCTCACACTGTTACACTGTACGACGGCCTCCCCGTGGTGCGGCGGCGACAGTGCGGACGACGAGAAATTGCCTCCAACGATCTCCTGCCGCGTTCCTTCAGCGGGATTCGCAAGCCACAGGCAAGACACCAGGCAAGGCCTGGCAAGAGGAGAGGGGGGGGGGGCGCCAGAGGAGAAACAGAGGGTTTGAGGATCACACTAGTCTCGTCATCTCATTTGTCGCATTTTTGCGTTTTCACACTAGATTGTTTGACGGAGTGTTTTTGGATCTCCGATCGCGAAATTGCGATGAGCTATGCGCAAGTGTGAGTCTGAGAGAGAGTGAGAGAAGGGGCCTGTTTTGGGTGAAAGGGAAGGGGAGGGGAGGGGCACTGTCTTTGTTCAGTTTGTTGCCGCCTGCCGGGCGCGCCGCCGCAGCAGCATGCTCGTCAAAAGAAACAAATCTGGGTTCATGCGACGATCGAACAAAGGAGGCTCTGCCGGGCCTTGCCAGGGCGAGAGTTGTATCAGACATCCGAGCGCCCTCCTTTCTCCTCCTCGCCTCCACCATCCATCCCATGCGTCCAACGTCAACGTCAACGTCAACGTCGTCTTCGTTTTTTTGGTGAGGGACGAGGCAGAGGATGACGATGGTGCCCCCCCGGCGTGTGGGGAGCGAGGCAGAGACATGGGACGAATCGGTGGGTAATGCCATGCCTCGACGGGGGAGATTGACGAACGGTGAGAGTAAAATAGAGCACGTATACGAGCAGCAACTATTGGGTGTTCCTAAATCTGGTAGAGAGTCAATATCGACCATCATGGCCGCCGCCTGTCAGGTAAAGGTATCATCCATGAAGGGGAAACCCACGATGTAAGCTGCCCCATGCCTCGGAAAGTCCCATACGAGGGCGTGCAGGGATTTTGCCGAGAGCAGAGTCGGAGGGATGTCTCTGCTTGTCAAAGAAAATGCCCGTTTCTGGTTTACGCAGCGAACAAGAACGAGCCGGCCAGCTAGCTGCTCAGACACCACACATGTCGATCAGGAACTATGGAATGCTGCCTTTAGGTGTGGCTTTCTCGATCCTGTCTCTGCTTTCCTGCATGCCACGCGGTCCGGATGACGGTGCGCGATGGAAAACTCGCCCCCCGAACTGAGTCACCTGAAGCTTGCCCACCAAAATGGCACGGCGAATCTCTCGTTGAACCTTGATCTCCATGAAGATGGCGCTGCCCGTCCAGTGATTGACAGCGCGGATCCCATATCGACAGAATGGAGACGACCGTTGGAGATTCCGAGACGGGGAGTCCCCGTTCTCGGTCGGCCGCCGACAGATGAGGCCTGCGCCTACATTGTGGACATGCCGGCCGCGGTGGGTTCGGTGGTCCAGCGTCAACCTGAGCCTCAAGACGGACCTCCGCTCGTCATTGTCGCCTCCTTTGTTTGGGGCAGATGGAGATGCCGTGTTACACTAGATGGAGAGGAGAGTCTAGATTGGATCCCTGACTCCCTCCACACTAAACCTTGGTAACCGGATCGGTCAGGGTGGCAATGTAGTCATTGTCTACCACTGTTTCCGACAAATCAAAACCGATGAAGTATCCCCCATCCCATCGCGACTTGTGACACTGCAAATGGGGGGGGGGGGGGGGGGGGGGGGGGGGGGGGGGGGGGGGGGGGGGGGGGAGGACCACTGGCGGCATGACCGATGAGCTGGGTTGAGTTTTCTCGAAAAGGGGACCCCTACTTGCGATGGGGATGGTGAGCGTACAGTGATCGCAGCTTTGCCGCCCGGGGCGCAAAGTTGGCTGTGTTCAGACTGCTTGGCTGGAATGTTGGAACAGGTTGTCCAGCGTCCGGGAACAATATCTTTGGCGGCTAACGCTGAGCCGCGGAGAAGGGGGGCGACGGCGGCGGCTTTCATGGGGGTGGTTCAAACTGAAACCAGTGGTTGGTCCGTTGGCTGTGTGGACGGCCACATCTCGAGAGGGCAAGACAGCACGCGCAAAGACCAGTCAACGCGAGCCCATCGCCAACTCGGCTTCGAGAAGGAAGGGGCTCGGTTTGGAGACATTCATGTTCTAGATTTTGCCCAAGGGGGGCTCGGCGTGCGGTAGGAGAACTGGCTTGTTGGCAGGCTGGTGTCTGAGTCGGTAGCGACGTTGGCATGGGATTTTGTTTGGTTCAAAGATTGGGGAAGTCGAAAGAGATCACAATCGACTTTTGGTTTGGCAGCGTTGAACTGTGGAGAGTGGGAATGCTGGAATGATGAAATGATCTGCAATCGACATTTTTAAATTCATCTGACATGACTCTCCCACGAACCCACGAACCCGGCCGAGAGATAGGAATGTCGGTCGGACTTTCCCAAAGACACGCTTACTGTAGGATGTTCTCTTTTTTTTCTTCTCTACGCGGCAGGAAACGGTTGTGGGTTGGAACGTCGGGATTTGACCGGGTCCAGCAACAGGGGAAGAAAAAAAGAGGGCAGCTAGCACCAGAGTCTCGGTATTTCGTTGCAAGGATGGAACTAGAGAAGGAGACGAAGGAAGAAAGAAAAAAAAAAGAGCACAGGACGCCAGGAGGTCCTCCATGCCTGGTAAGCACCTCAGCGCCAGACAGGCTGGGACATTCGGAAACACTGGGGCTAAGAGCGAGAGATCCAACAACCGAAACGAGGCGGCCGAGGCAAGGACGATCACTTTTCCTGTTTGTTGGAGAGAATCGGCCGAGGCTGCCCGGCTCGAAAAGGAAGCAAAAGGGAAAGAAAAACAAAGTTCAGGCCGATGATGAGTTGCAGACTTGTAAGCTGACACTCGGGTAACAAGAAACGTGGTGTTGTTACGCTTGACAGGCCTGTCATATTCTTCTTAGTTTGGCTTTTCCATGTCCCGTCCGTACCACGGAACCGATTCGGTGTCTGAGTGTCGCGCATACGTGTATGTGTGTGTGTGTGTGTGGTGGCTGTGACTCTGCTCTGTGTGAGCTGCTGTTGGTCGTTTCTGTGACTGCACTGCACGCACTGCACACTGCACAAGTCCGTGGTGGTCTCTCGCTCGGGTAAGCAAGTCCAAACATGGCGTTCTTCGAGGGGCAAACAGGGCCGGAAATAAGGTGCTGGTGTTCACACTCGAGGGGCAAACCCGCAACCGTAATGGCGCATCATTCCTGGTCCTGCGACGGCAGAGAAGTAATGTAGAGAAAACGGCGGCGGCCCCTGGCAGCAGATACATAGTAGATCCATTCCGTCCTGAGCAATGCGGCAGCGCGGTGCAGTGGCGAGAAGGGAAACGGAGAGTGGAAATGATGGGTTATGTCTGCTGCAGTAGTCTCTTCTCAACCAAACCCCCCCCCTATCTGTAAGAAGTCGACGATCAACCGGGAGTGTGATTCCGCGACTGCGAGTTGGAAGCGGCTGCAACAACAGACAGGTCAGAAAGACTTAAGACGGTAGGTCTCTCTCTCTCTCTCTCTCTCTCCAAGGAAGCAAAGGCGAGACTGACATGATGAACACCATGGTCCAAACAAGACGATTGAAATAAAATGAACCTATCCTGCACGCGGTCAAGCCAAATCAGCGCTCGTCGAGCTCCCATTGGCTTAGAATTGGCGCCGACGGGCGACGCAAGGCGCATGCACCACCACACACGACGACAACCTGGGACGGGGGGGTAGCGGAGTGGAACCGCGGACTTTTGCTATTAATAGCCCCCGGTCATGTTTCGCAAAACACGCTCCAGTCACGATGCAAGCCCACACACTCCCTTTCCCTCAGGGATCACTTGCACTAACTTGGCAAGGGGAAGGAAAAAAAAAAGGGACCCCACTCTTTCGTGTCTCTACTCTCCACAATAAGGCTTTGGCTCCACTTGGACTGGTGGCCCTTCACCAACCCTCACAAGCACTATGTAGGTAATATGTACCGTATGTAGTGTAGAGCTGAAGATGGAGACGTGAGAGGGAAAAGAGAGAGAGAGAGACCGCGCGAGCGAAGGCGACGGTCCAGTCAGCTTCGTCCATTTGCCTCTCTTGGCGGCAACGGTGGGGAGCGGCGGCTACGACACGCCAGCCTCTCTCCCCTCTTCCCAACCGTCAATGGCATCAGCACGGCATCGATGCCAGTCCAGGCCGTTCTGTCGCTTCTGCGCGGCTTGTTCCCTCTGCATGTTGCAGGCGTCAGGCCTCACTCACCAGCGATTGTTCAATATGGCCGGGCCCGTACGCGAGCATACTAGGTAGATGGTCATTCATTACCTGACTGACCGACTAACAACTCGGCAGAGCAGGCAGTCAATCTCCCCTCTCGGGTGCCGCCATGTCGCGGCTCTAAAACAACAACAAATGAACCCAAGGACGGGCACCAGTCCAAGTCCTCTTCAATGGCGGCGGCTTAGTGTGGTGATGCACTTTGACTTTTGCCCCTTCCCCCCAAGGCCGAAGTACGATGGATGGGAGACAGACGGTAGTGCTGTGCAGACGAAGCTGTAGACGAGACCGCACTAGCAACACCCGATCCGACCCTAGCAGACGAGGTCTCTCACGTTTTTATTTATTTACGCGCTATGGTTGGGAACGCTGGGTGGGCAGTGGGCAGACAGGGAACTCTGTCACTTGCATCGAGCCTCTCCCTCTCTCTCCAGTGTTCGTTCCTCTAGTGTATATTCCCTGGGTCCCCACCAGCCAGCTAGGTAGCTGTCATGACTGTTGTCGTTGCTGCTGCTGCTGCTTCTGCCACTCGAGCAAACGTCGTGCGTATGGACTAGTTAGCCTCGAGGTCAATGAGCAATGTCGTAGCCGTAGTTAGCTGTAGCAGTAGTGATACTATTCGTGGCGTAACCCGTACCCGGGAGCAATGGGAGGCACAAAAAGGGTACGTACCCCGTGCTGTGGTATCTCAGACAGAGAGGACGACGGGCGGGAGACAGAGGGGAAGAGAGGGTACGTACCTCCCGTACCTTGCCTCGAGCCGTGCTAAGGTACTTTGGGCTGTCCCAAGTTTCTACGGTAGCCACTAGCAGCCCGGGAAAGGACCCCTGCCCCGGTCGCCCCAGTGCCTCACGCCCTCAGCCAGCAGCCAACCCTGGGAACCCACCCACCACCCGTGGTCCTTGCCTTGGACCAGCATCCATCGACCAGCATCACTCTCCAGGCGCAGGCCAAACCCAGCCCGCCCGCGTCCATTTTCGACCAAGGCCCATTCTCCCATTCTCCAGTCGCTTGCGTGCAGCACCAGAACCAGCTCCAGCACCAAGCAACCAGCATCTCTGCACCGCGCAGCGTCCTCCCCCCCTCCTCCTTCCACCCCCCAAGATCCCAAACCAACCCATCCAATCCTTTCACTCCTGCCGCTGCCGCTGCCGCCGCTGCTGTGTCGCTGTCGCTGTTGCTGCTGTTACTGCTGCTGCGAGCCTGCCCCCGTCGTCTCCGTCTTTCCCCTTCCAGGTCCTGTCGGGCCCTTCTCTCGAACCCTTCTCACCTCAGTCCATTCAAACTCAACTCAACTTTCAACCACCGCACATTCTTCCACCACCACCACCACCTCTTTTTCCCACTTCTTCCTCCCCCCCAATTCCCAATTCCACCCCTCTCTTGTTCTCTACACCTACCTACCAATACTCAATTCTGGTCCGGCGCCCTTCCCAACCGGCAAGCATCCTTTACTTCATTCACCTTTCCACTCTCCCTCTTACTTTACCCGCCGTCTCATTCTCATCCATGTATCCATATTGACTCGACGGTGCCACATCTCTGTTTCCCGCCTACAGCATGTGCTAACCCCAAGCCGCCGTTTTCGTCGTGACTACCAGCCATTGTTTTCTCTCTTCTCCATTCTCTTCCACCACCACCACCACCACCACCAACCACTTACTCTTCACAACTGTTCTTCCATTTCACACACTCTGCTCTCTTCTCGACCTTCACGACGTCTTCAACTCTCGCCACCCACGCCAGAGAGACCCGCCCAATACGAACAGTGTCCCCGCCATCTCACCTGTCTGAGCTATTCTTGTCGCGAGACTGCTCGCCAGACCAGCGCATACTGCGGGCATTGCACCGAGTACGAGGAGTAGTACGAAATAGAGAAGGAGAGAGGAGATCTCGGTCCTGCCGAGACTTGGATCACCAAAACCCGCCGACGACGAGGAGCAAAAGCATCGACGGGATTCAGCAGCGCTGTCCTGCGATCTAACCCAATCGCCCGCGCACCTTTCCTTCATTCGGCACCAACCGCGACTCCCGCTCCTTCAACCACCACCCACCGCAATCATTTCCTTAACCATTTCGCCCACGCTGCCCCCCTCGGCCTTCACAGTCTCGCCGCCCGAGACTGCCGCCAACACGTTTCCCTCGCGCAAGAGAAGAGGAAGAGAAAAGGGATCCGGGCAGCCCATTCCAAAGGTGCACAGAACCATGCCGTCAGCAGCGGCGAGGCGGATCTACGAGGATCAAATCCCCTCCTTCATGTCAGTCTTCGACCTAGACGCAGAGACCATCGCCGCCCAGGAAACTGTCACTCTCGTCGACCCCAAGTTGATGGAGATGGAGGCTACCGGAAAGCCCTTGGGCAACCCGATCCAGCACCTGCGGCCCACGATGCCGTCAGATCCCACCCACAAGCACCACGACAGCACCTCCACACAGGCCTCCGAGTCTGCAGAGTCCTCGCCCACGACGACGCTCTCGACAAGCGACTGCTCCCCGCTGTCGGATCCGTCCCCCTCGTCTTCCCCGGACTCTCCCGTCAATCTGATACCCCTCAACTCTTTCCCGGCCACGTCCTTTGGCGGTCTTTCGCCCATGTCTTCGATGAACACTCTTACTGCGGCAGAAACCACGAGCTTCGGCCGACCCATGACCTCTCCCTCGCCGCGCCGTCCCAAGAACATGAAGGGCCTGTCAATCCAGCCGCCCTTTGTGAGCAACACAGCCACGACGCTCGTCTCCGAGCCGGCGTCGCCCTCATTTATCAAGCCTACCATCCCAGCAATGAAGCGCAAGCCCAGCCAGCTGAGCCTCAACACCAAGACATCAGATCTCGTCATGCGGAACACCCTGGAGGTTCCCGGCACGCCCGGCATGGCACCCATTCTGCAGAGGCGCGCTCTCAAGCATTCGACCTCGTCCCCCCACATGCTGCCTTCGCTCAAGTCTGCGACATTTGGTCCCCCCGGTGGAATGGGTTTCCCCAAGGTTTTGGAGAGGAACGAGTCGGGCCTATCAGAGTTCCTGAGGCCGACAAAGACTGGCGTCGGCTCTTCGTTCGACACGACAATTGTTGAGGAGGAATCGCCGATCAAGACGCAGCTCGCGAGCCGCGCTGCCCTCGACTTTGAGCCCTACCACGAGAACGAAAACAACGAGGACCAGAAGACACCTGGTTACCCAGACGGCCCCATTGCAATCTACGAAGACAACGTCTACCTTTACTTGGAGCCGACGGCAGAGGAGGCGTCCAAATTCGACACCGTCATCAACGTCGCGCGGGAGGTCAATAACCCGTTCGCGTTCCTGCCAACGCAGGATGAGCGTATGTCGGACTCTCCCGTCGTCCTCAGCCCCATCCCCGACACCGCCGTATCCACCGCAAGTTTCTCCACGGCTTTTGAGTTCCCTACCAGCGACAGAGTCGAAACACCTACGACGCCCAAGGCCATGTCGTTCTCCATTAAGCGCCCAGAGTACATTCACATGCCCTGGGACCACAACACAGACATCGCGCAGGACCTGATGCATCTCTGCGAAACAATCGACGCGAGGACGAAGGAGGGAAAGAGGGTCCTCGTCCACTGCCAACAGGGCGCGAGTCGATCTGCCAGTCTCATTATTGCGTACGGTCTCTACCGGAACCCTGACCTCAGCGTCAACGACGCCTACTACGCAGCCCAGGGGAAGAGCAAGTGGATCAGCCCCAACATGAAGCTCATGTACTGCCTGCAGGACTTCCAGAAGCAGGTCTCCAAGAAGAAGGCCTCGCCAGGATCAGCCTTCCGCCCTCGAGCGGGACGCAGCCCCACAAAGCACCGTCTGACGCTTTCCGCCGATGCCGCCATGGACATTGCGCCCAAGGAGCCCTTGACGGCTCCTCTCCCAGGCGAGAAGGAGGGCAGCTCTGGGAACGCAAGCCCAAACAAGGGTAGCCCTACCCGCATAAGAGGACATTCAACGCCTGGCAGTCAGCCAATCTCGCCTGGACCGTCATCCGCACCGTCGAGCTTTTCCTGGTCAGAAAGCGAGAACTCGGCAAAGTTTGGGACCTTTGACGTCGATCGCTTGCTCCCAACCAAGCCTGCCCCGCCTGTTTCGGGCCTGGCACCATCGTCGTCCTTCTTCGCCAAACCGCCGCCGTCGCCTGGCTTTGGAGCACATCGATTCGGCCCATCAGCCGGCCTTGGTTTCTCCAGTTTGAATCTCGGCCCGTCAATAGACTACGAAGCGAAAAGCACCACCCAAAAGGAACGTCCTGTCACAATGGTTGGCGCGATCCCTGACGATGCGGCCCTCATGTCACCTAGAGCAGAGACGATGACGAAAAACCCACTGCACGACTCTTGCAGCGAGTTCCCAGGCATGCGATTTGTCGAAGTTCCGCCAACCCCAAGCGAAGGTCTGTTCTCGCCTCGACAAACAATGTTCCCCAGGGATCCTTTCTACCCCTTCGGACGCCCCACCCAGGTTGCCGACCCGCGAAGTCCGCCTACCAAAGGTGAAACGCCAATTGTGAGGTCTATTGACGAGCTGCTATGACCGCGGCCAGGACGGTATACACCGCCACTAAGCGGCTAGTACTAAGCCTCCTGAGATTGGACTATTTCGGCGACACTCGGCCGAATTTGGGCTACTGCGACTATTTTCCGCGACACACACTAGTCGATACGAGTGCTTTGCGACAACGCAATAACACTGACGACCGAACCCTCCCGGGGCTCTCTCTGTACGAGGTTTGCGGGCGATCGGAGCATGAGACGGCGATTCAAAACACGCGCGCCCGCCAGCTGAGCCAGAGGATTAATCCATTCCCGTTGAATGTTTGTATAGCATTTGGAGGCGTTGCATCATTCGGGCCGGGAAAAAAAAGGGGAACCATTGGTAGACATAACAGCATCATGGAAAACACCCTCGCGACCACCGCCGACAATCCAAACGAGACGTGCACTTTTCCCGGGCCAACCCCATCAAGCACGACAAGCTCCAAAAGCTTAGCGATCATTAAGCCGGCATTTCTTTTGTCATTTTCAAGCCTTCTTTTCAGAGCGCAGCGAGTGGCGAGCTGGCGATTGGTATCGTCACGCGAGCACTTTGCAAACAAACGTACTTTACTACCATAAACCGAAATGTGTAATCTAGAATCGCATCCTCCGGGCGCGAATATTGGAACGGAAAGGCGGGAAGCAACTTCTCCCTATTTGGACATGGATAGGCAAGGAAACGGGGGTTCGGCCATCTATCTATCGTGCAGTCATTATCAGGTGTGCCAACGTTTTGGACGAGGGAGTTTAGGGACCCGAGGGTATTTTGTTTTTGTTTCTTTGGTACACACAGGTTTTCCCTCACAAGGCTTTTTCCCTACGGGGACTGGCTTGCTTGGAGAGACGACGGTTGTGGACGACATATTTTTCCACTTCCAAAAAAGGACACCGGCATGCTTTTTTTCTTTCCCTTCCATTGTTGTCGAGTTTAGGTTTACTATTTTTTCCGCGGGTCTATCTACGGATGACTTTCCGCAAACGCATATGGAGTCCAAGGCAAGGTGGGGGGCGAGGACGAGACGAGGATACCATGACTGCATGGCTGGAGGGAAAGAGAGGTAGATGATTTGAGAAGAAAAAAAGAGAGAAGCCACACTTTGTGTGTCAAACCTGTTGTTTCTTGTTTCCCCCTGCGGACTGTGTCATGATCGTGAGAGTATGAGACTTGCGGGGTATGTTGGGGGGGGGGGGGTGAAGGATGTGGGATGCCGTCAGCCAAACGGCTCGTCGACGTGGACGGGACGTCTGATCCACACACGGGGTCCCGGCAGCCGCCGAGTCGAGGGCATGTTTCTACAGGCTGAACCCCCAAGCCCACTCGGTCCGGTGAGAAGACCGGCGGCCCAATCCTACCGGGGGGTTCCAAAAGATACCGCGGGCGTCTCCGGGTCGGTCACCAAGGCAAAGGAAGACCACGGGGACGTGAGCTGTGGGAGCGGAACCCCCTCCGTGGTGACGATGGCTCGGGGCCCTGGGCGGTTGAGCGTTGTCGCTGGACAGACGGTGCACGTCACGGGGGACCTCGGGGTCGGGGTCTAGCTGGCCTCTGATACTCTGCACAACGACGATGTGCCCACTGACGCTGGGTGGAGGGGTTCCTTGTGGACTCGTCCGCGTGCGCGCGCGCGCGTGCGTGTATGTATGTACGTATGTGTGTATGTATATAGACGTGTATGTACAAGTAGACGCGGCTTTCTATGTATCGCCAAACTAGAAAGGAGAAGACGAGGAACTGTACGCAGCGGGCGTTCCTTGAGAAAAAGCAGGTGCCCAACGGCCCAGGCTTGTTTTTTTTGGGATATCTCAAAAAGTTGTACTTGATGCAATGAAAGACGACAAAATAAACGACGCCCCCCCAATCTGCCATGGAAAGAAAACACTCCTCTCTAGCTGTGCTCTGTTGCGTTCTTGCTGTCTCTTTCAAAAGACCCGAGATGTTCTCCGCGAGCGGACACCACGACGTGGGACGCCGGGCGACGGCTCTCAAGAGGGCGGCATTTTCACAGACTGGATAAGAGCCCGCACGAAGCACTGCAAGGCCTAGATGAGTGACAGGCGGCAGAGACGGACGCGCCGGACCGGGACGTTCCCTCTCCCTTTTCACTGCGCCTTGCCGGCGGCAGCGGCGCGCTTCGCGGCCTCCTTGGCCTTCTTCTCCTTTGTCGCGATCTGGGCCTCGGCGCCGATGGCGCCAAAGACCAGGGAGACGCCGAGCCACTGCATCCTGGTGAGGCTGTGGCCAAAGGCGAAGACGGAGAGGGCCATGGTGACCATCTTGCGGGTGACGGTAACGGTGACGAGGAGGACCGACGAGAAGGTCGAGAGGGTGTAGACTGGGAGCACGTTAGCGAGCCAAGTCTCACGGCAACATGCAGACAAACGAGAGCAATTGTGGAAGGGGGAAAGGCAAGAGACGTACAGATAAAGACCTGGCCGACGGCGCCACACGCCGCGAAGCCGAGCACATCCCACCACACGGCGGGGTACCGGGCCATGAAGCTCAGCGCGGCCTTAAGCTCGCCCGCGTTACCGGCGACGTCCATGCCGAGGTACTCGCCCAGCCCCGTGTGCACCAGCCAGGGGCTTAGGACCAGGTAGCCCAGCGTGACGGCGGTGCTCATGAGGTTGTTGGCGCACATCATCTGGGGGCCAGTGTACCCCTTGAAAGTGCTGAAGATGTAGTCCTGGGTGGTGTTGGTGAGGCCGTCGAAGAGCAGGTTGATGGACAGCAGCAGCATGCCCCAGGGCATGTTGGCGTCCGGGTTAACGACCGACTTCTTCTTCTTGCTGCCCGAGTGCAGCGTGAAGACGGCGACACCGGCCGTGACGCCCGCGACGACGAGGTACTTGTACAGCGGGTAGCGCTTGCCGAAGAGGGTGGTGTGTAGGAGCATGACAGGGACGAGCTTGCAGGACTTGGCGAGGAGGAACGTGATGTAGTCGATGTGCGCCAGAGAGGCGTAGCCGAAGGGCGAGGCGAGGGAGGACGTGACGGCGACGAGCGCGAGGGGCAGGACGATGCCGCGCGACGGGAAGACGGGCGGCAGGGAAGCGGCGCCACGCGAGGAGGACCAGAGGTAGAGGAAGCCCGTCGTCGCGGCGAAGAGGGATTGGATCGTGTTGAGGAAGACGGGGTACTTGAAGACCTCGGGCTTAGAGGCCGGGCCGTAGGGGGTCGTCGTGAGCTTCTCTTGGAGGTAGGCCCACGTCAAGCTGCGTGCGAATCAATGTCAGTCGGGACGTCTTCAAAGAATATGGCTACATGGGGAAAAGGGGTAGCAGGGCGACGACGTACAATGAGGCGTAGATGCCGCCCACGGCGATCAGGATCTGCAATGCGCCGGCCTCCTTCGCCTCGACGGGCGCAGCGGGCGCGTCGACCTTGCCGTTGGGCTTTGTTGACGTCAGCGTCGCGGCTCCGTTACCGTGGCTGGGCGTCCGCGCGAGGGTGTCGGCCCTGCTGAAGTACTCGGACGACGTCTGCCGACGGATGGGGGTGGCCTGCTTCGAGCGTGCCATTGTGCTTCGTGGTCGGCGCTGCGTGTATTCTTCCGTTTCGTTTCGCGTCGTCGGTCGGGCGAAGTTGCTTCGGGAGGGCAAGCAGAAAGAAAGAGTCGCGGTGCACAACTCAGTCGTTGGGCGTGGAACGCGGTGATTGGAAAAGGAGCGACAATCACTCGATGCGTGACTACGAGCGGTCCAGAATCGAAAAGGAAAAAGAATGGTTGGAAGAGGAAACAGAGGAAGAAGCACAAGGAGTCTCGAGGTTCGAGATTAGAGGCGTTCCTAGAAAAAAAGACGGACATACAAAGACTTCCAAAAAAAAAAAAGCGATTGCAGATAGATGGTCAACCTCAGTGACAGGCCGGGCCAGATGACAGGTTGGCTTCATGCCAAAATTAAAAATAAGGTGGAGAGCTTACCTACCCCCAAGCCTCTTCAGGGTCCCCCTCCACTGCTTGTTTGTGGCCGCCCTAACCTTATCAGGAACAAGCCCAGCCCGGTGTCCCCTCTCCGGATCGGCATCACACACAGGTACCCAGAACCCCGCCCGGCATTGGCCAATCACGAAAGGAGCGCATCTTGATCCTGGATGAGGTGCAAGAATTACCATGGCTCTTCTGCTAGATCAATCGCATGTCTCCATCCTGATCTGACTGGCAAACCGCGGTCTCTGTGGTTCTTGCTGCACGTCATATCAAACATGGGCCACCCGTTTTTATCTCGTGTTGACCTAAGCACTTGATAGAGCGTACCGATCGCGGGCGAAACGCACCACGCCGTCCACTATCCGATTCCCTACGTCAGCACGTTTTACAGGGAGTCAGCACATCACATTAAGGACGTCGGGACGTCGATTTACTGAGCGGCCTTGCTCAAAGAGTTTTGTCTGCCTAGCTATGGGTTGGGCGTACTATCTGAATTCCCCTGGTGTCGGGAAGCCAATACCAGAAGTAAGAGTTCCATAACCCAAGACCAGCAGATTTTATAGGCCACTGAAGGTGTTTTCGGATCAGTCGGAGTGTAGGGGGTGGGGTAACTTTCGAGTAGGATGTGGGATGAGTTGTAGGCCGATGTCATTAATAGTGCTCCGAAGCTGCAACTCTGCTTCAAAGAGGTATCCGCGTGAAGTAATCATAAGTCGTGCCGTATGTTCAGTTCCGGAAGGCTGAATACAAGAATCCCTGTCCGTGGACCCGGGGGTATCTTTTGCCTGCCCAAACGTAGACCGGAGGACCACCCTCCCAAAAAGCAACTTGTGTGCGCAACGATAAAAAGCGAAAGTTGAGGACCAGCTTGGTGACTGATGTTGTTGCGCGCACGTCTGGGTAACCCGTCGACCCAGGAATTTTGGAAAAGCAAGAAAAAAAAAGTGTTTTGTTGCGTCCGTCCCAGAAATGAAGTGTGTAGAACCAACACACCCTCATCTCAGATATCGAGCCTTGCGGCCAAAAGTCTGCAATGTCCAGCGTCTGAAGTTAGATGTCGAACCACGGAAGGGACGAAAAGTGGAACACTTTCTACTCGGGCGAAGTAGCAGTCTGACGGCGCATCTTCTCTGCCTCGAGGTTCTCGTACAAGAGGAACAGGGCGGACTCGTTGGCCTTGGCCGTTCCCATGATTGTGAACATGCGCTCACCAGTGTCGTCGTGAGGGGCCTGGTAACGTTAGTCATCTGGGACGTGTGTGCATGGCGTCGAAGCTTCTTACCTTGGCAATGGAAATGCGCGCGCCAGAGGTCTTGCGAATCTCCGAGATCTTGCTGCCGGCACGGCCGATGATGCAGCCCACCATGTCGGCGGGAATGCTGATGTTCTGAGTCTGAAGCTCCTCGCCGTTCTCATCGTGGGTCGGAGGGCCACGGGAAGCAGCGTCCGAGTCAGAGCGACGTCCATAGGGACGGCCACCACCGTTGTTGTTGCTGGTGTTGCTGGTGCTGAAATCGGCACCGTTGCCAGTGCGCATGACACGCGGAGAAGAGTACTCGCTGGAGCGACCACCTCCGGAAGAGTATGTCGCGGTCGAGCCACCTCCAACGGTCGTGGTGGTGCCAGGCTGAGTGCGGACAACCGGGTTGTACAGGACGGTTCCAGTGCCCCTTTGCCAGTCATCGACGAGGCACTTGCAGATTTCCCAGACGGCCCCCTTGATGCCCTCGGGAGTACCCTGAACCTCGACAATGCGCTCGGTCGACTGAGGGAGCATCTCCTTCTGGGCGACCATGCGGACACCCGAGACGTCCTGGATGTGCTTGATCTTCAGTCCCTGGCGGCCGATGATGGTCCCCATCTGGTTGTGGGAGATAAGGAGCTTGATGGCTAAAAACAACTGTCAGCTATATCTGTCAGCAAGAGTTCAAGAGGGGAACGTACGGTGAGTGCCGTTGTTCTGGACAACACCGCCCATGCCCATGGCGGGCGCTCCCTCGAGAAGGGCGCGGGCGACAATGGCGTAGGCCTCAGAGATGGCCTGGCAGCCGCCAGTGATGGTAAGGACGCGGTCATGGACGCCCTGGACGACCTTGCTGACGCCGGCCTTGACGCCAGTCTCGTCGCGAAGGTCGGCGACGTTCTTGCCCGCCTTGCCAATGATGACGCCAGCCTCCTTGGAGGAGACGATGGCTCTCAGAGTGAGCTGTGCCTGAGCATACTCCTCGTCGGTGCGGGGCGCGGGCTCGCCATCGGGGCCGAGCCTGACCTCGTCATCCATCTTTAGCTGATCGAGGGATCCAACAATATCGTTGCCGTTGGAAGGGAGGTTCTCCTGAGCAGACATGGTGACTGGTTCGGGTTCGAGACGGGTAGGGTGCCAGGTAGTAGATTGGAACTGGTGAACCTGATTGCCACAGTTAGTAAGCTGCGACGTATAACAAATGCACGTGATGATTGTGTAGTTTTTTTTATCCAGATTTTTCTCTTCTTTTTGGAAGCAATGGATGAGGGAATGTGCAAGTGTAGGATCGCGATTTGTGGAAGTTGTGTGTGTATGCGACCACGGTCCCAGCCCAAAGACGGGTTGACAGAAGTGTCTCGACACCGGGCTTTAGATAAGGATGATGTAGAAACATCCTCCAGCTGCATCGCGTAGAACATTCTGAACCCACCAATACAGGGCAGGCTTGGTGCGCGCTGGGAGGGTGTGTAGATGAGTGTGCAGTGCAGTGCGGTTGTGGTGCGGTGCGCGCATGCCACGAGGTGGGTTTGTGTGGTGCTAGTAATTACCTTGGTATTTCCTGACTTTTCAAAGCAGTAGGGCGCGGGGTCTTGCTGAAGTGATGACTACTGAGGGAGGTAGTCAAGAGTGATGGCAGATGCGAAAACCGGCTGTTAAGCGCGATTGAGTAGGACGTCAGCAAGTTGAACCGAGAACGGATTGCTGGAATCTCCAAAATGTTGGCTGGCTGGAGTCGCGATGTGATGTGTGCGTGCGGATTGTGCAGGCTAGGTGCGCGGGAGGTTGTGGTGGATTGAAGTGGGTGGTGGACCGCCCAAGTTGGTAGATGGAGGGGTAGAGGAGTAGATGGGAGAGAAAAGAGTTTGGGTGGAGGAGAGGTAGAGGGGTTGGAGCGGGAGAGGTGAAGAGAGAGATGCGGCGGAAGTGAGGTTTTCTGGGAGAGTTGGGTGAGATGAAGAGGTGAAGAGTTGGGGGGTCGGGAAGAAGTGAGGTCGTGGAGTAGACGTGGAGAGTGAGGTGAAGAGGTGAAGGACGAAAAGAAGAGTGGGAGGTGAAAATGGGAGGAGAAAAGTCGGTAGGCAATTGTGAGGGACGGGCAGGAGCAGGAAAGTGCGCCTCAGTATTTTTTTCTGTCTGGCTTTTGGCTGCCGGGCTGGGGGGGGGGAAGCAAAGGTACAGGGTACTTACCAAAAGGTGGTGTCCGGGTGAAAAGCCGGGTACCGATTTGCGAATGGGATGTGAGTGGTATCGTTGATAAAGGTAGGTAGGTACCTGAGGGGTGGCTAGCTTGATTGTTGCTCGAGGTGGTCCCCAGTAGGTGGTGGTACTGCCTGTAGGTCAATGGTTGGTTGGTTGGTAGGTGAGTGGTGGTGGTGGTTGAGCGAGGTAAGGAGGGGGAAGAATTGGGGGAGCTCCTCTGCTGGAAGAGGTCAAAGTACCGCTGTTTTTGAGTGGAGGGGCCTTTGAATGGGATGGAAAGACTGTGAAGACAGGGCAGGTACGGGCAGCAAGTGCCAGTGGAGGGGGGCTTCAATGGGACGGAATGACCGTGAAGACGGGGCAGGTACGGGCATGAAGGCGGCAGGCGCCTCATCACTCCAACGGCGGCTACTCGGGGTCTCACCCTGCAGCGGTAGGTCATATGTACCTTCTCTGCGAAATCCGGCCAAGCGATACATCCAGAGACGCTAGGGTCATCACCTCAGCAAGTCCCCTGCCCCTCCTGCACATGCTTCCCGAGCTGTATCCAAATCGTACATGGTACCTCACCCAGAACCCCTCCACGCGGCATGGAGCTTACCCAGTATCTGGACTTGTTCTTCCCGGGGGTGCTCACTTCCTCTCTTGGAAACAGACTGGGACTCGCTCCTTTGATACGCCTTTTTGCACCAACCTACTCACAGGTGCGATTGAAGTGAGGTGACGACAGGAGACAGAACGATGAGACACCAAGCAGTTGTTGCACCCAAGCTTCTCAGAACCTGCCGCCTCCTAGACTGTCTCAATCACCCACCAACTGTCACCCCTCACCCACCAATGGCTCGCCGCCCCCCCCCTACGCGGACCATCCACCGCCTCGATCCCCCAACCCAAGACATAGATATGTCCCTCCCTCCATCTCTCGCACCATTTACACCTCATCGAGGGTGGGCTGTAAACTCTGGGCAGCTTCTCCGGGCGGCCTCTTGGAGTACGGGACGGTGCTGCCCTTATTGGGGCTCCCTCGGACTAATCCCCGCCAGGCCACCCGACAGGGAAGAAGCATTTGCAGCCGTCTCGAATTGTCGCCCATTCCAGGGTTGAATCTTTCAGTGCAATGCGCATTGCTAGTCTCTCCAGGATCTGATGGTGCCTGATTCCCCGACCGCATCGGGGCTTTTGCCGGCAAGCGTCTTGTTGTATCAAACAAGTATCCAATCGAACTGGTCATGTCTGCCCGACTTGCAACATGCGGCATGCGACCACGCGGGCTCTTTTGGCCTTGGATTACAGTCAGTCAGTCTCGCATTCGCAGCTGCATCCCAATGACGGAAACCTGTTGCAGGCTCGAGACGCAGTGCATCGAGCGTCCCAAGCTCCAGTTCCCCCCAGTGGTCCGTGGCTGACCAATTCCACATCCCCATCGGATCCGACGCCTTGATCAACCAGGGGACCTTCGCCGCTCCACTTGTCACGTTGCTTGCAGCGTACGCATGCGTCACGATGTTGAGCCAGCACGCGTACGGAGTACAAGCAACCATAAATGCTTGGCTCCCGCCGGCCTTGCCATATTGATACGCCAGGCGGCTACTGATCGGTGCGGCCGACGCTTTGGCGCGAAACGGTACCAACAGATCCAGCCTCCCCCCTCCTCATGGGTCTCAGAAGAATCGTCCATCACCTGTCAAAATGGCATGTCGGAAATCCCATGGCAGTCCGTGCTTCGCAGGCTCGCCTCAAGACGGCCCAGCAAATCTGTTTTTCCCAGTCCTCCGATGCTTGACATTCGACCTTGTTGAGCCACTATGGCCAAACAAGAGGGCTTGCTATGTAGTGTAACGCGGTGTTGCAGCATCCCTCACTATCCGGATTGCGCGGGTGATATCTGCTTACACAATCTGACGAGGAGAGTTACAATGTGCTCCTCTTCCAGCCTCCCCGCTAATCGGCCGCCACATGCGATGCCGTCGCAGGCATCTCACTAGTCTCCGGCCATCCGTCGCAGCTCTTCCGCCCCGTAAATACGATGCAAATGGGTCAGCCTTTCAAGGACAGCCCATTCCTTGCCATCATTCCGGATTGGCCAGCCTAAGGTAGGCACCCCAGCCGTGGGATTTATGCGTGCCGACGGAAGCTCCACGAAGAAGCCTCTCCAGCAACCCTCACGTAGCGTCTACGTTGCAGTAGCCTCTTCACTAATGCTCGTACCGTCTTCTCTCATTCGGCAGCGAGCCTCTGCCCATCCCGGCCTAAGTGCACCTCGCAGCGCCGGCTCGCCTGCAACAAGAGACTCGTTGTAGGATTTCGATGGTTTTCTCATTGACTAGTGCTATTCAATGCCTCTATCATGCGACGCTCGCAGGGCACATTGGTCGTGGACGGATTGCACGCGACACTTGGCCCCTGCCGGGATACCCTATGTCTGATAGACGATGTCGGGCTGGAGGTGCGCACAACGAGCGATCAGAGTCATCAAGCGCCAACACGTCGAAGGTAACCCAGGGCAACACACCCTCTACAGCATGGTAACTGCTGCTCATCGCACAGAAACCATCTGATCCGATTGAGACTGAATAAGCGACGGAACGTCTCACCGCGGCAATGCCCGTCTCGACTAACCCAGGAGGTGAGGCTCAAATGAAGCCATGACCGTAAAACGATAGCCTGAAGCCATTGATGTGCTGTCGCCTAACCTAAATGTTCTGATGTTGTCAAGGTCGCCGCCCGATAGATGCAAAGAAAACACCCGAGGTATCATGTATGTTCAGTATGTACAATCTGGTCTCCTTCCACCGTGACATCACCTCCATTCACCTCTGCCGCAGCTGCTTCTCGTGCTCCACCCAAAAGTTCTTGCAGGCCCGATGACCCCAGTGCTCAACCCACCACTCCCCAAAGCTGTCTTCGACGTCGAAGTCGACCTTGCTCACCCGCTCCTCGCGCTTCAGGCCGCAGATGACGCACGGCTTGGGCGCCGTCGGCACAACCTTGGCCGTCGATACGGGGATGGTCTCGTTGATCTCGGGCACGCGGAGCTGGTCGCGCGGCGACTTGACCGTCGAGTTCGCCGCCGCGACGGCGGACCGCAGCCGGCCGACGTGCTCCCTCCACACGCCCACGACGTCGGCCGCCTCGCGATCCTCGCGCGCCGCCTGCGCCTTGTCGACGCCCGCGAGCTTCATGCCCTTGGCTCCGGCGGCCGAGATGGCCATGCCCTGGGCGAGGAACTTGTCGCGGTGCCAGCGGAGCTTGCGACCGGCGATGACGCGGGCGGCGACGATGGCGAGGAGAAGGTATGCGCGGAGGAACGTCACGGTGCCCGGGTCCGACAGAACACGTTTCTTGATGGGCGCCGGCATCTGGCCCGTGGGCTTGAAGAGAGATGAGTTTGCGAGGTCGAGGAGTTGCGGGAAGATAGATAGAAGGACGGAAGGAGGGGGGATGTTGATGGGCGGCGGGGCGTCGTCGCGGGCGTCGGGGGCTGGCTCCGGCTCTGTTTTGGGTTTCGGGGCGGGTTTTTTGGCGACGACCGGGGACGGGGCTGCGGGCTGGACGCCGTCCACTGCGTCCCAATCCCAGCTCTCCGGGGGTTTGGCGGAGTCAACGGCAGAGGGCTCATCGTCGGGGAAGTCTTCAAAATCTGGCCAGGCTTCTTCCTCTTGCGTCTTCTGGAGGTTGGTGGCAGTAGAGGACTTCTTCGTCGCACCGGTGGATGGCTTCTTGGGTGATGTCTGGCCGAAAGAGGGCCACGCCGTGACGGGTGAGGGGGAGTTGGTTTGGTCGTCCTTCTTCTTCTCCTCATCCTGGAAATTTCCAGAAGTCGGCGTCCTGAGACCCAGGCCCGGAAAGGGGTTGCGCTCATGGAAGGACGGCGACTTGGGTGCCTGGGGATATGGTGAGGTAGGCGCGGTGAGGTTTAATGAAGAAAGCTGCGGCTTCTTCGATGGAGGCTGGGAAACCGGGATAGGATCGTCGTCGAGGGAAAGCAAGTCCATAGATGGCGGGGGCTGTGATGCCTGTGGTGGTTGCCGTTGGGCTGGTCTTGAATCCAGCGTCGGACTCATGTTTGCGCCGGGAAACGGAGTCTGTACAGTCTCAAAATCGCCAAACTCATCATCTTCTTCCTCATCGTCGTTTCCGCCCTGAAGCTCGAAATCTTCCGCGTCAAATAAGACATTCGAGTCAGACTGCTTAGCCGGCTTGGGGCCTGGCTTCTTTTGCGACCCATACATCTGACTAGCAAACCCAGGACTTGGCTGCGGCTTCGCAGATGATGCCTGAAACGAAAGCCCCGGGCTGACCGGCGGCTTGGAGCTCGCTGTTTGCCATGTAAGCCCAGGGCTGGGCTGTCGGTTCGACTGCTGCCATGAGAGTCCCGGGCTAGGGGCGGGTTGCTGGTTCGGCGAGGGGAGCCCCGGACTCGGGATCGACGAAAGGCCCGAGCCACGAGGCATGTCGACAACGTTGATGAGGTTGTTCGTCATGAGATCGAACGTCGAGGCGCGCGCGATGCGGTTCCGCGGTGGCGGCGACGCCCTCGCTTTGTTCGTCTGCGGGGGCAACACGAATGAGCGCTGAGTCGGTGTAGGCTCCGCAACCTCGAAGTCGCCCCATCCGTCATCGTCGTCGGCAGCTTGTTGCGTCTGCCTCGGCTGCTGCTGCGAGGTTGATGAAGGCGTGAAGCCCGACGAGAATGAGCCGAAGTCACCCCATCCTCCGTTGCTGCCACCGCTAGCACCGCTTGGTTGCTGCGTCTCAAAATTGGGCCATGGCTGGGTCTGTTGAACCGGCGTCGCCGCGGCTGCTGGCCTGTTGCTGGCGAAGGAGGCAAAGTCAAAGAGGTCCGTTGACGATGCCGTGAATTGCTGCGGGCGTTGCTGCTGCTTTTGCTGCGGCTGGCCCTGCTGGCCCCCCGTTCGCTGCTGTTGCGACGGAGGGCTCTGGTAGAAGCTGTCGAGGTCTAAGAGATCGGCGCTCATTGCTTCGGGTCCCGTCACCTGGGGATACACATGCTTCTGACTCAAAGATATGCCGACGGTATGTACGTTACAGGACGTGGAGTCCTGATGAGAGGAAAACGAAGCAACGAGGGGAAGAAGAAGTTGAAGTCGGGCGGGCGACGACAGGGACAAAGGAGGTTCGGATCGAGATAGCTGACCTTTCAGGACCAGGCTTGATCAAATAGGGGATCGCCCCCTCGACAACGGTGGTAAATGGGGCTGAGAGAGTAACAAAGGCGAGGGGGGTTCCACTGGGCTGGAATCGAACGGTGGATGACCTGAGCTGAAATGTGGGATTGAAGGGGACGGGATGTCAAGGCCTAAAAAAGCTCGGATAGTTCCTTACAGAGCGCCACAGCCACAGTAATGCCGGAGAGGATCCTTGGCCAAGACATACGCGCGAGTCTATCTGTCTGGAGATGGAAACGATCGGACAACCGCCCAGCCCTACGAGAAGAATGTGTTTTCCTGGCTCATGCCTTTCACTCCATGACAGTGTTATCCGAAGCGAGTGCATTCGAACAGCCGCGACGAAGCCTCAAGCCAGCTAGGTTTGCCTTCAAAACACACCGAAACCATGCATCATGCACACATTGGCACTAGAAGCAGATTCACATCGTTCGGCAATCCTTGGACGTATATCAAATCAGGCTTCTCATTGATGACTGAAGCCAGCTCAATCTGCCTACAGAGTAAATGTAACGGCAACGTTGACTATGTCAGGTTGTTAAGAAAGCTGGGACGCACGACCCCGGAGGTGGCGCTGCCAGAAGTCGGCACGGAGCTTAGACCACGCCGATTGCGTGGGGGTCGGCGCAGAAATCTCCAAACCGAGCTCTAAAATTTCGAGAGAGCCAGGGGGTATCTCGTTCCTGCATCAACTCAAGCTCCAGGTCCAGCTTTAGCCACGACTCCCACACGCCTGCCCACCATGTCGTCGAGGACACTGGCATCGCTGTGCCCCAGATGCCAACTGACATTACGGCCCCAGCCCTTCCCCCGACTGACGACTTCGCCGTGGTTCACACAAAGCGCCGGCTACCGTTCGGCGGCAAAAGAGAAGCCATCGCGCATGGTTCTCTCTGACAACGTCGCAAAACCCCGAAACCGAGATGCCCGCCCGCCGAGACGACTGGTCGAGGGACCCTTTGGCGGAATGAACCAGAAATTTGCGAGGGTCCCCGAGGGGCCGCGCCGTGTCGCCTCGCGACCGTCCAACGCGAAACTGCCATCAGGCAGACCTAGCAGAGGGGGCGAATCCCAGACCTCATCCGATCCGAGGAAAGCGCTGAAGATGCAGCGGTCTCTGGCGGGCGTGTCGTACGGAAAGAGGAACGCCTTGAAAGATAAGATGCAGGAATACGAGTCTTTTGACCAGTTCAACCTCCTCCCTGCTGTCAAGACAGCCATCAACGAGGATCTCCTGCGGGGAATGGTGGACATCAAGCCGACGCCCGTCCAGAGGCTTGCGATCCCGGCGATGCTGGGTCAGACCAGCGCGTTCAAGGTCAGGGGCGAGAAGAGGCAAGACTTTCTGCTCGCAGCCGAGACGGGTTCCGGCAAGACGCTGGCATACCTGCTGCCTGCCGTCAACGCCATGAAGATTGCCGAAGAGGCAAACCCTGAGATTCAGGCTTACAAGAAGCGGTTTGAGGAGGAGAAGGCCAGAGAGAGGACATCGAAATCAAAGAAGATCTCTACATTCGATGAGCCTCACCCGACCCTGGCCAGGCCTCGCGTCATCGTCCTGGTTCCTTCTGCAGAGCTTGTTGACCAAGTCGGCAGAGTGGCCAAGACGCTCTCCCACGCTGTCAAGTTCAAGTCGGAGAAGCTCGCGGCCAACCTCAGCGCTACCACGATCCAGCGCAACTTGTACTCGCCGCGCGGTATCGACATGGTCATCACAACGCCTCACCTGCTGGCCTCGATCGCAGACTCCGACCCCAACATCCTCTCTCAGGTCAGCCACCTGATCGTCGATGAGGCGGACTCGCTGTTCGACCGAAGCTTCGCGCCCGTGACCACAACCATCATCGACAGGGCGATGCCGTCGCTGAAGCAGTTCATCCTCTGCTCAGCGACCATCCCCAAGAGACTGGACAACTACCTGGCCAACAACTTCCCCAACATGACCCGCATCACGACGCCGAATCTCCACGCCATCCCCAGAAGAGTCCAGCTTGGTGTCATTGATGTCGTCAAGGACCCCTACCGCAACAACAAGAACTTGGCCTGCGCCGACGCCATTTATACGATTGGCCGCGAGGCGTCCAAGCACGAGGGCCCGATCCAGGGCGAGATTGACGTCCGTCGTATCATGGTCTTTGTCAACGAGCGCGAAAAGACGACCGAGGTGGCCGAGTATCTCCAGTCCAAGGGCATCGACGCCGTCGCGCTGAACAGGGACACGGCCGAGAATCGCCAGTCCGAGATGCTGAACGCTTTCACGTCGTCGGAACCTCTACGCTCAGTGTCGACAGAGTCCCCCGTCACGGGCAAGCGTTCGCTGCCCAACACCAAGGTTATTGTCGCCACGGACCTGGCGTCTAGAGGCATTGACACTCTGGCTGTACGACACGTCATTCTCTACGATGTCCCGCACACTACCATCGACTTCATCCATCGCCTAGGAAGAGCTGGGCGCATGGGACGTCGTGGAAGAGGCATTGTGCTTGTTGGAAAGGACGACAAGAAGGACGTTGTTGCCGAAGTTAAGGAGAGCATGTTCATGGGTCAAGCTCTAATCTAAGGTGCTTCTTGGCCTGGGTGGAGGAGAGAAGGATGTACAACATTTTATGTAAAACCACCATGTATACCAGAAAAGATAGAGTCAAGTTGGAAGGATGGCACGACGCACATTATACCTGAGATGGAGAGTCGCACTGGGCGGATTCAAGGTCTCAACTCCCTAATGAAACATATTTCTCCCAAACATTAACTCTGACCTTGCTAGCCACCCAACACTTCCTATGCATTAACGTACGTACTCCTCAATGACATAATAGACGCGGATGTTGCTTTGATCGCTAGCCTGCATCTGTGTGAAGGTGTGGCTGATGTCGTGGCGCTAGCTCTCCCATCTGCTTTCAATTTGGGGTGGGTGGGTCGCGACCCGGCCCAGAAGGTTCGAGTTCGCGACGCGTCCCGGCTCCAGGTGTTTCCCTCCCACACCACTTCAAAATATCACAAGCCTCCGCCATCCCATCCTTATCTCGGCCCAACCCCTCCGCTTCATGTGAACCGTGCCGAGCTTCTCTCCCATATATAAGCTGTGCAAATCATTCGGACGTCAATCTAGCATCCTCAACATCAAACCCAAGCAATGCCGAGACCCAAACGAGCGCGTCGCGCGCCACCCGCGCCCGTCGCCGTCGCGCCGGAGGAAAAGTCGAGCCCCGCGCCCGCCTCGGGCAGCGACATCTACAGCCACAGCGATCGCGAACACTCGGTCATCCGCAAGGAGCTCGAAAAGGAGGATGGGCCTGGGCCGTCTCGCCTCACGGGAGGCGCGTCTGCGCGTCCGAGTAGGAGCTCGAGCTTGCGCCAGAGGAAGGCCTTGGAGAAGTCAGCACGCGCGCGGGACGAGGCCATGAGCAGGTTGGAGGACGAGCTGGATACGACGTCTTCTAAGGCAAAGACGTTGAGCGAACAGCGGCAAAAGTCTGACTCCTCGGTCGAGTTGGAGCTGGGCAGGAAGACGCGCTCGACGCCGGTACAGCACCGGAGGGACACGACGGGGTTGGATTTGGACGACGACATGTTTGAGGGGCTCGACACTACGATAGGCGACGACGATGATGCCGCTGCGCCGCCAAGTGCACCTCGTTCGGATACCTCGACGTTCAGTGTTAGCCACTTCAAGCGTCGGGGCCGCGCGCCCAGTATTAGCATCAACAAGGACGACGCGCCCATCAGACCGAGCAGTCGCGGTGTTGGCGGTACCCCAGGTATCAGTTCGACGTTCAACATTGGGCTGTTCAAGCGCCGTCAAAGGGAACCGAGTATCTTGGGTACGGCACAGAAGGAGCGTGCGCAGCGGCCGATCGAGCTATCGTCCGGACCCGACTCTGACGATGAAGAGGGCAACGGTTTCGAGCCCGAGGCCGAGTCAACACCTTTACAGAACAGGCGCAAAACGCAGCCGCCCCCAGCGACGGAGCCCGAGTCGGAGTCGCAGCAGGTCCTCGCACCGGATTCACAGCCCGCCCAGAAGGAGGCGGGGCTCACTTCCAGCACCCGATCACGCAAGCGCAAGAGCGTAGAGAGCCATGAGGAGGCGGAGCGTCCAGGAAAGGCATCACGGACCGAGCCTGAGCCTGAGTCTGTTCCTGAGCTGGGAGATGACAACAGCGACTCGGAGCTCTCAGAGCTGCCCTCGCCCGTTCTCACGCCCACGCGGCCGTCTGCGCTGCCCCGCCCAACTACCCCGAACCGGGATGAGATTATGGCACCCCCCGAGAGCAGTGATTCCGAAGACAGCGAGGAGCTTTGGCCTGACATCCGCACCCTCGCCAAGCAGCGCCGCCGTCGCGCCTCGCCGGTCACTCCAACGCGGGATGGCAACGTCTCCGATGCCTCCTCGCCACCGTCTCTCACGCACTCCCCCAACTTCCCGGCAACGAGAAACAAGTCCCGGCAGAAGAAGCAGGCCAAGTCGCCCAAAGTCACTACAGCGGATCTGACCGGGCTGTTGCCCCGCAGACGCCACAAGAAGGCTCGAGACCCCTACAGCGTGGATGACACAGAGGAGGGTGAGATTGATGCCTCAAACCTTGCAGAGCACGACGATGAGCTCTCGTTTGTTGACGCGCGCACTCGTTCCCGACGTGCCAAGGTAACACCTCTGAACCGCAGCACAGCGAATCGGGCAACTTCCCGTGGTGGCAAGGCAGCTGCGTCGGCAGAAAATGCCAGGGCGGTGACGCGTTCTGCGACGCGCACTTACAGCCGCCGTCTGTCGGACAAGGAGAACGGGGCGAGGACGCAGCCGAGGCCGAGGTTGAGGCAGAAGCAGAGCCGGAGGTCGATGGTGATAGCTTCGCCCCTATCCAGGACGACGTCTTTGAGAGCCAGGATAGCAGCGATCCGATCCGCAGCGCTGACGAGCTGAAGAAGGCAGCGCGCAAGTTCAAAGAAGTCGATCGCTGGGAGTTGGAGTTCGAGGAGGTGACTGAGGACTCATCGCCGAACCGAGATGCGCGGTGAAGAGAATTCGGCGACTGTTTAGCTGTTTTAATGGATCTGTAGGAAAACAGGAGAACGACGGGTTGCAAGGGGAAAACAGGGAGTTTTGCTTGTCATGCTTATATGAAGCCGGGAATATCCGCGCAGTCGCTGTTGGGGTCCATTTGTGGTCGAGCTCGTAGCGCCTTACACTACGTCGTTGCTTTTGCTGGAAGCCTTGGGCGTTTGACGCGTCTCGTCGATGTCGTCCTCTTCAATAGGGAGGCCGCTGCAGTCACTTACAGAAGCAGAAGTTAGTTCATTCAGCGGATTCAATAACGATTCCATCAATATGATGTGCGGTGTGTGTGTATAGAAAACTGGATTCTTTCTGTCAAGGTATCGCGGTACCCTCACCATGCCGTAAACTTTTCCCTCGTGCCAGAAACGCCTGAATCTACATGCCCTGTCCTGAACGCCGGTTTCCCATAAAGAGGCGAAACCTATGAAGCAACAATTGAGAAAGGAGGGGAGGCGTTTCATTGCTTGAGGGAAACACTCTGTACCGTCTGCTCGACCGTCGGCAGCAGGTTGTAGAGCAGGTTCGGGTCCCGCAAGGCGATGGTGATATCATCCGGCAGCCGGCCCTCCATGAACAACGACTGTACAAGCTCCTCGTCAGCAATTTCATCCATATACCAGGAATTTTTTCAAAACTCACCCGCTTGACGCTGTCAAAGCTGTCCTCCTTGGCCGTGTACTCCCGGATGACCTCGTCCGTCTCAAAGTCAACGTACACCCTCGTGTCCCGGATGCGCACGATCACGTTGTCGAGGCGCATGAACAGTCGGCACAGCAGCAGCATGCGCTTCTCGTGGACGCGGACCTTGACGCTGACGATGGAGATGCCGTTGTCGTCGAGCTCACTCTCGAAGAGCACCACGTCGTCGAAGAAGAGGATCGGGTCACGGCGCTTCAGAAGCTCGAGTGGGATCTGCCGCGTCGTCGTCCCCTCCAGCTTCTGTCCTTGGGCTTCAGGCTCCTGCAGCGTGCCGCGGTACTCGGTCGAGTAGGACCAATCGTACGGCTTGACGACCTCCTTGATCCCCGCGCTCGTCTTCTCTCTGCTAGAGGACCAGTCCCGGGCGTAGGCGACTTTCAGCATCTTCTTGTCTGTCTTGTCGACGGCGTCGAGTGCGTCGTAGGCGTTGAAGGAGATGGACCAGCCGGTAGGCACATGGGAGACGGAGACGAGGTTGTCGCCGAAGATCATCTCGGGGACCGGGATGCCGAGGGAGGCTGTCATCTCGTCGATGGGGCCGGCCTTGGAGATGGGGAGCTTGCGGGAAGCAATACGGAAGTTACGCTGGGTGTGAGTTGTCGTGGCCGCGGCGAGGGCGGAGGGGGTCGGGAAGGGCTCGTTGGGGGAGGTTATGTGGTTCATCTTGGGCGATGGTTGTCGCGGTGTTGGTTTTTGAGAGGCTTGAAAGATTTAATAGAAAGCCGGAAGGTTGCGCTGCAAGGTGAAGTGGTAGGGATCGTGGGATGGTAGTCCGGAGGTGTTGGTGTTGAGGGAAGGTTTTGGTGCTGGTGCAGCTCGGATCGGAGGTAGGCAGTTGAGTTGGAGCTCTGGTCGGGGGAGAGCACCCAGGTGGTGATGGTGGGGGTTTGGCGGGGAATACAAGTGTCTCGGGACTAGAATCCCTGCTTGTTTCGGTGAGGGGAGGGGCCCAACGTCACTTTGAGATCTCCACCGAGCACACCAGCACGCCTAAATATTCCAACTTGTCACTCTTTCCGCGCTCATGTATGGACTCTGCGAACTTCTTAATAAATTTGCGGCCGAGTCAGTTCTGGGCTTCTTCATACGGCCCAGCTTACGACCGCATGGGGACATCATGTCCCTGGGCTTGATTGCCCTATAGTTTGCCCGTACTCGACAATGGTTCATGAGAGCCACTCGATCGACTGATCCGCCCGTCCTTGATCTAGATCTAGATCATCTGGTTCTTCTCCAGCTTCCTCTTCGCTTGTCTCTTGAGAAAACAGACACAAGTCTTCGTACGGGAGACGCGGAAGGAAGAAATACAGCTTGTCAAAAAGCTGATGCTGTTCTTCGGTCCCGTACTCTTTTAATATGTTGCTGACAGCTAGGAAGGCACCATTTACTAGAAACCATCGATGCTCTTGCTCCTCGTCATCTCTTCTGATACGAGCCTCAATGTACTTGCGCATGGCCGTGTCGGCACCCTGGACCGCCGACTTGAGCGGGTTGAAGCCATGCTTGTTGAGGTCCTGCCTTACGGCGTAGAACATCTCAAGGATGGCAATACCATAGTCCCAACGACACACTAGCAACCCAATGAGGCTACCCACGCTCGTGCAGTAAAGCGCCTCAAGGTCACGTTCCTTGAGGAGTTCGAAATGCCACAGCAGCACGTCCGCTGCAACGTTGCCCCACATCCTCTCGAGCGGTGCGTTCTCGTGCCTCATGCCCTTGTGGTGCCAGAAGAGGTGCCACGCAAATCGCCAGCCCAGGTAACGGACGTACGGAGGCTTCAAGTCAGCCATTGACCTTGTCGCGTACTCCAGTCTGTCCTGCCAGCCAGGATGTGTGGAATATCCCTCCGCTGGCGGGTATCGGAGCTTCAACCACGCCTTGTCCATTTCGAATACACCTGGAAGCGACTTGAAGTTTTTCCACGTCTGGATGTACCTGGGAGTTCGCATGGCAAGGCACCTGCCGTCATTGTAGCCAGGACACAGCTGGGGAGATATCCGTATCGTGGTCCCCCCGGTTTCTCTCCGCAGAATAGTCTAAAGCTTGGAACAGGTACTGGGTATAGGTCTTTGGTCTCGCTCATCCTGCGGAGCCATTCGTAGGGCACGGGTGCTTCTATGCGTCTATCGCATCTGTCGCATCTCACGTGCATTTCGATATGATCCCCTGAGATCTTTGCATTTTCTCTCAGAAGTTCCAACGGCGATAGGTGACGTCTAGGGACGGGCGGCGCGGTCGGTTGGTCAAATCCCATCTTGTGCTCAATAATCGAATCGGACAGTGTTGTGAACTCCAGGATCCGTGATTGAGTGTTAGGAGAAGATTCAATAGTCAGAGTCAATAGTCGTCAAAGATTGTTTGTTACAGTCCCTCTTCGTGGCTTCGAGGTCTTGTTTACCGCGAGAGGGGTTGGGTATGCGAGTATGGTGATACGTTTCTGTGCCAGGTTACCGGAGATATATCTCAGCAACTTAGTCAACGCTTTTCCTTTCAACAACAAAACGTTCGATTCGGAAATGACGCTTTGAAAGACCAGTCCGACACGCGAGAACTGGAACCAAGTAGTTGGTGCAAGGAGAGTGCGTTGTCTCGCGGGAGCAACGTGAATGTTAGACAAGCTGGCTCAGAGCGATTTGTCGTCTTTCTGCCACAACGTTTCATGCAGTATGGTGGTCCTATATTGGACAAATCCAAGTCAAAGCAAAATTTTGGGCAGACGGACTTTGTTTCTCGCGACGCATCGGAGAAAGGGAGGCATGGCTGTCAATCGTTCTCGATTCAAGCCGCATCTCATAACGTACTTGGAGCAACGGACAGCAACGGTGGAGCTGGGCCTTTGCAATGAGATGAGGCTCTGTTGTTTTCTAGGTGGTTGAGAATGGATAAGCTACCAACGCCCTATAATGGTCGGTAGAACGCTCTTCGGGCTCCAAGTGGCAGAATGCTCATTAGTCATGGACCTAATTGGTCTAGCCCCTACATACAACCATGGATACGATACGCAGTCGTAGAACAGGAGGCTGGTCGACGACAGGGTCGACTCGAGTGCATCCGCATCGGGATGTTGCAGCCTTGACCGCTCATTGTCCAAAAACCACCGGGGCTGGTTCATCTTGACTTTTGGACAGGCGCCTGACTTGAAACGGGGCTGGAAATTATCGAGCCCATCGAGGAACTGCCGCTTAGATCCTTGATGAACAAGGAAATGTTCACGTCAGGCCAAGCTGACAGCGGCTAAGACGAGGTGGTCGTTCCAAGCCCGGGAGCAAGCACCAGCTGGAGTGGGAAGTGGGGGGGAGCAGTATTACACAGTACCTAGGTGCTGTACCTGAAAACAGCGGGGCGGGTCGCTGCCCTGCTGTTGCAGTTTGCCCGTTCCCCTGGCAACCATGCTCACCCCCATTGTTTAGCTTCCACAGCGGCTCGTACATCGTAACCCGAAACCTTTCTTAATAAACCTGACAGCCAACTCCAGGTTTCCTTACACCCAGAAACCTCCCCGTGCACTCTTTTCTAACCAGCAGGGAACACTCGACTTAGTTGCACACCTTCTCCAACACACGGCACAATGGCTACTCGGACGTTGGAGTCGCGTTTTGAGCGCATGTCTGTAAATGACGAGAATGAGCCTGTCGAAACCGGCAAGCTCTACTCCAAGACCCAGGTTCGTGCCTCTCGTCGGCGTACTTGCATCACCCGACGACGCCCTCGCTGACACAAGGCGTACAGTCCTTGGTGAAGACATCACAGCTCTCACAGAGCTCGAGCAGACCAAACCTCGTCAAGGTCGCACTCCAGTCCCAGAGCACCAACGCCGTCGCCTCGGTAACGCTGCCCTCGCAGTCCGCACAACGACATGCGAAAAACCCTGCGTCGCCCACGAGAAAGCCCCTGCCATCGACTTCGTCGAGGACGTCCGATGAGGTCACCGAGATCGAACGCAAGTCGACCATTTCCATCATCGTCGAGCCCTCGACGCCCAAGGTCTTCCACCTGGGCATGTTTGAGATCGGCCGGCCCTTGGGTAAGGGAAAGTTCGGCCGCGTGTACCTCGCCAGGGAGCGCACGAGCGGGTTCATCTGCGCTCTCAAGGTCCTGCACAAGAACGAGCTCCAACAGGGCCGCGTCGAGAAGCAGGTCCGCCGCGAGATTGAGATCCAGAGCAACCTGCGCCACCCCAACATTCTCCAGCTGTACGGGCACTTCCACGACAGCAAGCGCGTCTTCCTCATCCTCGAGTTTGCCGGCAAGGGCGAGCTGTACAAGCACCTCCGCAAGGAGAGCCGCTTCCCCGAGTGGAAGTCGGCGCAGTACATTGCGCAGATGGCCTCAGCCCTGCGCTACCTGCACCGCAAGCACGTCATCCACAGGGACATCAAGCCTGAGAACATCCTCATGGGTATCCACGGAGAAATCAAGATCTCGGACTTCGGCTGGAGCGTCCACGCCCCTAACAACCGCCGCAACACAATGTGCGGTACTCTTGACTACCTGCCACCCGAAATGATCAAGCCCGGTAGCTCCGACAACTACTATAATGAAAAGGTCGACCTATGGAGTTTAGGTGTCCTCACATACGAATTCCTTGTCGGCGAGGCACCCTTTGAGGACACGCCCGTGATGACGCAAAGGAGGATTGCTCGGGCTGACATGACTGTGCCGTCGTTTGTCAGTCCCGAGGCCAAGGACCTGATCAAGAAGGTGAGTCAACACAACGCACGCCGCTTTTTTTCTAGACTGCATACTGACGCCGCTCACCAGTTGCTCGTTCTCGACCCCGAGAAGAGAATACCCCTGGAACAGGTCCAAACCCACCCGTGGATCGTCAAGCACTGCGTAAAGGGCGAGAGAGCCGCCAACCGCGAGAAGAGCTCCTAATTAATGACCCTTATGATTCATGCATCACATACCATCAAGGCATAACGGTCCTTGTAGGATTAACGGCGTTTCTTCTTTGCGGGATTCAGGCGGGCTCTGATCTACGGCTTGGGGTTTTGGGGGGGTGCGGTTTCCAATTGCATGTACGGGAGTTGGGTTTTCTAATGTCCGTGGTGTTTGAAGTATTCAGAGAGAAAAACCAGAGTAGCATAGCCATTCATCGTCAAGCATTGATATTGGGTCTTTTTTGCTTCTGTGAGAAGAAATATAGTACATCCAGTTTTAGGGGGGTATTGTACACACGCACACGCTGATCTCCCGAGCCTATCCATCACTATCGTCCCGTCCTGCCCGCCGTCCCATCATCTGTAGACCTCGTCAAAGGGCCGCGTGTCGCTGAAGCACGAGTCCCAGACCTGGTTCACTACCTTGGTCGCCTGCACGTCGTCCTTGCACCTCGGCCGGTTGAGGACGGATTGTATGGCGCGCTTCCGCACGCAGTCCTGGAACTGCTGCGACAGGCTCCAGTTGCCTCTTGTGAAGGCCTCTCTCGTCCACCTGCACTCGCCACTGAGCATCGATGCTCGGATCTGTTGTCGCAAGTCAGCTTTTCATTATTCCCCCGTTCTCAAGAAACCTGACGGAACCTACTTCTGTACACGCCGCATGCTTCAGATCCAAATCCCCCATCCAGTCCACGTTCCACCGCAGATGATCCCACGCATGCACCATCTCATGCGACAGCGTGTCCTCGAGGTGCTTGCGGTCCCTCACTTCGTTGGCGCAGATCAGGATCCCGTGGGCGGGGCTGAAGCCGCCAGACTGGCGGTGCACCTCGCCGTCCTCGGTGAGCCGGGCAGGACACCGCCTGCAGAGGATGTTGGACGAGTCGAGATTGCCGTTGAGAGCGGTGATCTTGTCGTTGAGGAAGCGCACGGTCGGGGAGAAGGCGAGGAGCCAGTCGCGGTGCTCCTCGCAGCGCTTGCAGTCGCGCTCCTCGTTGGCGCGGTAGCGGGCCTCACGGTAGTGGAACTGGCCCTCGGGGTCATGCGGCCGGTGAGGACGTTGAAGTAGTTCATCCACCACTTGGTCTGCGGGTCGAAGCCGGTGCGGGCGGGATCGTTGCGGAGTTCGCGCGGCGGCTGTTGCTGCGTGGAGGGTGCTGCCGCCGTCGCTGGGGATGCGGTCGTCGAGGGGGCCTCGGCGGACGCTGCGGGCGTCGGCTTATCGTCGAGAATTGTCATTTTGGGCGACTACCTGGATGGCACGATGGATGTTGTCGCTGGGTATTGGCGATTGATAACGTTGGTGATAGCCAGGATGGAGGTTGTGAATGGGAGATGGATGGGAGATCGGGAAATTTTGGCCGCTATCGATAAGGCCTGTGGTGCTGGGCGAGCTAATGTTCATCCTGGAGCGCCAGTTCAGTGGGCCGTTCACCAGTGGCCAGCTAGCTCATCACTCTCATTGTGTTAGGCAAACTAGATAAGAACGTACTGTTTATGGTATGATAATTCAATGACCGTGTTTTGATTTCGGCAATGGTTTGTAGGAAAGGCCGCGGTACTAGGATAGATCCGCTACCTTGAAGATTGAAGGCAGTGGCTCTCACTGTACGACTTCAGTTTTACGGATCGAACACACCCCTGGAGTTAGCCCATATGCGATCTACAGAGGCACGCCCTTCCTGAGTAAGTCGACTTAATGACACGCTGGTTGTCGAATCTTCCGACCTTGGCTGCATACAGCATGCGCAAAAGGAAGACCAGCAGGGATGGAATCAACATGGAGAAGCGCCCATCGAAAGACATCAGTGTAGATTCCCGACATGGACCACCTCTGCCCCGGATTTTAGGAAAGACACCCGCCCAATCACAGGCTCCTACCAGCTTCACTCCCGGGTTCCCTCTGTCACACCGGACGATCCCGATGTCGGGCCATCCGGCAGGGTTTTTTCCACCGATCCAGTCATCCATCCAGCGCTGCGCCAAACCAAGCCCGACGACAAAGGGCGCAAAACCACTGACCAGGGGCCTTGAGCATTACCACCCTCTTCGTCCCAGCGTCCCACATTTAGTCGACAACTGGCTGGTTTTGAGTTCTGGCAATGGCGGAAGAGAGTGGTCCAACGTGTAAGAGGATCCAATATTTTTCTCCCCAAGTATTGCCCTACGTAATGTGTCAGATGCCGCTGTTGGGCGTCTTTTTGACCTTTCATTCTTTAAGCATTTATACTGTTGCTCGCTGCGATCTTTGGGACTGGCGAAAGGCACAGGTTAAAAAGACAGACTCTGTGACTAACTTGGGTACCCTCGACTGCAGATATGAAGCACCGTGAGGGCAGGAAACCTCTGACGGTGGTGCTAAAGCTGGGTGAGTCGTTCAATACCGGTTTCGCGATGATTCATACTAACTTGTTCTACAGGTACCAGCTCCATTGTTGATGAAAAGACCCATCAGCCCCTCCTATCTATTCTCAGTCTGATTGTCGAGACGGCGGTGAAGTTGAGGAAAGATGGCCATAGGGTGGTCATTGTCTCATCCGGCGCCATTGGCGTCGGTCTTCTTCGCATGGAAATGGACAGACGGCCGAAGCACTTGTCAACGCTACAGGTTGGTCCGAATCTGCAATCCCAACTCTACAAGAGACGTGACTGAGTAGAATCGCAGGCGTTAGCAGCCATCGGCCAGTGCAGACTCATCAGTCTGTGGGACGATTTGTTCAGTCACTTTAGACAACCCGTCGCCCAGATTCTGCTCACTCGAAACGACATAGCAGATGTAAGCCACACTGATAAACAACATGATGGGACTGTCTGACACAACTATAGCGAACACGATACCTCAATGCTCAAAACACGTTCAACGAGCTCCTCGACATGGGTGTCATCCCCATCGTTAACGAGAACGATACCCTGGCGGTGTCAGAAATCAAGTTTGGCGACAATGACACCCTCTCCGCCATCGCCGCCGGCATGGTCCACGCCGACATGCTTTTCCTCATGACCGACGTGGATTGTCTCTACGACAAGAACCCCAGAACCCACCCTGACGCCCAAGCCATTGAGGTAGTCGAGGACATATCCAGCATTCAAGCGGATGGTAAGCCGAGACAAACGCATCCCCCTATTCCAGGGAGAATCTCATGTAAACGCACTGAAGCTGACATGCCCAAACAGTCTCAACAGCCGGCTCCGCCCTCGGCACCGGCGGCATGATGACCAAGATCGTCGCCGCGAGGCTAGCAACCTCCGCAGGCGTGACGACCGTCATTACCCGCTCCTCCAACCCGGGCAACATTGTCAAGATAGTGCGCTATGTCCAGGCCCAGCAAAAGTCCTCCCCGCGCTTAGATGCCACCACAATCCAAGACGGCGAAGACCACGACACCGACCACGAGCACAACGACCATACCGAAGACCCCCTGTCCCAGTCCACCGCCTCCCTACGCCTCGACCAGTCCGTTGAGAAGCCCCCTTTGCATACCCGCTTCCTCCCCTCCTCGGAGCCGATCCGCGACCGCCACTTTTGGCTCATCCACGGCCTCAAGCCCCACGGCACGCTGTACATCGACGCCGGCGCCCACAGTGCCCTGCTCCGCAAGGCCGGGCTGCTCCCGGCCGGTGTGCTCGACGTCGAGGGCAACTTTGCGCAGCAGGAGGCCGTCCGCCTCGTCGTCGTGGACCGGCTGCACTGTTCGAGCGCGAACCAGAGCGGCAAGCTGTGGGGCGGCACGCCAGTCGAGGTCGGCCGCGCGCTGGTCAACTACGCCGCGCCCGAGATCATGCGCATCAAGGGCCACCAGAGCTCGGACATCGGAGGGCTGCTGGGGTACGCCGATAGCGAGTACGTGGCGGAGAGGCAGCACATTCGCATCTTTAGCCGCGAGAGCCGGCCGGTGACGCCGAGCATCGAGAAGGCCAAGGAGCAGATTGTCGAGGAGGTGATTTCAGGGATCACCGGGTATGAGCAGAAGACGTAAGGCTGGAGAGGGAGAATGACGAGGAGGGGGTCTGCATGTGTGATGAATCAAAAGCAATCTTTTCAGAATTTGAGGTGCAATTTATACAGGGGCATTAGATGTCCATGTCAGATCGGCTGACATTGGCAAGAACTATACAAGAGCTCTCCCAAACTAGGGTACGAATAAGGAACCGTCACTGTCACTTGCGCCTCAATCATCAGGGATGCAAAAGTTATGCGTAAATCTTTCAGATGGTTGCATATTAATAGTCGGGGGGCAGCGCAAGGCCACCGGCAGTACCAGCATAGTCCCCCAGCTAAAATTGACCGAAAGAACAAGACTGCTGATGACCAACAAGAAACGCCGTCAAAATGCCCCGCCGTGTCTTCTGACTCTCTTTTTTGGGTGAAACCGAAAACGCCATTCCAAAGATGTACAACACAAAATACCCAAGAAGCCAAAGGGGTGGGGCAGCATCCCGGCCTCCTCCTTCTATCATCCTCCCCTTCCCTTTATGTAAAAAAGCAAAACCCGTTTAACCGGCAAAGAGGGTATCTTCGTCACGCAGGTACTCGCCGCAGTCGGATTGTCTGAAGCACACGACA